>NC_136421.1:179202245-179662245 GCF_052625555.1 Lactuca saligna | reverse complement strand
CCACTATGCCCATTGGAGGCGGTGTTCACTAGTGAACATCTCATCCACATAGGATACCTACGTGTGAAATACATCCATATCTCATGGCCTTATGCAATTTAATTGACTAAAATGGTTTAGGAAAAACCATTAAAATGATAATTTTCCCAAAAAGGAAATATTTAACATAGTAATTACATTGCATACAAATGTCTTAAAATGAGTAATAAACTTTTCTATTTGATAAAAAACACTATTAATTTTTTTTTATAATTCAAAAAGTACCATATTTCACTCATTTATATCAAAGTTCTCAAGATCATGATTTTACCAAGTTCATTTCTATGTTTTGCAAGATCGTGATTATAAGATTGGACCGAAATCGGGAAACTTTAACAAAATGACCTTATGTGCAAATTTACTTTGGAAGCTCTTAGGTTTGTTGTATACATTATAACTTGATGTTGATTAAGAAGTTGATATAGAATCAACTTTAACTTTCAAAAAATGAACCGTATTTTCCCTGCTACAATTCGTAAAAATTCGGGAAAAACATCTTAATTACAAAAATAAAAACAAGATAATTGTGATCATGTATAATTGAAGGCTTATGATCACAAATCGAATATAATGATTGAAAGATCTTAGGACCTTATTCGGGATCCTAAGATCTCACTATGTATTTTGCTTAAGATAGATCCTAGCCAAATGATGATCATTTTTTTTGCTTCACCCACTCTCCATCCTCTGTTGGACCTTCAGCCCTAACAATTGAGTTACAAACTCGATCTTTAACACAGACTCCTGATCCTTCTCAAATTAGGTCATGGACTCAGCCTAAGATAAGGTCTTCACTTCGGCTATAGCAATAGGTCAAATGGCCTCATTCTAATAAGCTTTGAATGCATAACGAACTAGACTATTGCCTCTAAGAGTCGAATACTATAACGAAAGACACCCTTGTGACAACCCGATATTTCAACTCTTTGTAATGGCCTAATAGGTCAAGTATTGTAAACATTTTTGAGTTAATAAAATTAACTTTGATAATAAAATGTCCAAAAAGTTTCTATTTAAATTCTTCTATGATTAAATCTCATTAAACCATGATCGTACGTAAAAAGAATGCCCAAATCCGACTTCGTATATTGAAGTTATGATTTTTCCAAGTTCAGCTTAGCAACAAACAGCGAAAAACTCGAAACGGAGATCGAGCGACATTTGGCCGGAATGACCTAAACGAGAATCGAAGGTCTCGACAATGGTATTTCAACGGTAAAAAGTCTGGCAAAAACCGACGTTAGATAAAGAAGTTATGAATTTTTAAAGAGATTCCTTAATCACGTCATTTTAATAAATAAATAATAAAAATAATTTCGGAATTTGCCAACGGAATCTAAACGAAAGTTGTAGATCATAGTCTCACCTTCGCGGGGATATAAAGAACGTCGAAAACGGAGTTCGTATGAAGGAGATATGAATTTTTGAGGTTTGATAAATAATTTATATATAATTTTTATTAAAAATTCGGTATTATCCGAAGAGGAGTCAGCCTAGGGCCGAGGTACGCGCCGCGTACCCTCGTACGCCCCGCGTACTCGAGGGCACGGCCTCGGATCGTCCACGTCGCCCTATGCGAAGCTACCCGACCCGCCGTCCCATCCGACCCGCTCCATCCGAAATACGTAAGCGATGACGTACGGATACGCGCTGCGTACGCCCGTACGCCCCGCGTTCGGAGGCGGTTCAGCACCCCTATAAAAGGGATGCGAGCCTTTCCGAAAAATTTGTTCATTTTCTCTCTTTCTCTCACGATCTTGCCTCGATTTCCGTGCCCGTTCAAACCTGAAGCTCTGGTCTTTTTGCTCAAGTCCCGAGGGTCGATTTTACTCCCGAGATTCCCGAGAATCCCGAGAAAAATCCGTTTCTCGAGATGAAACTCTGCCCGGTTTTCGATCTCGCTATCTTCAAACTTCCAAGTGAGTTCATACCCCTTTATTCAACCTTTGAAATGCTTTTAAATGTTTAAATACTTTATGGGGGGGGGGGGGGAATACACGTTAAACACTTATAGTTATTGCTTCGATCACATGTGATTGCATTAATCACATGTGATTAATAACTAGGAAACCAATGATTTTATCACTGTTCAAACTGTTTTACTTCAAAATGTTTTACAAACTCTTTTACTTATCAAATGCTTTATTGTAAACTTTGTTTTACTACCTATAAATTTGCATGCCCATATATGTATCGCTGTATAAATATACAACGATACTAGAACAAGTAACATTATATTGCATATACACGAATACGTTAACAATTGTGATCCACTGTATGGGAGCATGTCTTAATTAACATGACCCGAGTTGTAGCCAGAGTCTCTTGGAGGGAGAGCGTGAGTTTGCGTATAGATCTATACTAGATTGACTATCCTACACCTCACTGCTAGCTACAGTGGGACCGATAGGTCCGCGGGTGCCAAACGTCATACCTTATTTTTCGACTATACGTTGCCGATGTTACCAGTTGATAGTATGGTGCAATTTATCACATGATACCTTAATATAAACCCGGTTTAAGGTAGTTAGTACAGCAGTAGTTCATATAAAACAAAACTACCGTACTACAATAATTTACCCATTACATTTTGGTGATAACCTCACTTAAACTTTAATGTAAAAATTACATTTTGTTAAATGATAGTTACACTTGGGAAATTACACACTTTTACATCAAACGAGCATACAAAACAGTTAAGCCTTGGTAGAGGGCTACTTTAACAGAAAATATAGGTTTTTCTGAGAGATTCAAACTTTTACAAACACTTACATACATTTACAACTCATACTTGCGATAGGTTCAAACGTTTTGATAATAAACCTCGACACTAAAATACTTATGAATTCACCAGCTTAATGTTGATAAACTCTTTCAAATAACTTGTATTCTCAGGTCATCAGTAGACAGGTACCGATGCTAGCTTTTGAGAAGATGGAGCGCATTCAAGACTGATCATACTATTTTGATTTACATTATATTTTTGGTGTCTAGAACTGTACGGAACACGCTTGTATTAAAATTTTATATTTAATGCAATGGATGATGTTGTTTGCTTATTTACATTTACTGTGTTGTGATACTTTACATGACGTCCTCCGCCCCGGAACATTTCCGCCATTCTTGGTTTTGGGGTGTGACAGATTGGTATCAGAGCATTGTTTATAGTGAAACAAGTATATCAACCCATAAAAGATATACTAAACTATAAACCCATTTGGGATTAAACCACTCTGACCAAGAGTCTATACTTTAAATACTAAAATAGTTAATTAAGTATACTAGTATGCATTCATACTAAAACCAGTGTCACAATGACAAGAACAAGAGTATTACGATTGTTAAATATCACAGGTAAGCTAGGGGATGTATGGTCAGTCCTGGGAATGGCATAGCCTGATCAACTATGTTGGTCCGAGGAGTGATTGGCATATGCCCTAGAATAGTTGTGATGTGTTAACAAGTCTAAAAAAAAAAACTTACCAACAATGCCACAAAAAGATCAGTGGAACTTAAACTTAAAATACTATAGGTGTATTTTGTGTTATTAGCTACATACATATCTTTATACCTCTCTTCTCGCGTAGATTTAAATGGCTGGATTCCATCACGACGACCCATACTTTCCAAATGAAGGCAACATAGGAATGCTCGAAGCAGAGTCTGACAATGAACACCAAATTCTGTTGGATGATCATCAAGCTGAAGGCTTCTCAGATGGATCGGACTCTGAGCCTGAAGTCAACAACCTACCGCTCGTAGGTCAACCCCCGAACAACAACCCTCGACCATCTTTTCCAGGTCCTACTCCCTTATGGGCAAACAACTTGAATCGTTGGAGTGATGAACAGGGTCAACCCTTACCATACTTTGGGGACCGAAGCTTTTACAACGTCAGCAATGGTGGCTCTGTTGACCGAGCCCTGCCTGTCATTATCCGCAGAATAGCTCGTAATGTCGAGCAAGGTAGAGCAGCCATCGATCGGGTCATGGAGATTGATGCCAACTCAGGTGTCAACACAGTCCGCATCCGCCGTCTTGAAGAAGACATGGAACGGACCCGGAGAACCAATGAAACCCTACAGCAACATCTGGTTGCCTCTCAAGCTGAAGTCATGGAACTCCGAGCTCGTCAAAGTGCTCATGAGCAACACCTTCAAGAGGTGGTCCGTCAAATGAGAGACCTTAGGGTTCTCCCGAGGAATATTCATCGCCGTTAAATGATGTCTAGTACATCATTATCTTTAGGGTTAAGGATTAGCCTTTAACATCTGTGCTCTAAGTAGCACTTGTCTGTAAAATATTCCTAACTTTCAGTACTCTAATTAGGAATCTAAGAACTGTCAAACTTTTCTATATGGTATGATGTAAGACCTACTGTTAGGTTGATTTTCCTTGAACTTATTACATCAGTAATACCAGTATTATTGAAATCTATCTAAATTGTGGGAAAAATCTATACACTTGTGTTTTCCTACTAATATTTCTTGTTGTGATTTCAAACACTCATTCAACTGTTGGGCTATGGTTAGTTAGTCCATATATCACTCTCACGTTGCTTACAAAATGATTCTTACCATTTTTCTTACCTTTATAAACTTATAGCTGAGAGATGCCTCCTCGCAAATCTCCCAGGAATAATCCTGCACCACCACCTCCTCCGCCTCCGGTCATCGATACTGCAGCCCTAAATGCTGTCGTAGCTGCAGCAGTGGCAACTGCCATGGCTCAGTATCACTCTTCTGATGCCAGCAGAGGTGGAACCCCTGTGGAATCAATCCCGGTTGAAACCCCTGTGCGCTCGAGAGAGTGCTCTTACAAGGATTTCACCAACTGCAAGCCGAAGTCCTTTCATGGGACCGGCGGAGTCATTGCTCTCTCGCAATGGTTCGAGAAGACTGAAGCGGTCTTCGAAATTTGTTCATGCCCTGCTGCGAGCAAAGTGAAATACGCCGCATGCACCTTTGAAGGAAAGGCCCTGACCTGGTGGAACGGCCACGTTAAATCTCTAACTCTCGTCATAGCCAATGACATAGGCTGGGAAACGATGAAAGACCTCATGATTGAGGAATACTGCCCGAGGGGCGAGATCCAGAAACTAGAGCAAGAGCTTTGGAGCCTGACCATGAAGGGCACCAACATTGTCGCTTACACCGCCAGATTCAGCGAACTGGTGGCCCTCTGCCCTAATATGGTTCCCACTGAAGGGAAAAAAGATCGAAAGGTACATATGGGGGCTTGTGCCTCCGTATCAGGGGAATGTTCTAGCATCAAACCCCGCTACCTTCGACAGTGCCAAACGGTTGGCACAACGACTCATTGACCATGGAGTCAAAACCCCTGCAACCACAACCACCCTAGCCATCCCGGAACTCTCCAAACCCGCTGATACTAAGCGGAAATTCTGGGATGAAAAGAAGAAGCAACAGGCTGCCAAAAAGCAGCAAATTGTGGCAATACATGCCGCAATAACCCCTGCTGCTGCTACTACTACTCCGGTGGGTGGGTATGCTGGAAGTTCGCCCAAGTGCAACAAATGCAACTACCACCACAATGGCCCCTGCCATGAAATGCAGTGCTCTAACTGCCACAGGAGAGGACACACAGTCCGTTTCTGTAAATCTCCGGCGAGACCGATCGCCCAAGTCCCCGGCTCTGGCGCGAGCCCGACCTACTATGGATGTGGCGAAGCAGGCCACTATAAGAGGGACTGCCCTAAGGCGAAAAATGTTGGCGGAGTAGGGAGGGTACTAGCGATAGGCCACGGGGAGGCAGTTGCTGACCCGACAGTGGTGACTGGAACGTTCCTCCTCGATGACTCCTATGCATGCATTCTATTCGATAGTGGAGCGGAGCGAAGCTTCGTAAACCATAAATTTACTCGCATACTTAATCAACCACCACACGCACTCAAAGAACTATTCACAGTAGAAATGGCTAATGGAAAAACTGAAAGTACGAGTAGCATATATTTAGGTTGTACCCTAACTCTAGATAACCATTCATTCCCAATCGACCTCATGCCAGTCTCAATAAAGAGTTTCGACGTTATCGTTGGCATGGATTGGTTAAGCCTTCACCGCGCCGACATCATGTGCTACGAGAAAGCAGTCCATTTAAACCTTCCGTCTAACGAAACTCTTATAGTCTACGGCGACAAACCCGGTGCAAGTCTTCGCATCATATCAAGTATTCAAGCACAGAAGTATCTGCGTAAGGAATACCATACATTCCTTGCTCACGTCGTCGACACGAGCCTTGAAACGAAAGGACTAAAGAACATCCCTGTAGTGAGCGACTTCCCCGACATCTTCCCAGAAGAACTACCCGGGTTACCTCTGCAACGACAGGTCGAGTTCAGAATCGACTTAGTCCCAGGAGCTACCCCAGTAGCCAAGTCGCCCTACCGCTTAGCACCAGCTGAGATGCAGGAACTCTCTAGTCAACTTAACGAACTGCTCAGCAAGGGCTTTATAAGACCAAGTTTCTCACCTTGGGGAGCACCGGTCTTGTTCGTTAAGAAGAAAGATGGATCATTCCGTATGTGTATTGACTACAGAGAACTCAACAAACTGACGGTCAAGAATCGTTACCCTCTGCCTCACATAGATGATCTATTCGACCAACTGCAAGGGGCGAACTATTTTTCTAAGATTGATCTGAGATCCGGATATCACCAGTTACGAGTGCTAGAGGAGGATGTGCCGAAGACAGCCTTCCGAACTCGTTACGGACATTACGAGTTCGTGGTGATGCCATTCGGATTGACCAATGCACCCGCAGTCTTCATGGATCTGATGAATAGAGTATGCCGACCTTATTTGGATCAGTTCGTCATCGTTTTCATTGACGACATCCTGATCTACTCCCGAAGTAAGAAAGAGCATGGTGATCACCTGCGACAAGTTCTAGAGACATTACGAAAAGAGAAGCTTTATGCGAAGTTCAAGAAATGTGAATTTTGGATCCGGAGAGTCAAATTCTTAGGACACGTGGTAAGCAAAGAGGGAATCCACGTGGACCCATCCAAAATTAAAGCCATTGAGAACTGGTCAGCACCTAAGACGCCGACAGAAATTCGTCAATTTCTAGGTCTTGCTGGCTACTACCGCAGATTCATTCAGAACTTCTCTCGAATAGCGAAACCTCTTACGATCCTAACCCAGAAAGGTGTAGCCTTTGACTGGGAAGAGAAACAAGAAAGAGCATTCCAAACGCTCAAACGAGCCTTGTGCACCGCACCAATACTATCCCTTCCCGAAGGAATAGAAGACTTCGTAGTCTATTGCGATGCATCGAATCAAGGGCTCGGATGTGTCCTAATGCAGCGAGGTAAGGTCATCGCCTACGCCTCGAGGCAGTTGAAGACACATGAGGTTAACTACACAACCCACGATCTTGAACTAGGAGCAGTGGTGTTTGCTCTGAAGATCTGGAGAAATTACTTGTATGGAACGAAGAGCACTATCTTTACCGACCATAAGAGTTTACAACACATTTTCGATCAAAAGGAGCTCAACATGAGACAACGACGGTGGGTCGAGCTACTCAGTGATTACGAATGCGATATTCGTTATCATCCGGGTAAAGCCAACGTAGTAGCAGACGCCCTATGTCGGAAGGAATATTCTGGTCAAAAAATCAAGTCATTGTCAATAACCATCCATTCACACTTGTCTAATCAAATTCAGACGGCCCAACTTGAAGCCATGAAACCTGAAAATGTGACGAGTGAATCCCTTAGAGGAATGGACAAGAATTTAGAAGCCAAGGGTGACGGAGCCTTATATTTCATGGATCGGATCTGGACACCGAAACACGGTGGTTTCCGAGACTTGGTCATGACCGAGGCGCACAACACTCGGTATTCCGTCCACCCAGGTTCAGATAAGATGTATCTGGATCTTAAAAAGCTATACTGGTGGCCTAATATGAAAGCAGAGATTGCTACCTTCGTGAGTAAATGCCTTACTTGCGCAAAGGTTAAGGTCGAGTACCAGAAGCCCTCTGGTTTATTGCAACAACCAGAGATCCCAGAATGGAAGTGGGAGCGGATCACTATGGATTTCATAACCAAGTTTCCCAAGACAATGGGTGAACTTGATACCATATGGGTCATCGTCGATAGATTGACCAAGTCTGCACACTTCCTACCTATCAAAGAAACTGACAAGATGGAGAAACTTACGAGAACATACATTAGGGAAATCGTACGGCTACATGGTGTACCTATGTCCATTATCTCCGATAGAGATAGTAGGTTTACCTCAAGATTTTGGCAATCACTACAACATTCCCTAGGAACAAGGCTAGACATGAGCACAACCTACCATCCTCAGACCGACGGACAGAGTGAGAGGACCATCCAAACACTGGAAGATATGTTGCGAGCCTGCGTGATTGACTTTGGGAAGGCATGGGATACTCATTTACCCCTTGTCGAGTTTTCTTATAATACCAGTTATCACACGAGCATCAAGGCTGCTCCATTTGAAGCCCTCTACGGCCGAAAGTGCAGATCCCCTATGTGCTGGTCTGAGGTGGGTGATACCCAACTAGCAAGGGGGCAAGCTTCCGACATTACTCTTACCGGTCCGGAAATCATCCGAGAAACGACAGAGAAGATCGTTCAGATCCGTGAACGATTGAAAGCCTCTAGAGACCGATAGAAGAGCTACGCAGATAAACGAAGGAAACCTTTGGAATTTCAGGTGGGAGACCGAGTCCTTCTCAAAGTCTCACCCTGGAAGGGCTTGATACGCTTCGACAAGCATGGGAAGCTTAATCCGAGGTACATAGGGCCTTTCGAAATTCTTGTAAGAGTCGGCCTCGTAGCTTACAAACTCGATCTACCAGGCGCACTTCGTAACGTACATTCTACATTCCACGTATCTAACTTGAAAAAGTATCTATCCGACGAGACTCTCGTAATCCCACTCGACGAGATCGAGATCAACGAGAGCCTCAATTTTGTGGAAGAACCAGTAGAAATCATGGACCGAGAGGTCAAGCAAACAAAACAAAGTCGCATACCCATCGTGAAGGTTCGCTGGAACGCTAAGCAGGGACCTGAATTCACATGGGAACGCGAAGATCAGATGCAACACAAGTACCCACATCTATTTCCCTAATCCACGAGTGTTCTCTTACTTTGAATTTCGGGACGAAATTCCCTCTAACGGGGGGATGATGTGACAACCCGATATTTCAACCCTTTGTAATGGCCTAATAGGTCAAGTATTGTAAACATTTTTGAGATAATAAAATTAACGTTGATAATAAAATGTCCAAAAAGTTTCTATTTAAATTCTTCTATGTTTAAATCTCATTAAACCATGATCGTACATAAAAATAACGCCCAAATCCGACTTCGTATATTGAAGTTATGATTTTTCCAAGTTCAGCTTAGCAACAGATAGCTAAAAACTCGAAACGGAGATCGAGCGACATTTGGCCGGAATGACCTAAACGAGAATCGAAGGTCTCGACAATGGTATTTCAACGGTAAAAAGTCTGGCAAAAACCGACTTCAGATAAAGAAGTTATGAATTTTTAAAGAGATTCCTTAATCACGTCATTTTAATAAATAAATAATAAAAATAATTTCGGAATTTGCCAACGGAATCTAAACGAAAGTTGTAGATCGTAGTCTCACCTTTGCGGGGATATAAAGAACGTCGAAAACGGAGTTCGTATGAAGGAGATACTAATTTTTGAAGTTTGATAAATAATTTATATATAATTTTTATTAAAAATTCGGTATTATCCGAAGAGGAGTCAGCCTAGGGCCGAGGTACGCGCCGCGTACCCTCGTACGCCCCGCGTACTCGAGGGCACGGCCTCGGATCGTCCACGTCGCCCTATGCGAAGCTACCCGACCCGCCGTCCCATCCGACCCGCTCCATTCGAAATACGTAAGCGATGACGTACGGGTACGCGCTGCGTACGCCCGTACGCCCTGCGTTCGGAGGCGGTTCAGCACCCCTATAAAAGGGATGCGAGCCTTTCCGAAAAATTTGTTCATTTTCTCTCTTTCTCTCACGATCTTGCCTCGATTTCCGTGCCCGTTCAAACCTGAAGCTCTGGTCTTTTTGCTTAAGTCCCGAGGGTCGATTTTACTCCCAAGAATCCCGAGAAAAATCTGTTTCCCGAGACGAAACTCTGCCCGGTTTTCGATCTCGCTATCTTCAAACTTCCAAGTGAGTTCATACCCCTTTATTCAACCTTTGAAATGCTTTTAAATGTTTAAATACTTTATGGGGGGGGGGGAATACACGTTAAATACTTATAGTTATTGCTTCGATCACATGTGATTACATTAATCACATGTGATTAATAACTAGGAAACCAATGATTTTATCACTGTTCAAACTGTTTTATTTCAAAATGTTTTACAAACTCTTTTACTTATCAAATGCTTTATTGTAAACTTTGTTTTACTACCTATAAATTTGCATGCCCATATATGTATAGCTGTATAAATAATGTTTAAAGGGCTTAGGAAAGCCACTTGTCCTATTTCCTTTTCCTCGATTTGGATGTGGTCTGGTGGAATTTCGGGTGACCATCCGAGGGTTGTTTCAATATTAGTTATATATCATATATACATGTATTGACATAAAAGTACTTCCATATTCATACTTATCAGCACCTCGTTAGTAAGTTACCATCGGGGTAACACGGGATCATACTACTACAATTTCTAGATCAACGAGTCAGTTCATTCAGGACAATACTTATTACTAAGAGAACATATACAACGATACTAGAACAAGTAACATTATATTGCATATACACGAATACGTTAACAATTGTGATCCACTATATGGGAGCATGTCTTAATTGACATGACCCGAGTTGTAGCCAGAGTCTCTTGGAGGGAGAGCGTGAGTTTGCGTATAGATCTATATTGGATTGACTATCCTACACCTCGCTGCTAGCTACAGTGGGACCGATAGGTCTGCGGGTGCCAAACGTCATACCTTATTTTTCGACTATACGTTGTCGATGTTACCAGTCGATAGTATGGTGCAATTTATCACACGATACCTTAATATAAACCCGGTTTAAGGTAGTTAGTACAACAGTAGTTCATATAAAACAAAACTACCGTACTACAATAATTTACCCATTACATTTTGGTGATAACCTCACTTAAACTTTAATGTACAAACTATATTTTGTTAAATGATAGTTACACTTGGGAAATTACACACTTTTACATCAAACGAGCATACAAAACAGTTAAGCCTTGGTAGAGGGCTACTTTAACAGAAAATATAGGTTTTTCTGAGAGATTCAAACTTTTACAACCACTTACATACATTTACAACTCATACTTGCGGCAGGTTCAAACGTTTTGATAATAAACCTTGACACTAAAATACCGATGCTAGCTTTTGAGAAGATGGAGCGCATTCAAGACTCATCATACTATTTTGATTTACATAATATTTTTGGTGTCTAGAACTGTACGGAACACGCTTGTATTAAAATTTTATATTTAATGCAATGGATGATGTTGTTTGCTTATTTACATTTACTGTGTTGTGATACTTTACATGACGTCCTCCGCCCCGGAACATTTCCGCTATTCTTGGTTTTGGGGTGTGACAACCCTCCTTCATGTGCTAATGTGATATAACCACATCAGAGTAGGTAGCATTTATGGCTACTCAACCATAATGAGGTTGTAATCTTTTTTTTCTATCGCCTCAGTTATCTTCTCCTTCTATTTCTTGACCAAAGTCGATCACTACACTGAACACGGTTCTTGGAATTGATTAAGTCACTTACGTGGATCTATATTATTCGGACCCGATTCATCATGCCTATTGGGGTCAGAACAAATTCTATTCTTAGTTTTATCACCAAAATATGGGTAATAATGACAACAAACAAAAACAAACTCAATTACCAATGGTTGTTGTGATTGTAGCTGGGGTGGTGTGCTCTGAGTGGTGGCAGCGTGAACTGCTACTGTTTGTTGTTTCTTAGAAGATTCTAAATCTTGTATCCCTTTTCTTTTATTTCCCTTATTCCTCTTGTTGTTGTCTTCCTTCTTGGTTTCCACATCTGAAGTCTTGGTGCCCTTCTTGTTCCCATGATCATACAGCTTCTACGCTAGACGCTTTGCACTATCGAACGTTTCAGGGTTGGTAGCGATCACCTTTCCCTAAATTGGAGGAGTTAACCCCAAAATAAAGCATTTGATTTTCTTGCCTTATGAGGTTATCATGCCTAGGAAAAAGAGTGCCAGCTCACTGAACCTAGCGATATAGGCTTCAACTTCGGAGTTTTGTACCGATAAGGTTCTAGAGTTTTTGTTTAAGCTTTTGTACTCCCCCACGAGGGTAGCACTCAGGCAACATCATTGTCTTGAGATCCTCCTAAGACATAGTGTTTGCAACTGGAAGAGTTAACGCCTTGACATGGCCATTCCACCATGATAAAGCCCGATCAGCAAACGTACATGCAGCAAACCTCACTTTGCTTTCTTCCGGACAATCACAAATTTCAAAGATGGATTTGGTTTTCTCAAACCAACATGTTAAAGCTATCACTCCACCGGTTCCGTTGAATGTTCTGGGTTTCGCATTGGTAAAATACTTATAGGTGCATGTTCTTGTAGGTCCTTGATTGACTCCATCATTGTAACTTCCTATTCCCTGACCATTGCCACCTCCGTTGTTACCGTTGTGGATGTGAGCCAATGCTGCAGTAACTGCAGCTGATACTGCTGCTTGGAATGCAGCGGAGTTTATGTCTGATGGTGGCGGTGTGTTGTTGTTTCTGTGAATGTGTCTCGGAGTCATCTTCTATCATGGAAAAGAAGGATGATGAGTACATAATTTTTTTTTTTTTGAATTTTGGATTCCATTAGTGACTAGCGGTTGCGGTGATTCGATTTGTGCCTATAAGTGAAATCATATAATGTCAGGAAATAATGAGAATAGAAAACATAGCAGATAACAACATCACAAATAAAACACACACTTGTTTCATTATCGATAAAAGTTTAGTACATGTCACGTGAAAATTTGGCATTTATAAGGCTTACAGTACATGGGATAAAAGTTTAACAACATAAAAACCGTATCAAATAGTGTAATCACTTAATCGAGGGGTTAGCCCTACGTACACAAGGTAAAAGGAAAAGGAGATCACATCAGAAGCAAGTAGTGGGTAGGATGGGTCCTACTCACGGCGGGATGTCTCCGGTGGTGCTAATGACGAAGCTGATGTGCCCTGAAGCCTGGCCAAATGGCACTCGGTGGCACGCAACCTAGCTTCTAATGCAGCTTGTTGCTCCTGGTAGTCTCTCACTACCTCCTGAGTCAGCCTCTCGGCCCTCTCCATGAATTCCCTCATCTAGTTCATCTGATCGGCGGTGCCCTGGGTCTGATTGCCGATATCTCAGGTCGTCCTGACCATCACGGGGAAGGCACGGTCCGCGGACCCTCCATGGCTAAGATCAAAAAAATCCTCGATCTATGTCGAACGGGGGACGGATCCCCTGATGTTTGCTCCATCGCCAAAGGTCGTGAGCCCATGGAGGCATATGGTCATTGGGGCCCATCCTATACGCCGACACCCTAGCCATGTAGGGTGGGTTGATGACTACGGACTTCACGTCCGAGTCAACGAAATTTACGCAAACATTGAATTTCATTATTCAACGTTGTAAATAATGTTGTTAGAGTGTATTTTCGACCTATAAGTTAAAAGTGACAAAAATAGTCCTTTTTTACAATAAGTGACACATATGACCCATTTTTATCGTTTCAGTAAAAAATAATCAAATATTACTAAAATTGCCAATAAAGGCCCAAATTCTACTAAAATGTGAAAAGTGGCCTAATATTATATAAAATGTCAATAATTGCCCGTTATTACCAAGAATGTTGAAAATGGCCTAATAATGCCGAAATTTTCAAAAATGGCTCATTTTTAATAAAGTTGAAAAAAATAGCCCACTTTTACAAAAAATTTATATAAGGCGCATTTTTACAGAAGTGTTCAAAAATAGCCCATAGTTACTAAAAAATCCATTTTCGGCCCATTTATACTAAATTTGTTAAAAATGGCCCATGTTTATTAAAAAGCCTATTTTCAGCCGATTTATTCTAAAAATTATCAATAAAGGCCCATGTTTATCAAAATGTTAAAAAATGGCCCATTCTTACATTTATGGCCGAAAATAGCCCATTTTTAGTGAAACTTCCATATTTTATCATTTTCATGTTTTCAAGGCAAAAGTTTGTTTAAAACATATTATTGGACTAATCTTTGTGATATTTACCATGCATCAAGTGAAACAAATTTTATTTAGTAGCTAGTTTTCATTTTTAACAACATATCATGTTAACTAAGCCCAACATCTTGATATTTAACCAAAAATCTCGAGTTCTTGGACTCTTAGCATGGATTTCACAACATTTAACACACATATTATACAACACATGCACATACAAAGAAATATACAAAGATTTACACCAGACTTTGACTTGTATCCCTCCCCCCAAAGAAGACAAAACTAGAAAACAAGGGGGTATGAAGCTCACCTTGGGGCTTTTTCGGTTTTGAAGAGAAAGATGGTGAAGGTTTTTCATCCTAGAGTGCTTTCTTGGGGAGATCTTTGAAGTTTTGGGGCTCTGGAGAGCATATACACGAAAAGAGAATGGTTTTGACGAATGATCTTAGTATAAAACGGAATAAAACAACTTGAGTGTGATTATAAACTTACCAAGTTAGTGATCTTTGAAGAGGAACTATTGAACACCCACCCACTTCACACGATTTTTTGAGCAAGAAGAGAAGAGTGAGAGAATTTTTCTTGAGTTTTAGAGAGAGGATGAGATGAATATGGGTAAGTTTGAAATGAGAAGTGGAGAGGGGTGGTGGTGGTTCGACCGAGTATAGGGATAAGAGAGGGAATATCCCTCATTGTTATATATTGGACAATATTTCACTTCTAGATACATGCTAAGTAACAACCTAGATGTATGTTATACAACTTTGAGGTGGCACACAAAGGTCAACCTCTTTTATTTGTTTTTGTTTTTTTAAATACCGATCGGGTTTTAGGAAGAAAGGCGAAAGAAAAAAATTAGGCTTGGTTCGGAAGGGTAACCGAGAACACATTAGCCCAATAAGGATTTTCGACCCATGAAGGCCCATATATGAGTTTTCGGCCCAATGAAGCTAAATGGAAAGGTTTTTGGCCCAAAAGGTTAAATGAAAGAGTTTTCGGCCCAAAAAGGCGCTCGTAAAGGTTTTTGGTCTTGGAAGGCCCAATAAAGGGTTTTCGGCCCAAAATAATACTCTATGGAGGTATTTGGCCCACTTTAGTCTAAGGAAGATGTTAACGGCCCAATAAGGCCCAATAAGAGTCTTACAGCCCACAAGGATCATGTTGAGGGTTCATTGGCCCATTAAGGCCCAATAGGAGAGTTTTGGTCCATTAAGAGGTTTGGACTGAGAAAACATAGGCTAAGGCCCAAAGTTGAGTGATCATAGCTTATTGGGTTAGGTTTTTGGGCTATACGAGGAAGTTTCAACTTCAATCAAATTTTTTGGATGTATAACTAATATAGTATTGAAGTTGATTTATACCAAATGTACAGTTACAAGACTACAAAAAGATACAAATCCTAATCCTAATTTTTTAGTTGTGACACATTATCAACCGACGCCTCAACATGACACCATATCAAGCCATGAATGGTCGGAAGCCAAGCATTTCTTTTCTTCACATTTTCGGATGTCGTTGCTTTAAAAATAATCGTGATCAGCTTACAAAGTTCCAACCTAAAGTTGATGAAGCAATTTTTCTTGGTTATTTTTTGGAAAATCAAAGGCGTATCGAGTACTTAATCGTTGTACTTGAGTTATTGAAGAAAGCTTTGATGTTATCTTTGATGAAAATTTCATTCAGAATTCTGGTCCCACTCATGTCACCACTCACATCATGGAGTCCGATGCTCCTTCTCCGGAATGTCTGAACATTAAAGTAATACATGAAGTAGACTTTGAAACTCTCTTCGGACCTTCTGAAACAGCCCTTGATTCAAAATCTCGAACAAGGCAAATCTCATCTCCTGAAGTCCTTGTTTCTCAAAATGTCTCCGGTCCTACACCCACTTTTCCTCCATTTGATTCTGAATCACTTCAACCTTCTCAGGTTAAGGGGGAGAATGGTCAACCCATACTAGAATCAAATGTGGATGGATTCCTTGATGCAACTGCTGAACTTGATTCTGATCCGATTAACAATGATGACGAGATAAATTTCTTTGATTTCCCACCTGATGATGACGTCAACCTCTCTGGTTCAGAAGTTCAGGGGGAGCATTATCCACAAGTTCAAACTACTCAGGTGGGTCAACAAAACCCCATTGTCGAGATTGGATCATCTGCTGCTCAAAAGCTACCGAGACTTCATATTTGGACTCGAGATCATCCTCCAAACCAAGTAATTAGAAATCCAAATGCAGGCATTTAAACTCGTTCAGCCACAAGTGTTTAAAATGAATGTCATTTTTCGTCATTTATTTCTATGATTGAACCCAAATCCATTAAAGAAGCATTAGAACATGTTGATTGTATCACACCCATGCAAGAAGAATTGGAAGAGTTTGATAGAAACGAAGTGTGGACTCTCGTCCCTCTTCCTCCAGATCACCCAATTGTGAGTATGAGATGGGTATTCCAAAACAAACTAGATGATGCTGGAGTTATTGTTCGGAATAAAGTGAGACTAGGTGCCAAATGATTCACATAGATAGAAGGAGTTGATTACGATGACAACTTTGCTCTTGTTGCCCATCTTGAAGCAATTAGAATTTTTCATGCTTATGTTGCTCACAAAGGCTTTAAGGTTTACCAAATGGATGTTAAAAGTGTTTTTCTTAATGGTGAACCAAATACTTAAGTAAGCTCCTTGTGCCTGGTATGAAATGCTCATTGACTTTCTTAAACGTTATGGTTTCCAAAGATGAATTCTCGATCCAACCTTATTCCGAAGATCAATTGGAAAACAACTCATGCTTGTCCAAATTTATGTTGACGACATCATTTTTGGATCCACCAATTCATCATTAGGTGCTGACTTTGCTAAATTAATGGTGAGTAGATTTCAAATGAACATGAATCGTAGATTGAGCTTCTTTCTTGGTCTGCAAGTCAAACAGACCAACCGGGGAATCGTTATTCATCAAGAGAAGTACATTTTTGAACTCCTAAAAAAGTACTCAATGAATACCTGTGGCTCAGCCAAGGTAGCCATGGTTTTCGGTCACAAAATCCTCTCGGACCCATCAGGTGTAGCAGTTGATGAAAATAAGTACATAGGAATGATTGGATCCTTACTCTATCTTATAGCAAGTCATCCGGACATCATGTTTGCTACATGTCTTTGTGAAAGATTTCAAGTCAATCCAAAAATGTCACATATGTTGGTTGTGAAACAAATATTCCGATATCTCAAAGGAACAAAGAGTCTCGAAATCTGGTACCCAACAAATGAAAATTTTCTCCTTCAAGCTTACTTAGATTCAAACTATGGTGGTCTTCAATTGGACAACAAAAGCACTTCTGGTGGCTGTTAATTATTAGGAGGTCGATTGGTTAGTTGGTCATCCAAGAAGCAGAATTGCATTTCTCTCTTAACAACCGAAGTAGAGTACATTGTTGCTGCTAGCTGTACTTCTCAAGTTCTCTGGATGAAATCTCAACTTTTGGATTATGGTTACCGCTTTCAATGCATTCCGATCTATTGTGATTCTCAAAGTGAAATTGTAATTTAACACAACCGAATTCAACACTCCATGACAAAGCACATTGATATATGGTACTATTTTATAAAAGATCATGTTTTAAATGGCAATATTTAACTCATTTTTGTTCCATTTGACGATGAAATTGCTGATGTATTTACTAAGGAATTAGACGAAACCAAGTTCAATGGTTTTCTGAACAAAATAGGTATGATGATGCCTGATTCTCAATTCTTTTAGGAGGTATGTACTCTCTGATGGTAACATCAGAAAGTATAGTTGGTTCCGAAGCATAATCTTTTTACATTTCGGAACTATTACATCTCAGAACAATCATGATCATTTTATGTGTCTTTTTATCTAACTCTCTATCTTAGTGTAAGTTGTATAAGTCATTTGATGTTCAAAGACCAATATAGTCACATTGGTCACAATCTTGTCTCAGAACATACTACATAAGGTCATCCCGAAATTGAAATCCGAAAAGGTAATGAAACTCTTTATAGTCTTTACTCCGGATATTTCAAATCTTTGTTCAGAAATGTTTCTCAAATTTACTCCGAAACTCTTTTTATCAAAATATTCATTCCGGAATACTCTCTCAAAATCTTCTCTCGAATCTTTCTAAATCGTTCACTCTGTAATTTTAAAAATATTTTGCTCCAGAATTTTAAAAGAAAATTTGGCTCCGAGATTTCAAAATCTTTCTACAAAATTTCAAATCATGATCTGGAACTTAAACAATCTTCTCCGAAAATCTTCTCAAGGTTTCACTCCGAACTTTATGATCTGTTAATAAAAGAATATTCCGGACCTGTTTTTCAAGATCACTTAGCTCCGGAATACCCCTCATAATCAACCGGAATTCCAAAGTTTTTTTTAAGGTGCAACATTTTCAAACGATTACTTTTCAAAGATGCTTATCTTGTCACCCTGGAAATACGCACCACGTATGCACGTTCAATAAAGCAAACATCCCATCATTGTTTGAAGATTTCTATTCCTCACTTAGTTCCATAGAAACCTCTTGTCATCATTAGTTAACTCATCCCTAAAACAACAACATAATAAATGCGACCCATTTATTTTTCGGATCCTCATCATTACCATTTCTGACCCGATCCATTTCCATCACCTATATAAACCTTTTAAACCCTCCTTTATCTCTTTACGCGCACAAATCTTTTCAAATCCCCAAACCTCTTCTGTGTTCTTGTGTTCTTGAAGCAATCATATTTTCTGCAACAATGGTGTCTCATTCATCTCCTCCAAAGTTTGATCAAACTGCCCAAACTATCCTACAACCAAGAAATCTATTGCCAAGAAAAAGCTTCTAAAGAATCATCATCCTCACACTCTTCTGAACCATTCCTCAGAGACACAACATAACTTTTGTCCATAAATCCCATGGATTTCGATGAACCAATAAGAACAATGATCGAGTTCATTGCTCATCATCCAATCTCCATTCCCCTCACTAAAATCCTAGAACCACCTCTTCCACTCAATCTTCTGCACACAACGTTTACAAGAATTAAGATCCATGATGGGGTTCTCCAAACCAAAATCTCCGGTGACAGAATTGTGCCCATTCACAAATCAACGTTTCTCAAGGAAATAGGTGTCAAAGAAAACCCCAGAGTTTTTAAGGTTCAAAAACCAACCAACAAATAATTACAATAAATTTTGAATCACATTGGGTATAATCAAGACTACAAAGCCAAGGAGTTCAAGAAGTTTGTGGTTTCCGGTTGTTGGACTGTGCTAATGCACTTCATCATTAGAGGGTTTTCCAGAAAACATGGTGGTACAGACACCTTGAGCAAGGATTAGCTGCATATGGTGTATAGCATCTACTCCGGACATGACAACACAGTTGATCTTCCGGAAGTACTGTTGCAAGATTTCTGAAAGTTCACCATCAAACAAAGAACAATGAAATTTCAAGCCCTGACAATCCAAGAGCTTTACAAAGAAAGGTCCAAACCAATCCCAGTTTCTACAATTCCAAAACTGTTAAACATTACTGCATTCCGGAAAAATCTTCTTTTGGACTTGTAAGACGTTTACTTGAACACATGTTGGCCATAATACCTTCCAGATCCATTCATTTAAAACACCACTTGGAGACTTCGGTTGTGTTCGACCCAATGCAACCTGCCGCTGTCTCCATTGAGCCTATATTCCGGAAGAAGCCCATCCTACTATGTCCAGAGGAAAAATAAAAAATCTGCCGAAATGAAGAATTCTCCCTCTAAACCAAAGCCTAAAATGAGAACCAAAGTCAGCTCTTCCTCTCAAAAGTAAGGAGCTCATGAGATTCACGATGACTCTGGCCATCTGCACACCCCACCAACCCACTCATCCAAGGTACCCCTCGATGTTTCAAAATCACAAGCACACACACGATGAGTCTGCTCATAATCAATCCTCACATTCCCAAAAAGGTGATGCCGGTGTTAAACAAAGTTCCTTGCACCCCCTGGAACAAACCCACATGTCAGATTTGATTTCCCAATTTCTTCAACATAAGCATAGTCTGAAACCCCTATTCCAGACCCCAAGCACTCAGAGACTGGAGCAGTCCCTCCAACCTCTCGTGCCACAACCGGTCTGATACCCGGTAAGGGTACAGGACGACCCGATACTAATGATCCCCTTTGGGAAGATTTTGTCAATAGGGCACATTCTAGGCATCCGGAACTTACAAGATCCCATGTTAAAGCTACACTCATTTTGATGTGAAATAGAGCCATCCAGAGCAACCAACCATTTGTTGCTCCAACTGACGATGAAACCGATCATGAGTTTGCTTCTGGAGAAACTCCAGCAACTCCTCACAATAATTTCATTCAGCTAGATCTGGATGAAGAGATTTCTGAGGATGTAATGTTCAATGAAGACGGAGCAACTATTGCTAATATTCAAGTGTTGTACATTGTTCAATTTCAATCCAAGCCATCCTCAACCAAATCACTTTTTGATTTCGGATCCTCCTCGTCTACTCATGGTGATGAATCTGACTCCACTTGCAAACTTCATGATGATGCTACTACCTATAAATTTGGTCCTTCGGTTCCTCCAGTCAATCCGGAACCCACCAAGAACAAACCTCACAATTCAAATTCGGACAACAAATCTTCTGCAGGCGACTACATTGATCCGTTTTCCCTCCTTGAAATCCAGACAAATGTGTTTAACACAATGAAGAAGGTTGACACCATTGAGGCTTCCATAGCCAGATTTAACACCAAAATTAATCAGAAAGTCTACGGACTTGAATCTAAGCTTGATGTCATTCTTCAATCAATGTTCGAATCCTAAAGTCTGGACTCACTGTTGTTGAACGTAAAGCTCAACTCGACCAGTTTATCTCTCTCAGGCTCAAACATACCATCGAAGAAGTTGAACAAAAATATGATACTTCTGTCAATCACTACTTGGATACAATCACCCAAATGCTAAAGGTTCATGATGACTTAGTTGCTGCCAACAATAACCTGGTCAAGAAAACTCACGTTCATCATGAGAAACAGATTCAATGACTGGAGAAAGAGACCCAGAAGAAGGACGAAATGAACCTGATTATGCAGAAAGTTCTCATTAAGCTTCTTCGAGCCTGTTGGAACATTGTGGATGTTCCGAACAATAAGTTTGATGAAATGTTGTCAATCTTGTAAGACCTATTTAATCATCTCAAAGATCATGTCCCATTGTTGAAGATTATGACACCCTCACCCTTCAAATCAACACCAGCTTTCAAAAGATGTTTGAAAAAATTTTCAGATCTGAAAGGGTCTCTTATGCCTTCTCCGGTTGCCAGGTCCACCGTCGCGAGAGGGGGAGAAGGCACAAGTCAACCTTGGAGAACTACCTCGGAATATCAGCTCCAAGATAAAGATGAAAATTCCGATGATGAATTCCAAGTTCTCTCCAGACTTCTAGAAAATGATGATAATCATGACAATGACGATGATGATGAAGATTCACTCATTACAAATGGAGTATTAGGTCTGCAAGCTCCAAGGAAGTTCCTAGCTAAGGTTCTTACGGAGGAAGAGTAGAGAATCTGGTCCACAGTCTCATGGCCATCTATCTCGACATTCAAAAAAAGACAAGGGTAAGAAGCCCATCAATGAAAGCCATCAAGCTCACTATTCCGGACATCCACCAAAGCAAAAATTTGGATGGTATCTGTAACAACGTGAATTTTCAAAACAATTTTTCATTTTTCAAACAACGTAAACCATCATATAATATTCTCAAATCACATGTGTAACAAATGTCATTGTAACAAAATACATCCCAAGATCATAAAACAGTTCCTTTGTTAGTGTGTACAGAACACACCGGCGCCTTCCCACGGTCCTCGCTAGTACCTGAAACACATAACACAACAACTGTAAACATAAATTCTTAGTGAGTTCCCCAAAATACTACTTATGCACATACGCCTTTCTAGGCCCTAACCTTCCGGTCCATGTGTCTCAGGGGACTTCCGTCCCGACTCGGTAAACCTTCCGGTCCTACCTGCATCAACCTTACGGTCCACATCACAACGCCTTCCAGTCCATAACATATATGCCTTCCGGCCCATAACATAATGCCTTCCAGCCCATGTCAAGCAAAGCATACATAGCACATACAAACGATTAACTTATCATATACAATGCATACACTCATAACATATTAGACCTTCCGGTCACACAATAAAACCCTTCCGGGTACAGTATAGTGAGAAAACTCACCTTGTGGAAAGTCTAGAATCTCACGTGCTCGCTATCTCTGAATCCCAAACGAAGACTCAACCTCGCCTAATCATAACGAATATCATTTAATTAATATAGACTTCCACAACTAGACTTTACCCCTTATTAACGTTCCTCAAAGGGGTAAAAGACCATTTTACCGTTCCTTGACTCAAAGTCCATATGTTGACCAAAACCCTAAAAGTCAATGACAGTCAACATCTTCAGTACGCAGGGCGTACAGAATGATGTACGCGGGGGGTACATCGCCAACCCAAAAGTCGGGGTCTCCAGCTAGTATGCTGCACGTACTGGGAGTTACGCCCAGCGTAACAGTCAGATCTAGCCACTCTTCATTTCTGGTCTTAATCGGTTAAGCCACTTCTTCAACTTCTAGATCCAGCTTTATTTAAGCCTCCTTACTCATAAAGTCGAAACCTTTAAGCCTTGGCATGGCTGTAAAGGCTCCTACACTCCTTAACACCTTCCATTCCAACTCAAAAGATCTAGATCTCATGCATGGCTAATCATTCACGTCCAAGATTACATTTTTATGAATCTACAACTCATATGGACCAAAAATATGATGGATCTAAGCTAATGGAGACTACTTGCTCATAAAGTCTCCACCTTTGGGACCAAAACCCTAAAAAAATGGTCCATAAAGCATACCACAAGAACTATAAGTCAAGATCCGAACTTTTTACCTTAGAAAGAAGCTCCAACCTTTGCTAAACACGGATCTACACTTGAACACCAGCTTCTAGCCTCCATAATGGACTCCTCTTCTCTTTTGCTATCTTGAAATGACACCACCAAGCTTAGAACACTCACAAATAGGCTAGGAACGAAGGAACAACTCTCTTAGGGTTTCTTTCTGAGGGATGGTGGCTGAGGAACCAAGCCATCACATTCCTTTTATAGCCAACCACAAAAATTAGGGTTTTTGGGTCTAGACCAGTTATGCCCAGCGTACCCGAGGGAGGATGCATTTAAATGAAGCGTGCGAGTACGCGCAGCGTACTCCTTGCACACCCAGCGTACTCGCCCAACACAAAAGCCCTTAAATGACAAAAAAAATAAAGATGAAGGGCCAAATAAAGGTACCTGGATTTCGGTCTGTTACAATTCTCCCCCACTAGAACCAGACTTCGTCCCCGAAGTCTTATACCGAAAACAATTCCGGATATTGCTCCCGCATCTTAGACTCGGACTCCCATGTCAGCTCGGACCCCTTCCGATGTTGCCATTGCACTTGCACCAATGTAAGTTCCTTGTTCCTCAGAACCTTAACCTTTCGATCCCTAATTGTCACTGGTCTCTCAACATAGTTAAGGCCTGCATCCACCTGGATATCATCTAATGGCACCACTGTCGACTCGTCGGCAATACATTTCCTCAACTGTGACACATGAAAGGTGTCGTGGATCTGACCCAACTCAGCAGGTAGATCCAACTGGTAGGCTACCCTACCTACCCTAGCGATTACCCTGAAAGGTCCAATATATCGAGGTCCCAACTTTCCCCTCTTCTTGAATCGTATCACTCCTTTCCAAGGAGAGACCTTTAAGAGAACAAGGCCGCCAACCTAAAACTCGAGCTCGGACCGACGCCTGTCCGCATAACTCTTCTAGCGACTCTGAGTGGTCAAGAATCTCTTCCTGACCTGCTGTATCTGCTCGGTCGTCTGAAGCACAATCTCCGTACTACCCATTACCCGTTGCCCTACCTCTCCCCAGCAGATGGGTGTGCGACACCTCCTCCTATACAACAACTCAAAGGGTGGCATACCAATGCTCGAATGATGGCTGTTGTTGTACGAAAACTCTGCTAAGGGTAAATAGGTGTCCCAACTCCCTCCAAAATCCAAAACACACGCTCGGAGCATATCCTCGAGTGTCTGATTCGTCCACTCGCTCTGACCGTCCGTCTGTGGGTGGTATGCGTTACTGAAATGCAGCCTCGTACCCAATTCCTCGTGAAACTTCTTCCAAAACCGGGAAGTAAATCGTACGTCCCGATCTGAAATGATCGACATCGGAACCTCGTGCCACGATACCACCTCCCTCACATATAACTCTACCAACCTCTCTGCAGAAGAGCTCTCACTGATAGCTAGAAAATGAGCGCTCTTCATCAATCTATCCACAATCACCCAAATTGCATCGACCCCTCTCGCAGTCCTTGGCAATTTGGTGATAAAATCCATGGTAATCTGTTCCCACTTCCACTAGGGAATTACAGCGGCTGCAAATTACCATGCAGACACTGGTGCTCGGCCTTAACCTGACGACAAGTCAGGCACCTCTCGACGAACCATGCAACATCCCTCTTCATACAGGGCCACCAATAAACCTTCTTTAGGTCCAAATACATCTTAGTTGCCCCGGGATGGATCGAGAATTTCGATCGATGTGCTTCTTCCATCAAAATAGTACGCGTACCGCCCACAAACGGTACCCAAATCCGACCCTGAAATGTCATAAGTCCCCGACCATCAGTAACGAATTCCGATACCTGCCCGAAAAGCCGCTCCCTCTTTTGGTTTTTTGGTCTCGCAGCCTCAGCCTGGGCCCCTCGGATGGTGTCCAAAATTGAAGTAATCACCGTCAACCTCATACAGACATCTCGGATCGGGGCGCTCTCCGCCCTACAGCTCAACGCATCGGCTACGACATTAGCCTTGCCCGGGTGGTACAGGATCTCACAATCATAATCCTTCACTACATCCAACCATCTCCTCTGGAGCATATTCAGATTTGGCTGATCCATCAAGTACTTTAGACTCTTGTGGTCCGTGTATATGGTACACCGAACCCCATAAAGATAGTGTCACCGGATCTTGAGGGCAAACACCACAGCCCCCAGTTCCAGGTCGTGGGTGGGATATCTCGACTCATGAGGCTTCAGTTGCCTCGATGCATACGCTATAACGTGTCCCCTCTGCATAAGCACTGCCCCTAATCCAGATATAGATGCATCACAGTATACCACAAAATCCTCCATCCCTTCTGGGAGTGCGAGCACCGGGGCCTCGCACAATTTCTGACGAAGGGTCTCGAATGAGGACTGCTGCTCCAAACCCCATGAAAATGCAACACCCTTCCGGGTCATCTTGGTAAGTGGCACGAAGATCTTGGAGAAATCCCTGATAACCTTCGATAATAGCCGACCAATACCAGAAAGCTCCTGATCTCAGTAGGCGATCTCGGTACTTCCCATCTCATCACCGCCTCGATCTTGGCTGGATCGACCAATATCCCCTTCTGGTTAACAAGGTGCCCTAGGATCTGGACCTCTCGTAACCAGAAATCACACTTAGAGAATTTGGCATACAGCCTCTCCGATCTCAATACTCCAAGAATCTCCCTCAAATGTTCCTCATGCTGCTCCCTAGACCTCGAATATACCAAAATATCATCAATGAATACGATCACCGACCGATCCAGCATCGGCCTGCACACCCTGTTCATAAGATCCATGAACGCAGCCGGGGCATTGGTGAGCCCAAAAGGCATCACCACAAACTCGTAATGCCCATAACGAGTTCTGAATGCAGTCTTCTGGATATCTTCATCCCGAACCCTTATCGGATAATAACCCGACCTCAAGTCTATCTTAGAGAACCAAGATGCCCCCTGCAACTGATCGAACAGATCATCGATCCTAGGTAATGGATACCGGTTTTTAACCGTCAACTTGTTCAACTCCCGGTAATCGATACACATCCGGTGTGAACCATCCTTTTTCTTGACAAAAAGAATTGGCGCTCCCCAAGGTGAGCTACTCGGTCGAAAAACCCCTTTCCCAACAGCTCCTGAAGCTGCGAGGATAACTCCTGCATTTCTGGTGGAGCGAGGCGATAAGGCGCCTTGGCGATGGGCGCCGCTCCCGGAACCAGATCGATACGGAACTCCACTTGCCTTTCCGGAGGCACGCCTGGCAGTTCCTCGGGAAACACATCCGAAAACTCTCACACTACTGGAACCTCGTCAACCGAATTTGGCCTCCCCGCGGCCACTCGTGTGTCCATCACATAGGCTATGAATCCACTGCAGCCCTGCTGCAAACTCTGTCTCGCCCTGGCAGCCGAACAAAACGCTGACCCACACCGGTTCCCCTTGCCATACACAGTAAGGACTCCCCCACTAGGGTCTCGTATAGTCACCAGCTGTCTCTCGCAGTCAATGACTGCTCCAAACTTACTCAACCAATCCATGCCCACGATGACGCAGACATCTGCCATCGCTATAGGAACCAAATCTATAGGGAAATTGACACCAAAAATCTCGAGCACACATCCTTGAATCACGTTGGTGGCGTATACCGCTTTCTCATCAGCTATGGAAACCCTCAGAGGTCAACTCATCACCTCCCGATCAATACCGATATGCTGACTAAAAGCCAAAGATACAAAAGACAGACTCGCACCCGAGTCAAATAATACCAAGGCAGGTACATAATTCACATGAAAAGTACCTACGCATATCATAATATAAACACAATATCTCAGCATAAAAGTAAATACACGAAAGAATACATACCAGCGACGAAATCGGGCGCCGCGCGAACCTCCTCCGCAGTCAACTGAAAAGCTCTCCCACGAGCCTTCGGAGCCTCGACTTTCACCGGCCGAGTCTCGGTAACCCTAGCAGTAGGCGCAGATCCTTGGTGAAGCTAAGGACACTCAGCCTTCTGATGGCTGGTCTGGTTGCAATAGAAGCAAACCATAAATCCCTTGGGGAAATCCCTAGCGATGTGCCCCTCCTTGCCACACTTGTAGTAAGCACCTGATCGACAGGCCGCTCATGACACTTGCCGCACTTTCCACAAGTGCGACCCTTCTGACCTCCCATCCTCGAATCGGCGGACTTGGTCCACTTGGCTGTCGGCTGGGACTGAGCCGACCGCCGATCCACCCGCTGAGACTCGACCTCCTCCCTGGCCTGAGTCTCCAACTCGATCTTCCTCTTCCGGGCATTTTCCTGGAGCTCAGCAAAGGTCCGGTATGACGAGTTCGATACGAAGTCCCGAATATCCCTCCTCAGTACACCCAAATATCGACTCATCCGAGCCTGCTCAGTGGACACCTACTCAGGGCAGAACATCACCGTCTCATGAAACTTCCGGGTGATCACAGTAACTGAATCATTACCCTGCTTGAGGATCAAGAACTCCTGAATCAACCGTTCCCTCTCCACCGGGGGAACTTACTCGTCTCTGAACATAGTAGTAAATCTCTCTAAAGTCACGGCTGAAACCTCCGCAAGATTGAAGTTCGCCATCACGAACTTCCACCAATCCTTTGCTCCCAGGCGGAGCGGGTTCAAAGCAAACCGTACCCTCAAATGCTCCGTACATGAACATGTGTAGAAGCATCCCTCAATGTCAGCAATCCATCTCATCGCAGCGATCGGATCCTGCGTCCTGTCAAAATCTGGTGGCTTCGTGTTGCTGAACTCCCGGAATAGCAACGAGTCACCTCCCTGTGGCCAGGCTGCAGCCACAGCTGCAGTAGCTGCAACGGCCACGACCTAAGTCACCGCAGCGTACCGCTCATCGAAAGTCTCCATCAGTGTGGTCTTGATAGACCCAAACATTTCTGGAATCTTGGCCCGGATCACCGCAACCACCTCTTCGTGAATCATCTGATGAAGCTCCTCGTCACTCACACCTCTCGTCCCAGGTCTGTGGTGTGGCCCAACCATAATGCCTTTGAAATACAACATAAAAATATCAGAGACTCAATCGAGCATACTCGCACTAGATAACGCAACCCTACTTGGCCTCCGATACCCAAAGGATTCTTACTTGGGTTGCCCACTGATCCGGTGTCTTCAGTAGTATGGGCCCAATACTACCGACTACAATGCATCAGCATTCACCCCAAGTCCTCCTCCCTGGACCCCAGATCACGAGTACTCTATTCTTGCTATACACTGGCTACCTACTCGCTCTCAAAGTATCTCATAGCAGCATGTTCCCCTAGACTAAGGCATCACAAATCAGGCCACTCTAGCCCTAATATGAATCCCTAGTCTACTATAGCATGCATAACATATCATAACATATCTCATAACACATATTGTAAGGGTATTTTGGGGGGTTTTACCATTCGGGCGCTGGCTGACCGTACACACTGCTTCTCCTTTGGTTATTACAAAATCTCTTATAAAACATTTTTATGCTTTTATTAATTGAAAATTTTCCTCAAATCCTCAGTTTGAGTTCAGTTTCGCCCGAAGGTGCATCCAAATCCCTCAAACCAAGGCTCTGATACCAACTTGTAACAACGTGAATTTTCAAAACAATTTTTCATTTTTCAAACAACATAAATAATTATATAATATTCTGAAATCACATGTGTAACAAATGTCATTGTAACAAAATACATCCCAAGATCATAAAACAGTTCCTTCGTCAGTGTGTACAAATCACGTCGGTGCCTTCCCACGGTCCTCGCTAGTACCTGAAACACAAAACACAACAACAGTAAGCATAAATGCTTAGTGAGTTCCCAAAATACTACTTACGCACATACGCCTTTCCAGGCCCTGACCTTCCGGTCCATGTGTCTCAGGGGACTTCCATCCCGACTCGGTAAACCTTCTGGTCCTACCTGCATCAACGTTACGGTCCACATCACAACGCCTTCCGACCCATAACATATATGCCTTCCGGCCCATAACTTAATGCCTTCCGGCCCATAACATAATGCCTTCCGGCCCATGTCAAGCATAGCATACATAGCACATACAAACGATTAACTTATCATATACAATGTATACACTCATAGCATATTCGACCTTCCGGTCACACAATAAAACCCTTCCGGGTACAGTATAGTGAGAAAACTCACCTCGTGGAAAGTCTAGAATCTCACGTGCTCGCTATCTCCGAATCCCAAACGAAGACTCAACCTCTCCTAATCATAACGAATATCATTTAATTAATATAGACTTCCACAACTAGACTTTACCCCTTATTAACATTCCTCAGAGGGGTAAAAGACCATTTTACCCTTCCTTGACTCAACGTCCACATGTTGACCAAAACCCTAAAAGTCAACAACAGTTAACATCTTCAGTACGCGGGGCGTACAGACTGATGTACGCGGGGCGTACATCGCCAACCCAAAAGTTGGGGTCTCCAGCTAGTACAATGCGCGTACTGGGAGTTACGCCCAGCGTAACAGTCAGATCTAGCCGCTCTTCATTTCAGGTCTTTATCAGTTAAGCCACTTCTTCAACTTCTAGATCCAGCTTTATTTAAGCCTCCTTACTCATAAAGTCGAAACCTTTAAGCCTTGGCATGGATGTAAAGGCTCCTACACTCCTTAACACCTTTCCATTCCAACTCAAAAGATCTAGATCTCATGCATGGCTAATCATTCACGTCCAAGATTACATTTTTATGAATCTACAACTCAAATGGACCAGAAATATGATGGATCTAAGCTAATGGAGAGTACTTGCTCATAAAGTCTCCACCTTTGGGACCAAAACCCTAGAAAATGGTCCATAAAGCATACCACAAGAACTATAAGTCAAGATCCGAACTTTTTACCTTAGAAAGAAGCTCCAACCTTTTCTAAACACGGATCTACACTTGAACACCAAATTCTAGCCTCCACAATGGACTCCTCTTCTCTTTTGCTACCTTGAAATGACACCACCAAGCTTAGAACACTCACAAATAGGCTAGGAACAAAGGAAGAACTCTCTTAGGGTTTCTTTCTGAGGGATGGTGGCTGAGGAACCAAGCCATCACATTCCTTTTATAGCCAACCACAAAAATTAGGGTTTTTGGGTCTGCACCAATTACGCGCAGCGTACCCGAGGGAGGATGCATTTAAGTGAAGCGTGCGAGTACGCGCAGCGTACTCCTTGTACGCCCAGCGTACTCGCCCAACACAAAAGCCCTTAAATGACAACAAAAATAAAGATGAAGGGCCAAATAAAGGTACCTAGATTTTGGGCTGTTACAGTATCAGGAACAAATCACCAAAGCCCTAGAGGAAAGCATTTGGATCCAAGTACTTAAAGATAATCCTGATCCAATGCGAGGTATCTCTCCTCTCAACCATGAAGGAATCCTCCATGATGTCGAGATAATACCTTTAATGTACTATGGCATTCCTTCAAATTATTTGGAACAACTCGATCCGCCTCTCTCTGTCTCTCTGTCTCTCTCTCTCTCTCCCTTTCTCTCTCTCTCTCTCTCTCTCTCTCCATACAACAAGTTCCACATCAAGTTTTCTCCTCTCCACCCAATGATAATCCGAAGCTGATCATCCGTACAAATCATGAAAGATTGAAAATTTTCTACTCCAAGAATGCACTTCCTCAAAAGGAAGTGTGGTAAAGGAACAGGATAACAAAGATCTCAGGGTTTGGAAGGATGTTCTTGACAAAATATGAACTTAATTGTGTACTGTTCTAGTATCACATATTCCAAAATAAACCAAATCATTACACCATCACTAATGATGATTTCCTTGCAATCAATCCGAATGACATTCTGACCATTGCTGCGCACTTTCGAAGTCTTCAAAATGACGATATCAATATAGTGCTTATCATGCTGCCTTAAGCTTTCTTAAGGACTATGTTGCGGAATTTTGTGGATGCGACTATGAGCTAGCATACTTATTTAGAACCAAAAACTTTCTTTCCAAAATCAACTATGTTCTACCAGAAGTTGAGCTGCTAGCTGAAGGGGCCATTGATGAACCGGTTCTAGGGTTTGTTTATAAAACAAAAATGACAAACAAGAAGGACTTCTTCCGAGTCCTTGACAAACACCTAGTTCCTAATAGAGCCCTTAAAATTTTTTTTAGTCATGCATCCAGGTTCTAGGCTCTTAAACATGTCAAGGCAAAGTTTATGAGTCTGTTGTAGTGGTATATTGAAGTCAGAGAATGGTTATTCAGAGCTTACACATTCATCAAGGAAGAAGCGAACTGAGCTGACCTGATTGCTAAGTTCACTTAGGGGGAGATTGTTGGAACCTGAAAGTGAACCTCTAGTAATATCCAATGTTTTGATGTTCCAAAATAAGTCTCCGTTTTGAAATACGAGTTGGTACAGAAGCACTTTGTAGTCCGGACTTAAAGCATGGCTCCGGATGAGAAGATCAAATAAAGGCATTCCGGAATGAATGTTTTGTCCACAATGTTAAGTTGTCCGAATAAGTGTTTTATCCTGTTGTATTACTTGTATTTGTCACTTAGCTTGATTTAACGTGTCATAGGCCTTAGTTTCTTTTTTCATACTTAGATAATCAGAATGTCAGGAGTAACTCTATTATCCAGTCCTATGTATGTAATAGGTTAGTACGGTGTATCGTGTTCTCTTATTTATAGGAGCATTCAATGTTGAATCAAGTGACATATTACTCAAACACAATAGTATCACTTCATCTTTCTTCATCTTTTATTCTATTCATATCATTTTCACAAACATTCTCTTTGTTCTTCATTTATTATCATTATATTGATTGTATTTCTCACTTTTCATTTATGTCTTGAATATTTTGTTGAATGTATTAACTCAGACTTGACTGGTCTTGCCAGACTTGATTGAAAAATTACTTAGTAAGTAGACATTGATGTCAAGCATTAACTCAAGGTTTGAGTTTTCAAACCTTGTCCCTGCACATCAGATCGTTTGTTCTCTCACTATCATTTTAAAGGAAGAATGGAATATTTTTCTCATACAAAATGCCTATGAACTGACCAACTTAATTTTTGACACCTTTCAAACCACTTGTATTCTCAGGAAATCAGTCGACAGGTACCCACACATGTTTTGTGAATACGGAGCATTGCAATGTCATGTCAAATATTTTGTCATATGTTTTTGGAGTCAAACAAACAATCATTCGAACTCAAATGTAAATATTAAATTATCAATATGATGGTTGTAATGCTTTTATCTCTATTATTCAATTGTTATGATACTGTTGATGACATCATCCGCCCCAGGATGTTTCCGCCTTTCTGGTTTGGGAGTGTGACACTGTAATCTAGCATATAGGCATGTTGAGAACATGATGTTTGGGTAACTTGTAGTGAGGTACAACAATAATCCGATCATTCATCTATACTTCTTTTGATCAACAACTTCACCACATGGTACAAAAGGATATTGTTTCCAAATCCCTTATGAACCTTTGCAGATGCACAAGTGTCCATTGTGTATTTCTTTAGGAGTTCTGAAATGTGTTTATTTTGGTCAATAAAGATTCCTTGATTTGTTTGTTTGATTTGTAATCCATGGAAGAAACTTCACTGATGATTCATGATCGTTGGAATCGGCTAACCATCAACTTGTAAAAGTTAGCAATCGTCGTCAGATTGTTTGATTCAAAGATAACGTCATATATATATATACATATATATATATATATATATATATATATATATATATATATATATATATATATATATATATATATATGGACCAACATGAGATATTTCCTATTGGTTCTTCAGAAGAGGTTAGGATCAAGAACTCATATTTGAAAACCAAATCGCTTCAGAAAACAAGTAAGAGTCTCGTACCAAGAGCGATGAGATAGCTTAAGGACATACACACCTTTTTGGAGCTTGTAGTAGTAGTTCAGATAAGCTAAATAAATAAAACCAGGAGACTACTGAAGGTAGAATTCATTGTTGAGTTCACCGTTAAGGAAGACACTTGTGAGCAAAAAAGTTATTTTCAATTCCCTTTTCAACCAAGAAGTTTTCAAGTGGAGCATTAGTGAACTCGGTTCCGTTATCATTACGAACTTTTCGTACGAGTAGTTTTGTCAGACAATCGATTCCTTTGATAAAGTTGATGAGCTGGGAAGCTTTTTCTGACTTCAATCTCAAAAAGAAAACCAAGTAAATCTTTTATAGTAATACACAAATTCAGGAATATATTTCTCTTTATGTGGACTTTCAATGACAGAGGTACCATAAAAATTGATGAGACAAAGTTCAAGTGGTTCGGAGATGGACTTCTCGATTAGAATATGATGAGCTTTCTTAGATTCCCACATTAAAATACAACATAGAGATGATCGTTATTAAACTTGATGAGTGGCAATATTCAGACCGTTTCTCTGGAAATAAGATCATTCATCTGGTAAACCTCGAAGGCCTTGTGAGCTACATATGAAAGAAATATATGATTGGCTTCAAGACAAGAAACAAGTGCAAAGGTCTCGTCATAATCTAGACCTTCAATCTGCATGAATCGTTTGGCCACCAATCTTGCCGTATTTCAGATGATTATTATTGCATCATCGTGTTTATTTCGGAAACCCAGCAAGTTCAAACTATAGGGATCCTGAGGAGGAGGGCAAGAGTCCATACTTGATTTCCGTCAAACTCAACTAACTCTTCCTACATGGTTGTAATCCAATCATATTGTTTTAAGGATTATTTGATGGATTTGGGTTCAACCTTATAGATAAATGAAAAGAAGTGACATTCATTTTGAATATCAATAGCATGGCGAGTTTGAACACCAACATTAAAATTTCTGATCACTTGATTGGGGGAGATCTTTCGTCCATATATGTATTTTTCAAAGTTTATGTGCAACAGATGATCCAAAATCAATAATGGGGTAGTGTTTCTCCCCCATGCACAATTTAAATTTGAGGATGATGCTCCCCCTGAACTTTAAAACTAGAGATATATGTATCATCATTCAGAAAATGAAAGAAATTCTGAATAGGATCAATTTTTGCAAATTGATATATTGCATCTTGATAACCTTCAACATTTGATTTGAGCGTTGTATTACCTCCCTTCCCTTGAGGCATGGAAGTGGAGATATTCTACCCCTCAACCCGAAATGGGAATACTTCATAATCAAATGGAGGGAAGGTGGGAGTCGAACCAAACAAACTTTAAGAAACATATGGATTTGGAGTTGAGGATCTTGACCTAGATGCAAAGTCACGGGCTATTTCTGTTAGTCTAGACAAACTTTAAAATTTAACTTCATATATGACTTGAGCACTTGAAGAACTGGGAGGTGGCGCATCAGAATCCATAATATGAGTTGTAATGTGAGTTGGTTCTAAGTTCCGAATGAAGTTTACATCAAAAGTTATATCAAAGCTTTCTTCAATAACAAATGTATGATGATTAAGAACCCAATAAGATTTTAATTTAGTAGAGTATCCTAGAAAAAGAGCTTCATCAGATTTGAGTTTAAACTTGGTGAGTTGATCACAATTGTTCTTGATGAAACATCTGCATCTGAAGATGTGTAGAAATGAGATACTAGGCTTCTGACCTTTCATGGAGTCATTGTAACACCGCAAAATTTAAAACCAAAATTTTCAATTTAAAACACATTTATGTCATTTTCAAAATTCACAAAAGTGCCACAAATATCAATTCATCAAAATACATGTCCAAAACTATATATATCACAAAATCTAGGATCCTCCCCACATAGCTCTAACTCTGGTGTGTCTATAATCAAGCATGTGCCTTCTCGTGATCTTGAGAAGTACTAGAAACACATAATACATAACAGTGTAAGCATGAAGCTTAGTGAGATTCCCAAAATACCATACACATCACATTAGCCACTCGAGGCTAACTCAATACAACCCTCCGGTCAATGTGTTCTAGTGGGGACCTCCAGTCTCACAACTCCGGTGGACCCTCCAGTCCTAACTCAATAAGCTCATAATAATAATACTCAATATAAATCACGAAGACATAATGCAGAACATCATAATACACTGATAAGAACATAAGACAACTCGGTCACATAAAGATACCACTCATGGTTAGTATAGTGAGAAGACTCACCTCACAGGAAATCAGATAATCTCAAACTCAAATCACCGGTCTAGCCTCCGCCTAACACATACGACAATCATCCCTAATTAATCACGACTCCCAAGAAGCTACACTAACCCCTCTACAGACTCACACAAGGGTAAAAGACCATTTTACCCCTCAAAGGCCTTAATAGTCCACAAATTGACCAAACCCTAAAAGTCAACCAAAAGTCAACGATATAGTATACTTTGTACGTACCAGCTCTCTACGTGAGGTGTGCTCTGCTATCATGCATGCATCGGGGATGCTCGACCCCTACACTGCGTGTACTAGGATTACACTAACGTACGCCCCAGTTTCACTCATTCCACTCATTCGGTCTTAATCAGTTAAGACCATGGCCTAAATCACAGATCTAGACTCCTTAATAGCTCTTACTCCATAAAGTTAGTGGATTTAAGCCTTTGCATGGCTGATATGGTCACAAACACACAAAACATTCACTATCTTATCTCAAAAAGCTCATATATCATGCATGGCTTGATTCCAAAATCCAGGATTGGATTTTTATGACACTTCACCACTAAATACACTCAAAGGGGGTTGATCATAGTCTATGGAGTATAATATCTCATAAAGTCTCCAACTTTTAGTACAAAACCCTAAAATACTCTACCATGATGCACAACACGAAAGAGTGAGAAAGCTTGAAGCTTTATACCTCTATGTGAAGCTCCCAACACAGGTATGCTCATATCCAAGGGTCTGCACTCTCAATCCTTCTTCTCCAAAGCTTTTCCTTCACTTCAAGAACACACAATGATTCTGATGACTCTCAAATGCACTCACAAGCTCTAAGAACGAAAGCTAGGGCTTAGGAGGGTTTGCTGTCTAAGAATGGTGGCCAGGAATTAGGCCATCATATCCTTTATATAGGGGATTCATCCTAAATTTGGGTTTTCACTCTGGGCCTAGTATGCCCAGTGTACCATCTGGTACGTCCAGCATACTAGGTGGCTTCCGCATCAAAAGCACGCTCATGAGTATGCTGAGTCTACACTCGCGTACGCCCTGCGTACTCATTTACCACCTTTTCTCAAAAAGGGATAAAATGGACAAGTACTCAAAAGTCCAAGGGTTACAAGGGTATACCTGGACATGGGATGTTACATTCATAAGGTGTCATATTGAGCTTTTGATTGATGATTCTTCTATGTTTAGTAAAGCAATCCATGGAAACTGCTTCAACCCAAGGATAAAGAGGTAGAATTGCAAAATTTAGCATCGAACGAGTAGCTTCAACTAGAGTTCAGTTTCATCGTTCAACGCCACCATTTTTTTGTGGAGTCTAGGGAGCAAAAAAGTTATTTTCAATTCCCTTTTCAACCAAGAAGTTTTCAAGTGGAGCATTAGTGAACTCGGTTCCGTTATCACTACGAACTTTTCATACGAGTAGTTTTGTCAGACCATCGATTCCTTTGATAAAGTTGATGAGCTGGGAAGCTTTTTCTGACTTCAATCTCAAAAAGAAAACCAAGTAAATCTTTTATAGTAATACACAAATTCAGGAATATATTTCTCTTTATGTAGACTTTCAATGACAGAGGTACCATAAAAATTAATGAGACAAAGTTCAAGTGGTTCGGAGATGGACTTCTCGATTAGAATATGATGAGCTTTCTTAGATTCCCACATTAAAATACAACATAGAGATGATCGTTATTAAACTTGATGAGTGGCAATATTCAGACCGTTTCTCTGGAAATAAGATCATTCATTTATCAAAAATTCAGATGAGCAAGTCTCCGATGCCATATCCAACTGACATCAAGAACAACCTGTGATGAAAAGTGCATTTGAGGCTTTCCGATAATCATATTTATATGCTAGGGAAACATATTCTTGTTCTGATCCGATTTGATGAGACATTCTTTTTGATATTGTGTCTTGACATAGCTATGCTTCTTGTAGAACTCAACTCTCTGATTTGCATCTGTAATTTGCGCTACATTTATTAGGTTTTCCTTGAGATCAGCTGCATATGCTACATTTCAGATAGAGAAGTTACCATTGGTCAGGATGTGACAACCTCAAATATGAGAATTTATGTTGTTGCCATAGGTAATGCAACCTTATTTTGGAGTTAACTTGAGATCTCACAGAAAATCTTCTACATCGTAATGTGTATGGAACAAGCACTATCTGTATACCATATTGTATCTTGTTCTGAAGCACAAAAGCTTGCAAAATTAGTAAGTGTGACATCCCCAAAATCTCGGTCAGAAAAGACCGATTTCATTTATGTTTTTTAAAATAATTTTCAGAGTAAATCCTTTTAATTTTAAAAGAGATGCAGAATTTGTTCCCAAAAACAAAACATGATAAAATAGATATTTATCAAAACATTTCATAAAGAAATATAATTACATTTCATAATCAAAAGTCGGGATGTCATGTTCCGATACAGATCATAAAGCATAAACGATAGCATTACAAGTTATTTAACAAATATATACATATACAGACTTGTAAACAAAACAACTTGATGATTCGCCCATCTTAAGCACTTGTGCCACTTCCTGTAATACAAATAAACTGAGTGGGTCAGGCTTGGGAGCCTGGTGAGCATGTAGGGTTTTCAACCCACAATAAATAATTATATTTAATTCAACAATCAACAAAACCCGATTACCCATTCCCGTTATCCTCACTTTACGTCCCTAAAAATAACATCTATTATATGGAACCTAATTCAGGATTTTCATCGGGATGGGCATTACTGCAGAGGGGCTACCTCAACAATGAGTGCCCTAAAGGCAACCATGTGGGGGATAGAGTACACCGGTGAACACGTCATTCACAACACCTACAGGTAATGAGCCTGCTAGTGTTCCACAGGACAGTCTAGAATAGTCTGTGGTCGTCATCCATACTCTGCTGAATGATTAGAATAACACCAATAACACCGAGGCCTCTCATCTATTTATTACACATCAATTATCTACACATGTTCTACCCAACATATTAGTAGATAAAAATATACATTTTTATACATTGTTTAAAAACCTGTATAGCATGCTTTAATCAATACATATTCCACATAACAGATGAGGCATACACACATAACACGTATTTCATAGATAATACATCAGATCTATAAGATAAAAGAGAGTGAATATACACTCACACGTATAACAACAAAAGATATACACATAACACGTATTTTATATAAAATACTTCATAATATTGCGTTGGAATGAAAATAACTACACACTCACTTGATCCGAAGATGATCGAGTAGCACTACGACTTGCAGAAGAGGTATTTCTCCGTAGATTTGGAAGATCTTCACAAAAACCGGCTCCTCGCGGGCAGAGCTTTGGCTCGGGAATAACGCTCTTCGGGATCCTCGGGGCTTCGGATCTTACTTCGGGGCTCGGGAATATTACCGGGGCTTCGGGGTACAAACGGCACGCAAAACGAGGCAAAAACTAGAGAGAAGAAAGAGTTTGAACAAGAGAAAATGGCTGATTTCGAGTTCTATTTATAGGCTGAGGGTCTGGGATTACGCGGGGCGTAATCTAAAGTTACGCGGGGCGTACTCAGTACGCTGGGCGTACTCGAGTTACGCTGGACGTACTTTGACATCATTGCGTGCGTTGACTGGTGGCACTCGAGTATTGGTCAGACAAGTTGCACCCCTTTGAGTACGCTGGGCGTAGTCAAATTACGCTGGGCGTAGTCAAATTACGCTGGGCGTAATTTGAGTCGTCGAACTTCTAAATTGTGTAACTTTTGCATACGAGCTCCATTTTCGATGTTCTTTATATCCACGCGAAGTTCAGACCATACTCTACAACTTTCATTTAGACTCCGTCGGCTAATTTTGACTTTATTTTTATTATTTATTTTTAATAGGGCGGGACAGAAAATTTCGTTATAAATTCATAACTTCTTCGTTTGACGTCCGTTCTCGCCTAACTTTTTATCGTTTCGCTACTAACAACGAGATCTTCGATTCTTGTTTAGATTGTTTCGGCTAAAAACCGTTCGATCTCAAATCGAGTATTCGGGCTGCATACTGCCACGTCGAAACTTCAGAAAATCATAACTTCCTCATACGAAGTCAGATTTGGGCGTTTTATATATATATTCGGAAACCTCGTTTCAACTACTACCACATTATCTAATGATGTCAAGTTTATTTTACACTTAAATTTTGATGCTCATTTTATTCTTAATTAATCATATCACACAATTAAGCAATTAAGCACAAAACACATAATACTCAAATAATACGTTCTTATTATTTCAAATTGGGGTTACAAAGGTTAACCTAGACTATTACATTGCTAAAAATGGCAAGCCCAGAAACACGGGCGTTACAATTATCCTCACCTTAGCATCATTCTGTCCCTGGAATCACACATCAGCAAACAAATGCGGATAGCGACTCATCATGTCACTCTCCGTCTCCTAAGTGAGATTCGACCCATTCGTGTGTTTCCATCGGACAAGCACTAACTCGACCATCTTGCATCGCAACTTCTTAATCTTTCGGTCAACAATTGCCTCTGGTTCTTCAATCAACCCTTTGTTCTCATCGATTCTCAACTCTGTAAGCGGAATCATGTCGGGAACTTCTCCCGTGAACTTCCTCAAATAACACACATGAAAAGTGTTATGAATTCCGTTCAGTTCTTCTGGTAGTTCGAGCTTGTAAGCTTGGTTCCCAATCCTCCGAAGAACTTTAAATGGTCCAATAAACCTTGGACTTAATTTTCCCCTTTTACCAAATCTTATAAGTCCCTTCCATGGCGAGACTTTAAGCAAAACCGAATCTCCAACTTCAAAAGTCATCGATCTTCGCTTGTTGTCAGCATAGCTCTTGTGACGATCCTGAGCTGCTAACATTCTTTCCCTAATTATTTTCAACTTCTCAGCAGTTTGATGAACTATCTCCAGTCCCATAAACTGCTTTTCCCCAACCTCAAGCCAACAAGATGGCGTACGACACTTCTGCTCGTACAAGGCCTGATAAGGTGCCATCTTAATGCTCGAGTGGAAACTATAATTGTAGGAAAATTCTACCAAAGGTAAATGTTCATCCCAGTTACCCTGGAATTCTAAGGTACATGCTCTTAGCTTATCTTCAAGTGTTTGTATTGTTCGTTCGCTCTGACCATCAGTTTACGGATGGTAAGCTGTACTTAAACACAACTTGGTACCCAATTCCTCTTGTAGACTTTTCCAAAATCTTAAGGTGAAACGACTATCACGATCCGACACAATTGTTAGAGGAACACCATGAAGTCTCACAATTTACTTCACATAAGAATTAGCAAGCTTTTCCACAGACCATTTCTCCCTAGCTGCTATGAAATGCGCACTCTTAGTGAATCGATCGACGACCACCCAAATCATGTCGTGACCATTCTTTCTTCTGGGCAGTTTAGTGACAAAATCCATAGCAATGTCTTCCCACTTACCCATAGGCACAGGCAATGTTTCTAAACTCCCGTACGGTTTCTGATGTTGTTTCTTGACTCTCGCACAAGTCACACACTCCGCCACATACTTCGCAATGTCAAGCTTCATCGTCGGCCACCAGTAGTAGGGTTTCAGGTCCCTATACATTTTAGTGCTACCAGGATGAATCGAGTACATGATTTTGTGAGCTTCTTCCATTAGAAGATCCCTGACTCCTCCTGTCTTAGGTATCCAAATCCGATCTTGGAACACCTTCAGTCCCTGACTGTTTCACCGAACACCAACGTTTTGCCCAAACGTTCCTCCTTCCGGTCATTCTTCTCAGATGCTTCGCTTTGAGATTTCTTTATACTTTCCAAAATAGTCGAGACAACCTCAATTCTCAACGCTCTTGGCCTTCTCTTTTCAGGATTGACTTTCCGACTGAGAGCATCAGCAACAACATTTGCTTTACCAAGGTGGTAAAGTATCTCACAGTCGTAGTCCTTAAGTAATTCTAGCCAGCGTCGTTGCCTCACATTCAATTCTTTCTGACTAAAGAGATATTGGAGACTCTTATGATTAGTGAAAAGTTTGCACTTCGTGCCATAGAGGTAATGCCTCCATATTTTCAGAGCGAAAACTACCGCTGCCAACTCCAAATCATGAGTCGGGTAGTTCTTTTCATGCTCTTTTAGCTGTCGAGATGCATATGCTATCACCTTATCTCTTTGGGTCAAAACACAACCCAATCCAACACTAGACGCATCGCTATAAACAGTGAAGTCTTCAACTCCATCGGGTAGAGAAAGTATCGGTGCCTCGCATAGTTTCTTCTTTAGCTTCTCGAACGCTTCTTTATGCTTATCATTCCAAGCATAAGTAGCTCCCTTGTGGGTCAAAGCTGTTAATGGACTAGCGATTGAAGAAAAACCTTGGATAAACCTTCGGTAATATCCGGCTAATCCTAAAAAGCTTCGGATCTCTGTGGGACTTTTCGGTTGTTCCCACTTCATCACAGCTTCGATCTTCGCTGGATCAACCATTATCCCTTCTTGGTTGACCATGTGACCCAACAATTTGACTTCACGAATCCAAAAATCACATTTGGAGAACTTCGCATACAACTTCTCCTTCTTCAAGACTTCTAACACTTCTCGCAAGTGTCTGCCATGCTCCTCTTGGCTTTTCAAATAAATCAGAATGTCATCTATGAACACTATCACAGATTTATCTAGGAACGGATTACAAACCCTGTTCATTATATCCATGAATGCTGCTGGAGCATTGGTCAGTCCAAACGACATAACCAAGAACTCATAGTGTCCATATCGCGTTCTGAATGCAGTCTTCTCGATATCCTACTCCCTTACTTTTAGCTGATGATATCCTGACCTTAGGTCGATCTTTGAAAATAACTTCAACCTTGTAGTTTATCGAATAGGTCATCAATCCTTGGCAACAGATATCTATTCTTTATTGTTGCCTTATTCAGCTCTCGGTAATCAATGCACATCCTCATGCTTCCATCTTTCTTATTTACGAATAACACCGGCGCTCCCCAGGGTGATGAACTAGGTCTAATGAAACCTTTGTCCAATAACTCCTGAACTTGCATCATCATATCCTTCATCTCCGTCGGTGCTAATAGATAAGGTGCTTTTTGCAACTGGCGTTGTTCCGGGTAACAAGTCAATACGGAATTCCACTTGTCGATCAGGCGGTAATCCAGGAAGATCTTCGGGAAATACTTCCAGTTAATCACATACAACGGGAATATTTTGCATCACCTTCTTTTCCTTCTTAGCATCGATCACGAATGTCAAGTATGATGTACATCCTTTGGTCAAACATTTTCTGGCTTTCATTAGAGAAATGATTCCAGAATTTACTCTGTGTTTATCTCCATACACCATAAATGGCTGTTTCCCAGGCGGGTTTACTTTGACTATTTTCTTTCTGCACAATATCTCGGCGTCATTGGCGCTAAGCCAATCCATTCCCAATACGATGTCGAAACCATTAAGTTCTATAGGCAATAATTTATCGTGGAACTTATTCCAATTTAGGTCGATTAAGATGTTTTTCATACGATGGCTAACAGGTACAAACTTGCCACTAGCAACTTCGACTAATAAAGCATTATCTAGTCTAACTACAGGCAAAGCTAGTCTTCTACCAAATTCATGCGATATAAAGGAGTAGTTGGCTCCAGAATCAAATAAAACTTGGGCGGGCAAATTGTTAACGAGAAAGGTACCTGAAGCGACATCAGCTTCATCTTTAGTAGCTTCCAGTGTCATCTGGAATGCTCTCGCCTTTGGCTTTGGCGGAATGTTGGGTCTTGCCGCTTCCTTCTTTTTCGGACAATCCCTTGAGATGTGCCCTTCCTCACCGCAACCATAACAAACGTTCTTGGTCAGGGTGTAGTTGTTGGCATAATGCCCTGACTTTCCACATTTGAAGGATGTGACCACTTCCCCATCACATTTCCCATGATGCTTCTTCTTGCACTTGTCGCACCATTTCGCCTCTACCTTTCCTCCACTTCCTCTCGAACCAGATTTCGAGAATTTACTTTTCTTGCTGGATCCTGAAGATCCCTCGAACTTCCTTATCACTCCGAAATGATTACATGCTAGTTCTAATATCGTTGACATACGCTTAGAATCCTAAAAAAATAAAACTTCAGATCCGGTTGGCAACAAACCGTAGATATGAACAAATAATATCATATATGGCAACATATAACATTTAGCACATAAAAGCATTTTAGGCAACTTTCCTAAAATAAACTAGTGCTTGTGTTTAAAATTTTAACAGACACACACCTCGCAATCTCCACATAGCATTCTAAGTTTAAGTTTAGAAATCCTACAAATTCCTAGTTCACTTAAACTAACGCTCTGATACCAACTGTGACATCCCCAAAATCTCGGCCAGAAAAGACCGATTTCATTTATGCTTTTTAAAATAATTTTAAGAGTAAATCCTTTTAATTTTAAAAGAGATGCGGAATTTGTTCCCAAAAACAAAACATGATAAAATAGATATTTATCAAAACATTTCATAAAGAAATATAATTTCATTTCATAATCAAAAGTCGGGATGTCATGTTCCGATACAGATCATAAATCATAAATGATAGCATTACAAGTCATTCAACAAATATATACATATACAAACTTGTAAACAAAACAACTTGATGATTCTCCCATCTTAAGCTCTTGCACCACTTCCTGTAATACAAATAAACTGAGTGGGTCAGGCTTGAGAGCCTGGAGAGCATGTAGGGTTTTCAACCCACAATAAATAATTATATTTAATTCAACAATCAACAATAACCCGATTATCCATTCCCGTTATCCTCACTTTACGTCCCTAAAAATAACATCTATTATAAGGAACCTAATTCAGGATTTTCATCGGGATGGACATTACTGCAGAGGGGCTACCTCAACAATGAGTGTCCTAAAGGCAACCATGTGGGGGATAGAGTACACCGGTGAACACGTCGTTCACAACACCTACAGGTAATGAGCCTACTAGTGTTCCACAGGACAATCTAGAATAGTCCGTGGTCGTCATCCATACTCTGCTGAATGACTAGAATAACACCAATAACACCGAGGCCTCTCATCTGTTTTTTACACACCAATTATCTACCCATGTTCAACCCAACATACTAGTAGATAAAAATATACATTTTCATACATTGTTTAAAAACCTGTATAACATGCTTTAATCAATACATATTCCACATAACAAATGAGGCATACACACATAACACGTATTTCATATATAATACATCAGATCTATAAGATAAAAGAGAGTGAATATACACTCACACGTATAACAACAAAATATATACACATAACATGTGTTTTATATGAAAATAACTACACACTCACTTGATCAGGAGATGATCGGGCAGCACTACGACTTGCAGAAGAGGTGTTTCTCCGTAGATCTGGAAGATCTTCACAAAAACCAGCTCCTCGCGGGCGAGAGCTTCGGCTCGAGAATTATGCTCTTCGGGATCCTAGGGGCTTCGGATCTTACTTCGGGGCTTGGGAATATTACCGGGGCTTCGGGGTACAAACGGAACGCAAAATGAGGCAAAAACTAGAGAGAAGAAAGAGTTTGAACAAGAGAAAATGGCTGATTTCGAGTTCTATTTATAGGCTGAGGGTCTAGGATTACGCGGGGCGTACTCAGTACGCTGGGCATACTCGAGTTATGCTGGGCGTACTTTGACGTCATTGCGTGCGTCGACTGGTGGCACTCGAGTATTGGTCAGACAAGTTGCACCCCTTTGAGTACGCTGGGCGTACTCAAATTACGATGGGCGTAATTTGACTCGTCGAACTTCTAAATTGCGTAACTTTTGCATACGAGCTCCGTTTTCGACGTTCTTTATATCCACGCGAAGTTCAGACCATACTCTACAACTTTCATTTAGACTCCGTCGGCTAATTTTGACTTTATTTTTATTATTTATTTTTAATAGGGCGGGACAGAAAATTTCGTTATAAATTCATAACTTCTTCGTTTGACATCCGTTCTCGCCTAACTTTTTATCGTTTCGCTACTAACAACGAGATCTTCGATTCTTGTTTAGATTGTTTCGGCTAAAAACCGTTCGATCTCAAATCGAGTATTCGGGCTGCATACTGCCACGTCGAAACTTCAGAAAATCATAACTTCCTCATACGAAGTCAGATTTGGGCATTTTATATATATTCGGAAACCTCGTTTCAACTACTACCACATTATCTAATGATGTCAAGTTTATTTTACACTTAAATTTTGATGCTCATTTTATTCTTAATTAATCATATCACACAATTAAGCAATTAAGCACAAAACACATAATACTCAAATAATACGTTCTTATTATTTCAAATTGGGGTTACAAAGGTTAACCTAGACTATTACATTGCTAAAAATGGCAAGCCCAGAAACACGGGCGTTACAGTAAGTTTTGGAGTGTTTAGGCTCCGAGTTAGAACGAGGGACTTTGGCATGGGATTTTGACTTGACTTTGGATTTCCAAACAATAAGGATCTCGGATTGCTCTTTCCAAGATTCTTTTAAGAAGATTCAAAATGCAAGGATCCTTTCATTAATTAATCAATCATATTCAAGCTTTGGTTGTTCATAAATGACTTTCTTCGGAAGGACAGTTTTCTGAGAAGATTTTGGAAATAATTGTTTTCTGAGATTCATTTGGGACGACATTTCTTTAACTTTCCATTCAAATTTCAAAATTGAATCTTTTGCAAGTTTTTTTCTTACGAGGGTTCTGAATTTCCTTTCCTTTATTCGTTGCTCTCGTAGCCAGATTTGATTTCAGAATGTGTTTTTGTTTTAAAATATTGCCTTCTTAGGTAGCAGTAACTAGTGGAAACGGAATTTTCCAATGTGGTTTACTTTTCGTTGGTGAGGTGGAAACAATAGGTTTTTTCCTTTTTGAATATAGTCACATTTGTTAACAGAAGTGTCATAAATTTCTAAGTTAATAGAAACAAATTGGCGTTTGAGAATTTTAACAAGGTCAAAAATATTATGATTCCTGGTAGTTGGACTGACAATTGTTTGTCACAATCTATGGTTGGACTTTTCAAGGAACCTAGAGCATTGTCTAGACCTAGTCTCTTTCCTATTGTTTTTCTAGCTTCTACTCTCGGGTGAAGAATATCCTTATTTTTCAACCAAGGTTTCTTCTTAGAGTTAGATGTTGACTTTGAATATTGTCTGACCGATGGATTATTGAAATTAGGTTTTATTAGAATTAAGGTAGATTTGAAAACAACTTTGGAATTCAGAATATATGAATCGAACGATGAGTCGACATCACACCTAATTTCTTCATCGATGCCACTATCTACATATGCCCAAAATGAACAAGTATTTTTGGTTGTTTTGTTAGAGTCATGTATGAATATCTCAGGAATGATTTCCTTAATAGCACAATTGTGTGGAGGAATCGATTTCAAAAAATAAACTCCAGTTCCTCGTGTTCTATGTGGAATTTCCTAAGATTGATTCAGGTCCAAGAATATTAGAGGCATAATTTGTATGGAATCAGGACATGTGACAATGATAGTGTAACATCCTGTTTATTAAATAAATAAGTGGATAAAGATTAATAAATGAATTGTATCCATGAATCCGTAATAAGTTAACAATGTTTGTCATAAGGATCTAAGTGACATTTTCTGGAAATTCGGATCTTTATTGTAATATCTGGATTTGAATTGTAATAAATTGTGAGAAGCAAGGACTAAAGAGTAAATGGGGATTTCGATGGTAATGATTAGATATGGAAGGACTGAATTGTTGGGACCCGCATTTTGGACCATTGGATTGGAATTATGAATTAAGTTCGATCACATTATATGATTGACCTAGTAGAATTATGGACTTAATGGATTAAGTACTTAATGGGTTAAGTGTTTCTAATTAACACTAATCGTCATTTTATGTGAAATCCCTAATTGTGTTGGGCCTTTCTGTTGAGCCTAGATGTTTGGATTCTTGATGGGCCAACTAATAACAAGTATATGGAATAAGGAATTTGGAGGGGCTTTAGGGTAAGGCCCGTGTGAAGGGATTGTGCCCAATTTGGAAAATTCAGCCATATGTTGGGCTTTGCTTCATTAATTGACTTTTGGGCCTTTGGAGTGTGAGTTTGGGCTTTTGATTTGAATTAAGCTAGGTTGGGGTAAAGTAGCCCTTTTACCCTAATTATGAACTAATGGTTATGTATTGGAACCCGATGATTAATTGGGTGATGTTTTGATGTTGACAATTCGGGAATCTGTCCTCCAGCAGCTAGAGTTTTGCCTGTGGGACTTCTGCCGTGTGAGGTGAGTTACCTTCCTGTATGAGTGGTTCGAAGACACCAATTCCAGCCTACCAGTAGTTTTTTATAGTAGAGATGATTTTCTTTGTGATAATTATCTAGTATGCCACTATCTGTTATGATTTATGTACTTATTGCTATGTTATTATGTGGTAGTGGTAGGTGTAACGCCCGTAGATCCGGGCTAGTCAATTTAGAGACGATAAGTGTCAAAAATGACTTTTTTATTGAAGATTATTTAGAAGGAGTAATCTTAACTAAGTTGCAGTATATATTACAAGGATTCCATGCATATAAAGAACGCCGAAATCCGAGTTATAACGAAGAAGTTATGACCCGTCGAAGTTTCTTGGCAAAACCAACACGATGCTGAATGACGTAAAAAGTGAATTTACGTTAGAGAAATATTTAACCTTAGCGATCTAAACAAAATTCGTAGAATATGTTAAACCGAAAGCGTACATAAAAAGAATGCCCAAATCTGACTGCGTATGAGGAAGTTATGATTTTTCTGAAGTTTCGACTTAGCAGGATGCAGCCCGAATCCTCGATTTGAGATCGAGTGATTTTTAGCCGAAACAATCTAAATGAGAATCGAAGATCTCATTGATAGTAGTGAAATGATAAAAAGATACGCAAAAACGGACGTCAGATGAAGAAGTTATGAATTTATAACAGAGTTTTCCTGTCCCGACCTACTAAAAATAATATAAAAGTAATATATGTGTATATATATATAATATTAAAATAAAGTTGTAGTGCATATTCTCACCTACGCGTCGATATAAAGAACATCGAAAACGGAGTTCGCATGCAAAAGTTATGAATTTATGAAGTTCGGGGCGCGAAACCCCAAATCTGTCAGCCACCACGACGTGGTAAAAGTGCCACGACATGGAAGGAGCTCTGGAGTCTGTCAGACCCACTTGGAATGACGCATGCAGTGACGACCCAGCCACTACGACATGGTAAACCGTACCATGACGTGGCAAGGGCAAATTTTGCCCTATAAAAAGATTTGAAGGGCCAGCCGAGTTTGGGTTGCTCCAGCTCCTCTCTCTCACTCTCGATACCCTCTATAGCCATCCCGAAGTATCCCCGAAGCCCCGGTTTCATCCTGAGACCTGAATCAAGTCCCGAAGCCCAAAGATCATGAGAAGTGAGATTCCCAAGCCGAAGCTCTGCCCACAAGAAGCCCATGTTTTGTGAAGATCTTCCAGATTTACCGAAGAATACTACTTCTACAAGCCGTAGTGTTATCCGATCATCTTCTGATCAAGTGAGTGTGTGGTCACTTTCTTCTAACACTTAAATATTAAGTATTTGCTATGAAATACGTGCTATGCGTATAATATAAAGTTGTTTATGTGTGGGTGTGCAGTCCCTTTCATAAACACGATATTAATACAAGTATTGTTTGAATGTATTAAGTATATGTTTTGGGTGAGTGTGTAGTCACTCTCTTCTAACACATAAATATGAAGTATTTTCTATGAAATACATGCTATGTGTTTATATATTGTTGTTTATTTGAGATAAGTGTGGAATGAATGTTTTATATAGTTTTTTTTAATGAGTTAAACTGTATATGTATTTTATATCTACAAATATGTTAGGTAGAACATGGGTAGATGAGATAGTTGGTATGTGATAAAATGATGAGGTATGAAAAATGATTAAGCATAATATTGGTAGATGCACCAAATAGAGAATGACATAATGCTAGCAAATGCGCTTAAGCATAATATTGGTAGATGCACCAAATAGAAAATGACTTAATGCTAGCAGATGCGCTTAAGCATAATATTGGTAGATGCACCAAATAGAGAATGACATAATACTAGTAGACGCACTTAAGCATAATATTGGTAGATGCACCTAAAAGAAAATTTCATAATGCTAGCAGATGCGATTAAGAATAATATTGGTAGAGGCACCAAATAGAGAATGTCATAATACTAGTAGACACGTTTAAGGATAATATTGGCAGATGCGCCTAATAGTGAATGTCGTAATCCTAGCAGAGGCGCTTAAAGGATAATGTTGGCGGATGCGCCTTCTGTAACAATGGAAGTTTGTGCTAATTCCTTAGGTCAACCCTTAGGAATGAATGAAGGAAGGATAGTTGATTAATAGGGTAAAACCTTGAGAAATAAAAAAGATAATGGGGATGGGTAATTGGGTTGATTGTTTGATGATTGAATATAATAATTATATTATTGTGGGTAGAAAATCCTATATGCTCACCAGGCTCCCAAGCCTTACCCACTCGGTTTTCTTTGTATCACAGGTATCAATACGAAGACATATTTCAGTGAGAGATTTAAAGGAGATTTAAATCATTAGTGTAAACAAATGTAAGTTCTGTTTATGCTTATGCATCTGTATCGAAACATGACATCCCAAGGTTTTGTTATATAATGAAAATACATTCTCTTTGAGAAACGTTTTGGTAAATTCTTATAATATTTGGTTTTGGGAACAAATTCCGCAACCATTTTCTTTAAACGAATACTCTGATTTATAAAACAAAGCATAAACAAATAGGTCTTTTCTGTCCGTGAAATTGGGGATGTCAAGTAGGGGTGAAATAGTCCCCATAACCGATTGGAATACACCGTAAGGTAGGTCGGGCACCCATATATGCTTGAAAATATGTTTATGCTATGTTATTATGTGGTAGTGGTAGGGGTGAAATAGTCCCCATAACTGACTGAAATAAAATAGAGGGTAGGTCGAGCACCCATACATGCTTTGTAGGGTAGGTCGAGCACTCATATATGCTTGATAGGGTAGGTCGGGTGCCCAGATACGACTGACATTATGTTTATGATAATTTATTATGTGGTAGTGGTAGGGGTGAAATAGTCCCCATAATTGGTTGAAATAAACCAGAGGGTAGGTTGGGCACCCAGATATGCCTGACATGGTAGGTCAAGCACCCACATATTCCTGACAGGGTAGGTCGGGCACCCACATATGCCTGACGGAGTAGGCCGGGCACCCATATATGCCTGTCAATATGTGATTATGTGGTATGATGGGGAAACTCACTAAGCTTCGTGCTTACGGTTTTTAGTTTTGGTTTCATGTATTTCTTCTTCAAAAGGAAAGGAGCTAACAAGATCCTAGAGCATCATACTATGATTTCCACATTATGAGATCTTTGGGAGTTGTACTATGATATTACTTTTCTATGACATGTTTTGGGTTATTTGAAATACTAGTTTTTGATTATGAAATGAGTTGATACTGTTGATGTCTCATACTAATGGTTTTTATAATTACTTAATTAAAAATGAAAATTTTTGCTCTAAATTTTAAGATGTTACAAGTTGGTATCAGAGCCCTAGTTTGAGGGATTCGAACACACTCTCGGGTGTGTTTGGACTCAAATCTAGGATTTGAAGGATTTTTACAAGAAAATTAATTTTTCTAAAATAAAAATAAGGGTTTTTAAAAAAGAACAATGAGTGTGATGCATGCAATCGGATGAGCTCAAGTAAGTTTTCCCCAAGATACCCATAGATGTTATGTTATGATATGAATTGTGAATATGTGAACTACATGCTAAATTAGTGCTAGGATATAGGAAGGATGCTTTGCATGCCTACTGTATGAGCTTGTAGACATGCAGGCTAGTACTGATCAGTTAGTGATAGGATGACATGTTTAGGTTACGCCTGACTGTACGAGCCTTAAAATTGCATGATAGAACATATTCCTGATAAGAGGATGAAATGGCTACATTGGACTATGTTGGTTAGTTTTTCCCTTATCTGAATGCTACTTGCTTTGTGCTTTCTGGGACACTTAGCAATATGAGCTAGGTATTAAGTGAATATGCTAAGTCACATGTGGCACATGCTGGATAATCTCAGAGTAATGGACTTGCCCTATTGCAGAACTCTCATCTAAGTCCACAGTTCTAGGATCGAGTCTTTTACTCAAAAGATTATCTGATATCTGTTGCATGTGACTATATTCATGAGGTAGCTAGTTGACATTACTGGGAATTTTCAGCAGCTAAGGATTGGGTTGGTTCGGGAGCCTAGGAAAGCATAGGATATGCTTCAATGTGTTAGTAGTAGAGGTGGCAAAAATTGACATGAATCGAAACCCGACACGAAATAAACGGGTTTGGGTAAGATATTTCAACCCGTTTAAATAAATGTGTTGACAGGACACAAAAATTAAATGGGTAAGGTTAGGGTTGAGAATGACCCGTTTAGTATTGTATTATTTAAATAATCTAGAAAGATACAAAACTTGAATATGATAAAACTCGAATATGACTTGAAAATGACCCGTTTATTTATATGCAGGTTTTTTGAATTATTTATATAATCCCATAAAGATACAAAACCAAAACCATAAGTAAAAGAAAATCTTTGAATTGAATCGTTTTGTAATGTTGAAATGATTTAACCATCTAGATCAAGACTTCATTTCATTTTTCCAATTCTCTCCCAAACTACCCAGTCTCTTTCACCAGTCTCACATCCTCATGACCTTGTCATCCGCCTCCCCAACTCCCACTCTTTTAATTTTTTCATCTAAACTTGCGATGACTTCATCTATTTTGCCTCTAAACTATTCGTTTTTACTTTTCGCCTACCCAACTCCTACTCTTTCAACATGCTCAATCTTTTAACCTGACATGACATGATATATTTCAAGGTACAACCCTAACCCGAAACCCGATACGAAAATAAACAGGTTGACACGACACGAAACATTAGTTAAATGGGTCGGGTTAGGTTCAAGCACTTTCAACCCGTTTAGCGTTTCTATACGACACGAACCCGACCTGACACAACATGATTGCCACCTCTAGTTAGTAGTGAGGTTTAGTGAGAATTGGGTGTATCGGTTTGACGAAGTGACTTGGAGGATTCGGGAGGATTGCTGAGGAAAGTATGGATAAGTGTGGAAGGTAGTATTGGCCCCGTACTACTAAAAGCACAGGATCCCTACTCGAATCAGTGAGTATCTTGGAGAATCTAAGAAGATTAGGGGATGAGAATCCTTGGACATGTTTCGATCATCTATTTGTGGTACTTTTTATTAGTTTGGAGATGAGAACTTAGGGTGGTGGTTCTGGTTCAGGATTAGGTATAAGCTCAGGTGGTGAGCCAGTCGAGGGAAGGACTGCCAAGATTTTGAGTTCGCGTTAGATTGAGGAGATGGAAGGTGTTTTCCGCACTAGTCCCTGTCCCATAGGAGCCAAGGTGTGTTTCGCCTTGGATCTCCTATATAGGGCAACAAGTAGCTGCTGGGAATTGATTTCACGATCTATTTCGCTTTCTGAATTGAAGACTATGTCTTGGGGAGGAGTTTGTGACCCGGTTTAGAACAGAGGATGTTCCAGTTGTTGCAATTTAGCAGTTGGAAAGTAAACTAGTGAGCTGATATGGTGTCAGACCCTGAAGGATATGACGTCTAGAGTCAAAAGATGCGAGATTGATTTGGAGCACATTTGAAAAAGAGGGTCATGCAAGGTGCATATAGTAGAGGGTCTTGGGAAGAGACCCAAGACTTCTGATCATCGGGTGAAAGGCCAGTAGGGTCGGAGTCAGTGCAACACGTATAGGAAAGTGCACAAGGGATTTTTTCGTTCCAGGGGTTTAGGTTGCTACAAATGTGATTGGGTTCGACATGTCAGAAAATATTCTTCTTAGGGGTAAGCCCATTATGTTTTCACTGCGCTCAAGTGGGCCACATGAAGGCCGGCTGTTCGAGGAGGAGGGGACAAGCAGTGAAGGCGCCTACTCTTGCTATTTTGAAAATCTATGATGGTCGAGAGGTTGGGGCTGGAGCCCCAGCAGATAGGAGTCAGGCCCAACAGTGTCAGACAAGAGAAGTCGGGACTCCAACAAGCGATGTTACGGGTATGTATCTTTGCCTTCTTTCAGTTTTATCTTCACATTGTTGTGGGAATTTTACTTTGGTTTGGACTATTGTAGCGGGTTAGGTAAGTGTATCCCTGGTTTATTTCTTTGCTCCTGTTGGGTTATATCTTCCAATATTTTCATATATCATTTGCATACCATAAGTTATTAGTGGTTAGTGTAAGGTCGTTTTCCTTTCACTGGTTCGGGGTGTTCAGTGTTATCTCGGTTCGTAGTAGAGATCTGTTTAGGGGTATTATGTGAAGGTTTGCAGGATTGTTAGTCATCACCATTAGGATTCAGTGGCTTAGTAGTTGTTTTAGAGTGGTTGATGGAAGCCCCAAGGGAAGTGTCTTGTTGCTGAGGTATTGGTTAGAGCATTTGTCTTCTAGATCTTCAAGATTTGAGTGTGGTATCATTCCAAGCATCAGGGGCTATCGGTTTCGCTGGGATTCGGGAAATGTTCATCTGGTATTTAGAAGTTGTGTGGTCTTTTGAGGATGGGATAGTGATGGAGCACTAGTTATTAAGCACTGGTTGTTATCGAATCGATTGTTAGAAAGTGAGAAGGATGGAGAATTCTTCAATTCTCGTATGTCGTGAATACATAGTCAAATCTAAGTGGGGGAAAATCGATCAAGTATCCAGGAGTAGAAATAGGTGTGAAAATAGGATGAGTTTCACATCCCCATCAGGGAGGAAAGTGGTTGAATAGCCTTCTAGGTTGAGGATCGAGTGAGTTGGGAGTTCGGACAACATTCCAACATTTGGTTCACACTTTTCCTTGGAATCGGATACCAGGTTTCGGGGACTAGGTTAGAGGTCCAGTTAGGACTCAAGTTCAGTTGAGTGTTAGGTCGAATACATGTTCGACCCAGGATGGGTATAGTTGGATTGGTGGTAGGACCAAGGATAGCAAATAGTGCTCGATTGTTTTAAGTCTGTGTGTAATAACCCAAAAATCCAGGGTAAAATTTTCATTTTTTCATTTTAGTCAAACACAAATATTACTAAATCCAACTACACAAAAACATTGCTTAGTTAAAACATCTATCAGAGTTACGTCCTAAAATCACATAATGCGGAAAACACGGGTGTGTGCGTTGTGATCAAACATGGCCCTTCCTTTCAAAACCAATGACACCTGAAACCATAAACAAAACTATAAGCATAAAGCTTAGTGAGTTCCCCAGATGATACCCCACACAATCCACATAATCATATAACCGTATCAGTCACAAATGCCATCTATATAAACATATAGGGTTGATGTGGGCTCCCCTAGGGTCTTACTCCAGGATGTCATGGGCTCCCCTAGGGTTTTACACCTATATGTCATGGTCTCCCCCCATGGTATTACTTGGAATGCCATGGGTTTCTCGACAAAGTCTGACAACCAAGTGCCATGGGCTCTTCCCACAAGGTATGACAACCAAGTGTGATGGGCTCCCCCATGGTCTTTACCTGGAATGCCATGGGCTCCCCCACATAGTCTGATACCCAAGTGTCACGAGCTCCCCCAGGGTCTTCCATGCAAGTATCACAAAGACAATTAGTGAATGGACCGGCCTTGGTGCCTTCGACCCATTGGCATGGTGAGGAGATTCACCTCACATTGTTCAAGTCCCATAGGTAAAACTCTAGCTACTGGATGACAGATTCCCGAACTGTCAACACCAAAACAACACCCAATTAATAATTAGGTTCCAATACATAACCATAAGTCCATGCTTGGGGTAAAAATACTACGTTACCCCCAAGCTAGCTTGATCTAAGCCTAAAGCCCAAACACACACTGTGAAGGCCAAAAACCAATCAATGAACCAAGGCCCAACACATGGCCCAATTTTCCAAATTAGGCCCAAAGCTCTACACGGTCTTACCTTAAGGCCCAACCATTTATTCTACTCCCAACACTTGGAATTCCGATGGTCCAATATCTGATAATCATCAAGGCCCAATTTTCCAGATTGGCCCCAAGCCTTTCTAAAGGCTCTTAACCTAAAGCCTAATAATTTCCTTAGTCCATAAACTTTTTCCCAATTGGTCCATGAAGGCCCACATCAACTTAGTTCAAGAAATGGTCCAACAAGAACCAAACACCTAAGCCTAAAAGAAGGCCTAACTTGAAGCCCAATCATAATTAGGGTTTTTAACATAAAATGATGATTAGGGTTAAGTGTTCTTACTTAACCCATTATAGACTTAATCCATTAAGCCCATCACCCCACTAGGCAAAACAAACAATGTAATAGGGTATAATTCAAGATGCCAAATCCGATGGTACAATGCGGGTCCCGACAAATCCAGAACTCACATTTCCAAAATTAGGGTTTTCTAAACCCTAATTAGGGGTTCCAACCAAATCACAAGCCAATTAATCCATTAGTTAAGTTTTTAGGTTAATTAGGGCTATATAACATCAATTAGGGTTAAGTAAGCTGGGCACCACCCACTACTACCTCAAGCAGTGGCAGTTAACGGCGGCAACCACCTCCTCATGGTGGCGGTGGTTACAATTGTAGTCCAAAACATGTCCAAGCAACTTAATTAACAACCCAATCACACATAAATGCACACCGCCAGCCAACACGGGAGCCACCACCTCACGGTGGTGGTGGTGGCAATTTCCCTGATTATTCCAGCGAAAATATGATTATACAACATAATATCCAAGGTAAACGCACACAATATAACATTCATGGACACCCAGCCACCCTTGACATGGTAGGCGGTGGTCGGAGGTGATAGCCACCACCTCATGGTGGTGGTGGTGGTTCTCTTTTAATTTTCGATCATGCAGCACACACACACACATTGCACGAGATCTGAACGCAGCCACCCACCTGGTGGTGTACAACACACGGCAGCCACAACAACGCTAACAGACAGCGTTAACGGCGGCAGGCGGAGTTGTGACGGTGCAATAGTAGCAATGGCAGCGGCAGCACCATCAGACGGTGTTCAGGGGTGGCGATGCGACCCAGCGGTGATCACAATGGCGTGTCGAACATCTTAGAGGAAGGGAAGAATGGTGACTAAGAAACAACAGCATCCGTGTTATTGGACTTCAAGCCCTTCGTCGGAGTCGCAAAGGCGGTAGTCAGTGGTCTTTGTTGGTCGGGAAACGAGAGTAAGGGGTGGTGGTGGCTGGTGCACTCCAAGTGGCGGCTGAGGAAAAGATTAGGTTTAGGGTTATGGAACATGGGGGTGACTGGTTATTATGCCCGCTCAATTGCAACTTTCACATGTTTACACTTCCAGTCTATCCTCCTCTTATTCTTTTTAAATAAAGTTCATAATTTGAAATCAAATCCCCATCTTTAATAAATCATTACAACTCAAGTCCCAGAAGTTACCATTTAACCCTCAACATTCGAAAATACTTTCAATTTAAGTCCAACATTTACCAAACACTCCCTGACTTCTGAAAATCTTTACAAAATAAATCCCGAAATTACATTTTAACCCCCGAAAATCCAAATTATATCATTTGGCTCTTTTAAACCAATACCCTGTTAAATATTATGGATTTTGGCTACAACAATATAAAATAGTAATAAAATTACATCTCAGGATTTTAGAGTTTATTATTTATTTAATTTCAAATGCAATAATACAACTCTCCCCCACTTAAGTCAGATTCTGTCCTCGAAATCATTCCTTACCAACCCCGACACGCCAAAAAGCCTGAGTAATAAGGCCACAGTCCTGAGCATACCATAGCCTTCCCAAGGCAACCGAAACCAACCCTCCCAGGGCTCTCCAATCCATAGATGAACAAACTCCTTCACTACCCAACAATAAATCCTTTGTGAATATAACATAACTGCTCAATGCTGAAATTTGAAATCTCGAGAAGGTCTGACTCCCTAACAGACCACCCACACTGAATCATTGACGAATCCACTGCAGTTATGTCTCAACTGGCTACTCAGCTTCTGATAACATGAGGTTCCCACTAGAAAACAGGGTGACATACCAAATTTCCCTAAAGTACAGTTATACTCGATAGAAAGCTCAAATAATCCTTTGAGTAGGAGACTTATCTGTGAAATGATTAAGACTCAGACAAGAGCTGTGCAACAAGGTCTAATCAGCCACTCTGAGATTATTTAATCCTGCTATAAGAGGCTTGGCACCTCCCATCCCACAAGCTACTTCCCATAAGGATCCCAAATCATTACAACTACTAGGAACATCAAACCCCTCTAGTTGTTTTCCTTAGAAACTGAGGCCTCCGTGAATCCAACTTTTCTGCCAACATTCGGAATATCAGATTCCTACTCGGTTGCTGAGTCAACAAGCAATCTTACAGTCGCCCCATGTGGTCTCTAAAGGAAACATTGACTAGAAATAATTTCCCTAGCTATATCGCCACTTATAGCTCCATCCATCTTTCTGGTCCATTCGATCATAATAGCCTGACAACCTATCGCCACTAAATCATACACGAATAGTGAATGCTACCAGAATAACTGTAGTTTTACATCATACCCGCTCTCCTTCGACCTACCATTTCATGATTCCAATTATGTTATGTCCTACTCATGACCTTGCGAACTGGCCCACCTTGTCCTAAGTCATCTGAATGAATCCTTGAATGCCACAGCTACCCTTCAGTCTTTCAACACTTCCCATACTATTTGACCGCTTGTGATTGCTACGGCTCCCTCGTAGTCTTACAACACTTTCACCCTAACTGGCCATTAGTGAATACTATGGTTCCCCCATAGTCTTACAACACTTTCACCCTGACTGACCATTTAGGAAAGCTGCGGCTCCCCTGTAGTCTTACAACACTTTCAACTCGACTGACCATTAGTGAATGCTACGGCTAACTCGTAGTCTTACAACACTTTCACCCGACTGACCATTAGTGAATGCTACGACTCCCCCGTAGTCTTACAACACTTTCATCCTAACACAACCGCAACCCAATGCCTTACCCCTAATCTATCAATTCGAAACGCACACATAATCGATCACGCACTCGACAGAAAACCCAAACTAAACTCAATTCATGACTGGAACCACAACCTGGGTCCCGAAAACCTTGCTATCAAACACCAAGAAGATGCAAACCTAAAAGTTGGGAATTTTCTCGAACTCCCATTCACAAATCCTCAATCTAGAAAGCCACTTGGGCCACCATTTTCCTTGATAAGAATGCGAAACTCATCATGGTCTCATACTTGCTCCTGTCCTAATCAACTGCATGATTCTCCCCCAGTTAGATTTGGCTAAGTCTTCACAATACACGAGATTTTAGGATTCCCAATCCTTCTTACTCGTTAATAACCAAACTGATGACAACCTGAGTTTACCTGTGCTAGTGTTCTATTATTGGCCAAACCCCAAAGACCACACAACTCCTAAAGAACAGACAAACACTTCCTAATCCCAACAAAACTGATAATCTCAGATGTTATGAAATGCTACCACACTTATATCTTGAAGTTCAAAAATTCTAATTCTCAGACCAAGGCCTCCGCGGTAGACCACTTCCCCTAGCACTTCTAAAAGCCAACCCAAGTACAATTATTGAATCACCAATCCTAACTGTAGACCCCGATAACATTGAATGCTCCAAACCAGCGAAGAGGGAAACGACCTTTCATTACCCACTCCGTAACTCATGGTATGAAAATGGCAAATGAAAATGTTTGAAGGTATAACCCAAACACAAGCAGGGAAACAAACCCAGTGGTACACTTACCCAAACCGTTCGAACAAAAAACTCCATCATGCAGTTTCCCACAAGTGTTGCACTGAATCCGGCCCTACTGAACTCTCAAAAGCTAATTTGAAATCTTGGGTCTCTTCCCAGGACCCTCCACTATTTGCACCTGATCTGGTCCCCTGTTCCTAAGGTGATGCAACTCAATCTCCCACTCTCGAGCTCTAGAAATCATATCATTCAAGGTCTCGCACCCTGACATACTCACCAGTTTAATCATCCATGGCTGAACTGCAGTAGCTGAAGCAAGCTCTACCCTAAACCGGAATACCAAATACTCCCAAGACATAGTCTCCAATCCCGAAAGCGCAATAGATCGCACCATCAATCCTTGCCGCCCAATACAAGATATCCAAGGCAAACCGGACCTTAGCTCCTATGGGTAGGGACTAGTACGGAAAACACTTTCCATCTCCTTAATCCAATGCGAACTCAAAAACCTGGAAGTGCTTCCACTAACTGGCTCACCACTGAAGCTGGGACCAAACCCTAGTCCTTCCCTATGCGTGCTCATCCTCATCTGGAAAAGCAGTTTTCCCCACGATCAGAGCATAACCAAGAATTCTCCTTCCCATAAGCTTCTTAGATTCTCCAAGACTCTCACTGATTTGAGTATGGATCCTGTGCTTTTAGTAGTACTGGCCCAATACTACCTTCCATACCTATCTATACATTCCTCAACAATCCTCCCAAATCCTCTAAGTCACCTACTCCACTGATGCACCAAATATCTGCTAAACAGCAGCATGATACCCATCGAAGCATCTCCTAGGCTCCCCTAGGTTCCCAACCTCATCAAACTACCCCACAAAGTCACTGGAGCATATCAAAGACTTTGTTAGGTTCCCAACCTCACCCTACCATCAGCTGCTAAAGAACTCCACATGATGCCAACCATTTACCTCCTGAATATTGTCATATTCTCTTAGTAGCACAAAGCACATCTACCTCATGACTCCCATTATTCAAGAGTTCAATAAAGCACAAAGCAAGTAGCATTCATCTAATAACTCTCCAACCCATGAAACTATCATAGAACATTCAGCCCGCATACCACAACTCATTCTATCCACATCCACCCTCACTGTCGGCTGCCTTATGCATGCCAATTATACACAGAACAGGATATAGTAGAATGTCGAATAGTAGACTCTACCTTAGGACCACAACCAGACAAGGAACAAAAAATACGACCAAAATCAATTATTTTAAGGCTATAACATCCTAACCTTATACAATTTTTAAAGCATAAATTTAGCAGTTTCTAATACCAATAGCCATTCTTATTCCGACACATCATCCAATATCTCCAAGGCTACAAGCACCACATATCAGGCCAATCTATTGCTGACTACTCAGCACTCGCATAAAAGTCGACCAGCTCATACAACATATAAAGGCATCTTTCCTAGCCCTAACTAGAATGCGATTCATAGACTCACAAATCAAGTCGTGACTAATAACATATATGGGTATTTTGGGGAAAACTTCCTTGATCTCGGTTGATTGCATGCCCCACACGTTTTCTTGTCTTAGAAAACTCTTCCCTGGAAAACATTTTTCTTTTACAAACTTTACATATCCTCAGTTTGAGTTCAGACACAATAATATGTCCGGATCCCTCAAACCAAGGCTCTAATACCAACTTGTAACAACCCAAAAATCCATGGTAAAAATTTCAGTTTTTCATTAGAGTCAAACACAAATGTTACTTAATCCATCCATACAAAAACATTTCTTAATTAAAACATTTATTAGAGTTACGTCTGAAAATCACATAATACGGAAAACATGGGAATGGGCATTGCGATCAAACCGGGCCCTTCCTTTCAAAACCAATGATACCAGAAACCATAAACAAAATTGTAAGCATGAAGATTAGTGTGTTCCCCAGAGCATCACCTACACAATCTACATAATCACATCCCCATATCAGTCATATATGCCATGCATATCAACATATAGGGTTGTAGTGGGCTCCCCTAGGGTCTTACTCCAGGATGCCATGGGCTCCTCCATGGTCTTAGACCTATATGTAATGGGCTCCTCCATGATCTTACTTTAAATGCCATGGACTCTCCCACATGGTCTGACAACCAAGTGTCATGGGCTCCACCATGGCCTTTACCTGGAATGCCATGGGATCCCCCACATGGTCTGATAACCAAGTGTCATGGGCTCCCCTATGGACTTTACCTGGAATGCCATGGGCTACCCCATGGTCTTTACCTAGAATGCTATAGGCTCCCCCACATTGTCTAATATCTAAGTGTCACGGGCTCCCCCCGGGGCCTTCCATTCAAGTATCACAAAGACAACTAGCATATCACATATTACATAAACAACTAGCATACCATATATAACATACATACTAGGAATATCAATAAGATTCCACAATAATCATCACAACTAACTGAATGGACCGGCCTTGGTGCGTTCGACCCATTGTGAAACACCGTAAAAATTTGGACAATTTTTCACTTTTGACAAACCATGAAATATAGTTTGCATTCATAAATAAAAACATTGTATCAACATTGTATCAGTACAAAACCCCAAGATCAAAATATTTAAACTCAAGTGTGCGTGTGTACGAGTCATGCCGGTGCCTTCCCGCGATCATCGCAAGTACCTGAAACACATAACATATAACACTGTAAGCATAAATACTTAGTGAGTTCCCCAAAATACCACATATATCACATACGCCTTTCCAGGCCATAGGACCTTCTGATCCAAGTGTATCAGGGGATTTCCATCCCAAACTCGGTTGACCTTCCGGTCCGTATCATCTTGACCTTCCGGCCCACATCATGCTCATATCACATAACATATCACATATAACTTACATCGCATATACATCATACACATAAGACCCTTCGGTCACATACAATTACCCCATCGGGTAAGGCATAGTGAGAAGACTCACCTCAGACATCTCGTAAATCTTTGACTTGGTAGAAGTATTGCCTAGCCTCTGCCTATTCACACAAAGTAAACACCCTCATAAACTCTATAGATCTCCTGTGGTCAGATCTGTTCCCCTAATCCCTAAATCTGGCCTTCCCAAGCATAAATGTCACGTAAAGTCTGAATCTTGATGCTTATAACTCAACCAATAAGCATAAAATGATGATTTTGTCCCAAACACCTTAACCCAAGGTCATGACCTCCATTGTTCTTCATAAAGCTTGAAGAATAAGGCTCTCTGGACCTCTATGGGTCCAGGTACAAAGCCTTATCTCTAGAAGGGACTATTTGGACCTCAAATCAACTTAGTCAAGGGTACAAGAAACCCTAAAACCACATATCCTTACCAAAGCAGAAGAAGAGTCGAAATATTACCTCAAATGAATGATCTTTAGCTTTTAGTCCCTAGAATAGAAACCTCCTTTGCTTTCCCTTGGCTAGAACCTCCTTCTTCTTACTAAATGACACCACAAAGTTCAACCATGATCACTCCTTGCTTCTCAAATGATCTGAAACTCTCTCTAGGGGGGGTAGTAGCCACAATGGACGGCCATAAGGGCCTTTGAATAGGTTCCAAGCCCTGGAAATTAGGGCTTCACTAAACAGCATGGACTCACCGAGTCCACGGATGGACTTGCCGAGTACGGTCATGAAATAGAATGAACATCCGCGTCCCTACTCGGCGAGTCTTGATGCCAACTCGCCGAGTTCCTTCACAAACTCCAAAAAAATTAAATGAACAATAATATACCTGGGAATCCGGATGTTACAATTCTCCCCCACTAGAATCAGACTTCGCCCTCGAAGTCTCACTCTGAAAACAACTCGGATGCTGCTCACGCATCTCACGCTCCGGTTCCCAAGTAAGCTCCGACCCCTTCCGATGCTGCCACTGGACCTATACCAGAGGCACTTCCTTGTTCCTCAGGACCTTGATTTTTCGATCTCGTATCGCCACTGGTTTCTCGATGTAGTTCAGACCCACATCCCCCTGAATATCCTCCAATGGCACCACTACCGACTCATCGGCTATACACTTTCTCAGCTGCGACACATGGAAGGTATCATGAATCAGGTCCAACTCTGTAGGTAACTCCAAACGATATTCTACCCTGACCACCCTCGCGATCACTCTGAATGGCCCAATATACCGGGGCACCAGCTTGCCCCTCTTCCTGAACCGGATCACTCCTTTCCAAGGAGATAGCTTCAAAAGCACGAAATCACCAACCTGAAACTCAAGCGCAGATCGTCGCCTATTCGCATAACTCTTCTGGCGACTCTGAGCGGTTAGCAACCTCTGCAGGACCTGCTGAATCTGTTCAGTCGTCTGAAGCATGATCTTTGTACTTCCCATCACACGCTGCCCTACTTCTCCGCAGCAAATGGGGGTCCGACACCTCCTCCCATACAACAGCTCAAAGGGCGGCATACCAATGCTCGAATGATGGCTGTTGTTGTAAGAAAACTCCGCTAAGGGAAAATACGTGTCCCAGCTTCCGCCGAAATCTAGCACACATGCTCGAAGCATGTCCTCAAGCGTCTGAATCGTCCACTCACTCTGTCCGTTAGTCTGTGGGTGGTATGCGGTACTAAAATGCAACCTCGTACCCAACTCCTCATGGAATTTCTTCCAAAATCTCGAAGTGAAACACACATCTCGATCTGACACAATCGAGATTGGCACCCCATGTCACGATACCACCTCTCTCACGTACCATTCTGCCAGCCTCTCAGCAGAAGAGCTATCACTGATGGCAAGGAAGTGAGCGCTCTTCGTCAACCTGTCCACAATCACCCAAATTGCATCGACACCCCTAGCAGTCCTTGGCAGCTTGGTGATAAAATCCATGGTGATCTATTCCCACTTCCACTCGGGAACCTCCAATGGTTGCAACTTGCCATGCAGATGCTGGTGCTCAGCCTTAACCTTGCGACATGTTAGGCACCTCTCAACGAACCATGCAACATCCCTCGTCATACAAGGCCACCAATATTCCCTCTTCAGATCCAAGGACATCTTAGTGACACCGGGATGGATTGAGAACTTCGTTCTATGCGCCTCCTCCATCAAAACGGTATGCGTTCCGCCCACAAACGGTACCCAAATCCATCCTTAAAAAGTCATAAACCCTCGGTTATCGGTAACGAACTCCGATACCTGACCATAACTCGCTCCCTCTTCTGGTTTTCCGGTCTCACGGCCTCGGTCTGGGCTCCTCGGATAGTGTCCAACACCGGAGTCATCACTGTCAATCTCATACAAACGTCTTGCATCGGAACGCTCTCCGCCCTACGACTTAGGGCATCGGCTACTACGTTAGCCTTACCCGGGTGATACAGGATCTCGCAATCATAATCCTTTACCACATCCAGCCATCTCCTCTGACGCATATTCAGGTTGGGCTGATCCATCAAGTACTTCAGGCTCTTATGATCCGTGTAAATGGTACATCGGACCCCATACAGATAGTGATGCCAGATCTTGAGGGAGAACACTACTGCCCCCAACTCCAAATTGTGGGTAGGATACCTCGCCTCATGAGGCTTCAGCCGCCTCGATGCATACGCTATCACATGCCCTCTCTGCATAAGCACTGCTCCTAACCCTGATATCGACGCGTCATAATATACCACAAAATCCTCCATTCCTTCCAGAAGGGCTAACACTGGGGCTTCGCATAGCCTCTGACGTAGTGTCTCGAAGGAGGCCTGCTGCTCTGGACCCCAAGCAAAAACTACACCCTTCCGGGCCAATTTAGTGAGTGGCATAGCGATCTTGGAGAAATCCCTGATAAACCTCCGATAATAGTCTGCCAGTCCTAGGAAACTCCTGATCTCCGTTGGTGACCTCGGCACCTCCCAAATCATCACCGCCTCAATCTTGGCTGGGTCGGCCAATATCCCTTTCTGGTTAACGAGATGTCCCAGGAACTGGACCTCTCGCAACCAGAAATCACATTTGGAGAATTTAGCATAAAGCCTCTCCGATCTCAAAACCCCGAGGACCTCCCTCAAATGCTCCTCATGCTGCTCTCTAGACCTCGAGTACACCAAAATGTCATCGATGAATACGATCACCGAGCGATCCAACATCGGTCTGCATACCCTGTTCATTAGATCCATGAACACTGCTAGTGCGTTGGTGAGCCCGAAAGGCATCACCACAAACTCGTAATGCCCATAACAAGTCCTGAATGCTGTCTTCTGGATATCCTCATCCCGCACCCTTACCTAATGATATCCAGACCTCAGGTCGATCTTGGAGAACCAAGATGCTCCCTGCAACTGATCGAACAAATTGTCAATCCTCGGTAATGGATAACGGTTCTTGACCGTCAACTTGCTCAACTCCCGGTAATCTACGCACATCCGGTGTGAACCAACCTTTTTCTTGACAAAAAAGATAGATGCTCCCCACGGCGAACTGCTTGGCCGAATAAATCCCTTCCCCAACAGCTCCTGAAGTTGTGAGGACAACTCCTGCATCTCGGGAGGCGCAAGGCGATAGGGCGCCTTGGCGATAGGCGCAGCCTCCGAGATCAGGTTGATACCAAACTCTACCTGCCTCGCGGGAGGCACACCCGACAAATCCTTCGGAAATACGTCCAAGAACTCACACACTATTGGGACCTCATCCACTGACCTCGGTCTCTCTGAATCAACCCTAGCGTCCATCACATATGCTATAAATCTCTTACATCCCTGCTGAAGAATCTGTCTCGCGTTGGCGACTGAACAAAATGCCGACCCAAAACGTGTACCCTCGTCGTACACTGTAAGAACTCCCCCACTAGGGTCTCGCATGGTCACCAGTTGTCGCTCGCAGTCGATGATCGCTCCAAATCTGCTCAACCAGTCAATGCCTACGATGACATAGACATCCCCCATCGCAATGGGGACCAAATCGATCGGAAACTCAACCCTGAAAATTTCAAGCACACAACCTCGAATCACCTCGGTGGCATAGACCACTCTCTGATCTGCTATGGAAACTCTCAGAGGCCGACTCAACGCCTCTCTACTCATACTGATGTGTCGACTAAATGCCAACGATACAAAAGATCTACTCGCACCCGAGTCAAATAACACTAGAGCATGTAAATAATTCACAAGAAAAGTACCTACGCATAACATTATATAAGCGCAATATCTCAACATAAAATGAATACATGAGAGAGTACATACCAACCACGACGTCAGGTGCTGCACGGACCTCCTCCGTTGTCAGCTGAAATGCTCTCCCTCGCGCCTTTGGTGCCTCGGCTTTCACAGGTCGTCTCTCACTAGCTCGTGCAACAGTAGGGGAAGATCATTGAGGTGCTCCATGCGTCGTCTCTCGCAACTGTGGACATTCCGCCTTCTGGTGCCCGGTTTGGTTGCAGTGAAAACAAACCATGAATCCCTTGGGGTAATCCTTGGCGATATGCCCCTCCTTGCCACACTTGTAGCAAGAACTAACCCTACAAACTCCGTCATGACCCTTGTCGCACTTTCTGTAAGTGCGACCCTTCTGACCCCCAGTCCTCGAATCGGCGGGCTTGGCCCGCTTGGCTGCCGGTTGAGACTGTACCGGCCGCCAATCTATCCTCTGAGACTCGGCCTCCTCCTTGGCCTGCGTCTCCAATTCGATCTCCCTCTTCCGGTCATTTGCCTGAAGCTCAGCAAATGTCCGGTAGGATGAGTTTGCCACAAACTCACGAATGTCTCTCCTCAAAATGCTCAGATATTGACTCATATGTGCCTGTTCGACACGTGCTCAGGGAAAAACATTGCCCTCTCGTGAAACCTCCGTGTAATCTCTGTAACCGACTCAGTACCCTGCTTAAGGGTTAGAAACTCCTGTGCCAATCGCTCCCTCACCACCTGTGGAACGTACTCATCTCGGAACATAGCAGTGAACCCTTCCCAGGTTACTGCAACAAGCTCAGCAGGGGTGTAGTGTGTCATCACAAACTTCCACCAGTCCTTCGCTCCCAAGCGAAGTTGGTTCAGCGCGAACCGAACTATCATATGCTTCGGACTGGAACATGTGTAGAAGCACCCCTCTATGTCATAAACCCACCTCATCACGGCTATCAGATCCTGAGTTCCGTCAAATTATGGTGGCTTCGTGTTGCTGAACTCCCAATACAACAACGAGTCACCCCCTTGCGGCCTGGCAGCAGCAACGGCCGCAGTGGCTACAGCAAGAGCAACATCAGAAAGAGCAGCATACCGCTCATCAAAAGTCTCAATAAAAGTGGTCTTAATAGACCTGAACATCTCTGGAATCTCAGCCCTGATGGCCACAACCACCTCCTCGTGGATGATCCTACGGATCTCCTCATCACTCGTCTCGTTGACCTCTAGTGTGTGGCACGTCCCAACCATGATCTCCCTCCGAAATACAACATAATAATATTAGGGACCCACTCGAGTATAATCACACTCGATAACTCCACCCCACTAGTTGCTTAGTGCCCAAAGGATTCTTACTTGGACTGCGCACCAACCCGGTATCTTTAGTAGTATGGGCCCAATACTACCGTCCATACCGCATCGGCATTCATCCAAGTCCTCCTCCTTGAGCTATAAATCCCAAGTGCTCTACTCTTACTATCATGTGCTACCCGCTAGCAATTCTCTCATAAGCACCTCGCTGCTACCTAAACACTCTTAAGCATTTCTAGCAGCAAAACCCCTAGACTAAGGCATCATATATCAGGCCACTCTAGTCCTAATAAGAATACCTACTCTACTCTAGCATGCATATCGTAATAAATCATATAGCATAACATAGCATATCTGATAACATTTATTATGAGAGTATTTTGGGAAATCATCGTTCGGCACTGGCTGATCGTACACACGGCTATGCTCCGTTTGTCTCGAAACCCTTTTTCTCTTTTTCAAAAATTTTACTTTATTAAAAAAAATCCCTCAAATCCCCAGTTTGAGTTTAGATACGCCCGAAGATGTATCTGAATCCCTCAAACCAAGGCTCTGATACCAACTTGAAACACCGTAAAAATTTGAACAATTTTTCACTTTTGAAAAACCATGAAATATAGTTTGCATTCATAAATAAAAACATTGTATCAACATTGTATCAGTACAAAACCCCAAGATCAAAATATTTAAACTCCAGTGTGCGTGTGTACGAGTCATGCCGGCGCCTTCCCGCGATCATCGCTAGTACCTAAAACACATAACATATAACACTGTAAGCATAGATGCTTAATGAGTTCCCCAAAATACCACATATATCACATACGCCTTTCCAGGCCATAGGACCTTCCGATCCAAGTGTCTCAGGGGATTTCCATCCCAAACTCGGTTGACCTTCCGGTCCGTATCATCTTGACCTTCCAGCCCACATCATGCTCATATCACATAACATATCACATATAACTTACATCGCATATACATCATACACGTAAGACCCTTCGCTCACATACAATTACCCTATCGGGTAAGGCATAGTGAGAAGACTCACCTCAGACGTCTCGTAAATCTCTGACTTGGTAGAAGTATTGCCTAGCCTCCGCCTATTCACACAAAGTAAATACCATCATAAACATAACACTCGAGGCTAGACTCGACCCTCTATTGTCACCCTTAGAAAGGTAAAAGGCTATTTTATCCCCCCCATGACTCAAAGACCCCATTGTTGACCAAACCCTAAAAGTCAACAAAAGTCAACGAAATACTTTGACCCAACTCGCCGAGTGCACTCTGGTGACTCGGCGAGTACACATATGTCCATTAACTCTCTGTCCCGCTTGGTACGTCAAGTCCTACCCGATGCTCAACAAGTGACACCTAGCATGAATCGCGGGGCTACCCCGACTCAATCGCTGAGTCTCAAGAATAACTCGGTGAGTACCGCCTTGAACTCTAGTCTTTTAATCCCCTTCTGACTCACTGAGTTATCTCCCAACTCGGCAAGTCTACTCACTGAGTAATCTGTATGGGCCTTAACCCTACTCGTCGAGTCCCAAGAACAACTCGGCGAGTTAATGCCATGCACAAACTCTATAGATCCATGTGGTCAGATTTGTTCCCCTAATCCATAGATCTGGCCTTCCCAAGCATAAATGTCATGTAAAGTCTGAATCTTGATGCTTATAACTAAACCAATAAGCATCAAATGATGATTTTGTCCCAAACACCTTAACCCAAGGTCATGACCTCCATTGTTCTTCATAAAGCTTGAAGAATAAGGCTCTCTGGACCTCTATGGGTCCAGGTACAAAGCCTTATCTCTAGAAGGGACTATTTGGACCTCAAATCAACTTAGTCAAGGGTACAAGAAACCCTAAAACCACATATCCTTCCCAAAACAGAAGAAGAGTCAAAATATTACCTCAAATGAATGATCTTTAGCATTTAATCCTTAGAATAGCAACCTCCTTTGCTTTCCCTTGGCTAGAACCTCCTTCTTCTTATTAAATGACACCACAAAGATCAACAATGATCACTCCTCACTTCTCAAACGACCTGAGACTCTCTCTGGGGGGGGGGGGGGGCAGTAGCCACAATGGACGACCATAAGGGCCTTTAAATAGGTTCCAAGCCCTGGAAATTAGGGCTTCACTAAACAGCATGGACTCACCGAGTCCGATCATGAAATAGAATGAACATTCGCGTCCCTACTCGGCGAGTCTTGGTGCCAACTCGCCGAGTTCCTTCACAAACTCCAAAAAAATTAAATGAACAATAATATACATGGGAATCCGGATGTTACACATTGATATGGTGAGGAGACTCACCTCCCACTGCTGAAGTCCTGCGGGTAAAACTCTAGCTGCTGGATGACAGATTCCTAAATTGTCAACATCAAAACAACACCCAATTAATAATTGGTTTCCAATACATAAACTTAAGTCCATGATTGGCTTAAAAATACTACTTTACCTCCAAGCTAGCTTTATCCAAGCCCAAGGCCCAAACACACACTCTGAAGGCCCAAAAATCAATCAATGAACCAAGGCCCAACATATGGGCCATTTTTCCAAATTGGGCCTAAACCTCTACATGGTCTTACCATAAGGCCTAACCATTTATTCTAGTCCCAACACTTGGAATTATGATGGCCCAATATCTCATAATTATCAAGGCCCAATTATGGCCCACTTATGGCCTAATTTTCCCAATTGGCCCAAGCCTTTGCAATGGGCCTTACCCTAAAGCCTAATAACTCCTTAGTCCGTAAACATGTTCCCCATTGGCCCATGAAGGCCCACATCAACTTAGTTCAAGAAATGGTCCAACAATAACCCAAACACCTAAGCTTAAAAGAAGGCCTAACTTGAAGCCCAATCATAATTAGCGTTTTTAACATAAAATGACGATTAGGGTTAGTTGTTCTTACTTAAACCAATAAGGAATTAATACATTAATTCAATCACCCTACTAGGCGAAACATACAATATAATCGGGTATAAGTCAAAATTCCAAATCCAGTGGTCCAACGCGGGTCCAAAAAAATCCAAAACTCACATTTCCAAAATTAGGGTTTTCTAAACCCGAATTAGGGTTTCCAACCAAATCACAAGCCAATTAATCCAATAGTTAAGTTTTTAGGTCAATTAGGCCTTCATTAAGTCAATTAAGGTTAAATAAGTCGGGTACCACGCACTACCACCTCGGGTAGTGTTGGTAAACGGCGGTATACGGCGGCAGCCACTACCTCACGGTGGTGGTGGTTACGATTCTAGTCCAAAACATGTCCAAGAAACGGAATTAACAACCCAATCACACATAAATGCACACCACCACCCAACACGATGGTTGGTTGCGGTAGAAGGCGGCAACCACCACCTCACGATGGTGGTGGTGGCGATTTCCATGATTATTCTGGCCAAAGCTATGATTATCCAACATAATATACAAAGTAAATGTACACAATATTACATACACAGATACACAGCCTCCCTTGCAGTGGAAGGCAGTGGTCGGAGGTGCTACCCACCACCACATTGTGGTGGTGGTTTTCTTTTGATTTCCGATCATGCAACACATACACCAGCACAGACACGTATTGCACGAGATCTGAACGCAGCCACCCACATGGTGGAATTCAACGAACGACAGCCACAATAACGCTAACAACCGGCATTAGTAGCGGCAAACGAGCTGGGATGGTGCAACGGCATCAACGGCGCTATCAGACGATGTTCAGTGGTGGCGACGCGGCCCAGCGGTGATCACGATGACGCGACGAACACTTAGAGGAATTGAAGAATGACGATTGAGTAACAGCAACAACAGACTTTATATTGGCCTTCAAGCCTATCGTTAGAGTCACAAAGGCGGTCATTGGTGGTCTTTGCTGGTCGGAAAACGAGATTATACAGGTGGTGGCGGCTAGTGCACTCCAGTGGCGGCTGATGAAAAGATTAGGTTTAGGGTTACGAACATGGGGGGACGGGTTATTATCCCCTCTCACTTGCAACTTCCACATGTTTACACTTCCAATCCCTCCCCTCTTATTCTTTTCGAATAAAGTCCATAATTTTCCATATAACCCCCATCTTTAATAATTCATTACAACTTAAGTCCCAGATGTTACCTTTAACCCTCATCATTCAAAAATCCTTTCAATTTAAGTCGAATATTTACCAAACACCCCTTGACTTCTGAAAATCTTTAGAAAATAAATCTAGATATTACACTTTAACCCCCGAAAATCCAAATTATATCATTTGGCTCTCCGAAACCAACAACCTACTAAATACTATGGATTTTGGCTACAAAAATATAAAATAATAAAAAAAATTAGGTGTCGGGGTTTTAGAGTTTATTATTTATTTAATTTCAAATGGAATGTTACACTACGGGTGTAGCCGTAGCATTCACAAGGTTGGAAGATAGTGCTAAAGTGTTGTAAGTTTGCGGGTGTAGCTGTAGCATTAAAAGGGTTGGCTGATAGTGTTCGAGTGTTGTAAGTTTGCGGGTGTAGCCATATCATTCATGAGGTTGGTAGATAGTTCTAGAGAGTTGTAAGTCTACGGGTGTGGCCGTAGCATTCACATGGTTGGCAGATGTTGCTAGAGTGTTGTAAGACTACGGGTGTGGTCGTAACATTCAATAGGTTGTTAGATGGCATGGGAGTGTTGTTAGATCGTGGAAAGAATAATTGTACCCACTAGTTCAGGTGCAGTAGTGAGGGCGTGGCAAATCCATGGATTGATTTATGGATCTCCACTTATGAATTAGATCCGGTTGAGCTAGTGATAAGACCGTAGGAACACAATTGAAGTCATGGGATCAAGGAATCGATGGACCGTTTAAGGTTGTTTATCATATAAGGCTACCCTTAGTCATATAGAAATCACTTTCAGTCTTAGATTTTGTGACGTCAGGATTTGATGTATGCACCCGATCGGTTGTATCAGGAGGTCGTTAGAGCCATAGTGGCAAGATAACTAATGACAACTATCGGCAGATGAGGTGTAACATCCCAAAATTCAAGGCCAAAAATTTTGTTTTTTTTTATAAAAATAAATTATAACATAAAAACCATCGGTATAAAAAAAACATTCATAATGATATCTCATGTCACAATCAATATGTCAATAATCCAAAACATGTCACCATAAAAACCATTTTGTCAAAAGTAAAATAAATCAGAATACACCCCCAGGAAACTCCATGTGGAAAACATGTGTCTGTGTGTGATGCGGTGCTACACCGTCGGCTCCTTCCCCTATGAGCTAAAAACATTTTGTCAAAAGTAAAAATAAATCTAGCATGTAAAGTTACAAACTTTACGTGCATACATGGGACTATGAGCTAAAAAGACCCTAAAAGAAGCTCTTAAGTTGCATGGGGCTTTCCATGGGTGCAAAGGCAATCCCTTTCTGCCTTCTAACTCCTTAAGGAGCCTGGATCTGAAGCCTAAACCCCCAACCATGCTTAAAAACATGGTTGGTCACCAAGAATGGCTTATAAAAGCCCTAAATCTCCCCAAAAAGGGATCTGATACAAGATGGAGCAAGGTGTCGACTTTATACCTTCCAAGTACTGTAGATGATTCACAAGTTTAACTCCTCTGGCGAACCTCTTGGTTCCTCAAGCTTCTCCTCCCATCTTGCCACCACAAACCACCAAGAATCACCAAAAATGCCTTTAGATCTTCACAGCACGATTAGGGTTCTGTATGGAGTGTTTTAGGAGCATAAAGGGGCGATGGAGGCTGTATAAGGTTGTTTAAATAGGGTGAAAACCCTCAAATTAGGGTTTTACCCAGCCAGAGTCTACTCGTTGATTCTTGCTGCCGACTCAACAAATCCGCCACTTAACCCTCGGGTCCCAACCGCTACTACTCGATGAGTTGGGCCATCAACTCGTCAAGTCTCAGTGCAACTTGCGAAAAATACTAGAATGAAATACATACCAGGAACCAGGTGCTACAAATCTCCCTAACTCATTCTAAACTTCATCCTCGAAGTCTGTTGCTCGTTCTTGGAAAAGCTCTGGGTAATGCTCCATCATCTCATCCACCGACTCCCACGTCCACTCTGAGCCCTTATGGTGCTGACATTCCACCTTCACCAGCTCGACCCTTTTGTTCCTTAAATCCTTCGACTTCCGGTCGAGGATGGCCACAGGCCACTCGACGTAATTCAAGTTGTCGTCAACCTGAATATCCTCCAGGGGCACTACTGTCGAGTCGTCCACCATGCACTTTTTACAGCTGGGAGACATGGAAAGTGTTTTGGATCTGACTAGTTCGGCTGACAAATCCAACCTGTACACCACGTTGCCCACCCGGGCTATAACCTTGAAAGGTCCAATGTACCTAGGGTACAACTTGCCTGGCTTCCTGAACCGAATGACGCCTTTCTAGGGAGACACCTTCAAGAGAACCATATCCCCGACCTGGAACTCCAGGTATGAACGACACTTGTTGGAATAGCTTTTCTGCTGACCCTGTGCAGTCTGGAGCCTACTCCTGACCTGCTGAATCCTTTCTGTCATCTTCAGCACCACTTTGGTGCTCCCCATGACCCTCTGGCCAACCTCACCCCAATATATCGGGGTCCTACACTTTCTCCCGTATAACATCTCAAAGGGAGGATGATCGATACTCGCATGGTAGTTATTATTGTAAGAGAATTCAGCCAATGGGAGGTAAGTGTCCTAGCTACCACCAAAGTCTGGCACATACGCCCGCAACATATCCTCTAGAGTCTGGAAGGTCCACTCACTCTAAACATCCGTCTGCGGGTGCAATGCAGTGCTAAAATGGAGATGAGTACCTAACTCGTCATGGAATTTCTTCTAAAACCTGGAAGTAAACCGCACATCCCTGTCAGAAATCACTGACGCTGGCAACCCGTGCCGCACCACCACCTCTCGAATGTAGATGTCGGCTAGCTTCTCGGCCGATATACTCTCCTGGATTGGTATAAAATGGCCACTCTTGGTCAACCAATCCACAATGACCCATATGGAATCCACTTCCTGTGCGGTCCTGGGAAGTTTGGTGATGAAGCCCATGGTGATATCTTCCTATTTCCACATAGGAATATCCAATGGTTATATCTTGTCGTGTGGTCTCTGATGTTCGGCCTTGACCTTCCCGTAGGTCAGGCACCGCTCCACATACCATGCTACGTCTCGCTTCATGTAGGGCCACCAATAGTCAAGACAAAGATCCCTATACATCTTCGTCGCCCCGGGATGGATAGAAAACCTGGCTTTGTGCGCCTCCTCCATCAATGTCTTACGCACGCGTCCATGATATGGGACCCACACCCTACAGTGGAGGTTCAACACACCCTACGGTGCAGATATCCCTGATCAGCGCTTCCTTGAGGCTAAGCACATCGGCCACCACATTGGCCTTCCCCGGATGGTAAAGGATCTCACAATCATGATCCTTCACCACATCTAACCACCAATGTTGCCTCATGTTCAGATTCGAATGGTACATGAGATACCTCATGCTCTTGTGGTCCATGTAAATGGTACAACGAACCCCATAGAGGTAATGACGCCAAATCTTGAGGGAAAAAACAACCGCCCCATCTCTAAATCATGTGTTGGGTAGTTCGCCTCGTGAGGATTTAGTTGCCTCGAAGCGTAAGCAATAACATGCCCTCTTTGAATCAATACCGAGCCCAAACCCGAGATGGATGCATCGCAGTACACCACAAAATCCTCCATGCCCTCCGGTAGGGCTAAGATTGGTGTCTCGCACAATATCTGTCTCAATGTCTCAAACGCAACGTGCTACTCAGGCCCCCAACGAAAATCCATGACTATCTTTGTTAACCTAGTAAGAGGTACGGCTATCTTGGAGAAATCCTGAATGAATCTCCGATAGTAGCCTGCCAGCCCCAAGAAGCTCCGAATCTCAGATGGAGACTTCGGGACCTCCCACCTCATCACGGCCTCCACCTTTGCCGGATCAACTGATATCCCATTCTGGTTGACAAGGTGCCCAAGAAACTGCACCTCGTGCAACCAGAACTCACACTTAGAGAACTTAGCATACAAGCTCTCCCTCCTCAAAGTATGCAAAACCTCTCACAAGTTCTCCTCATGCAACTCTCGAATCTTGGAATAAACCAAGATGTGATAGATGAAAACTATCATAGACCAATCCAACATCGGTTTGCACACACGGTTCGTGAGATCCATGAATGCAGCAGAAGCATTGGTGAGCCCTATGGGCATCACCACGAACTCATAGTGGCCATAACGCATCCAAAAAGCAGTCTTCAACACATCTTCCTCTCTAAACCTAATCTGATGATACCCCGAACGCAAATCAATCTTGGAGAACCAAGATGCTCCCTGTAACTGGTCAAAGAGGTCATCAATCCACGGAAGTGGGTAACAATTCTTCATCGTTACCTTATTCAGCTCCCAGTAATCTACGCACATCCAATTCAACCCGTCCTTCTTTTTCACAAATAGAATCGGGGCTCCCTAGGGTGAACTGCTCGGTTTGATAAATCCCTTGTCTAACAGCTCCTACAGTTGTGTAGACAACTCCTGCATCTCAGGAGGAGCCAACCGATACGATGCCTTGGCTATCGGATCCGCACCAGGGATGAGGCCGATCCTGAACTCCACCTGCCTCTCCAGAGCTATCCCATGCAACTCCTCGGGAAATAGATCCGCAAACTCTCGTACCACGATCACGTCGCCCACCGTCGCCTTACCCTCCTCCCGGGTATCTGTAACATAGGTGAAAAATCTTGCACAACACTGCTGAAGGTAGCGCCTCGCTCTCGCTGCTGAACATAAGGCTGGTCTTCACTGTGGCCTCTCGCCCTGGATCACCAGCTCTCCCCCTTTGGGGTCCTGATCCGCACCAACTACTGCACGCAGTCGATCACTTCCCCATTGGGGCTTAGCTAATCCATTCCAATAATAACCTTGTTCCCCCTCAAAGGTATGGGAACTAAGTCTACCATGCAACATTCCTTGAATAGCCTCAATACACATTCCCGGTAGATCTTTGATGCTTGCACTGATCGGCCGTCCGCAATCTCGACCTCTAGAAGGCAATGCAACATGCCCGAAGACTCAGGAAACTTCTTGCTAAGCGTAAGAGAAAAAAAATGATTGGGTAGCACCTGAGTGAAACAACACTTGAATCGGGATACCGTTCACATGGAACGATCCTAAACAGATCATACACATAACATATCAAAATCTCAGCGACATAACATAAATAAATAAGAGAAGAAAACCGTACCCGTCACCACATTGGGTTCAACGTGTGCCTCCTTGGCTGTCAACTGAAATGCTCGGCTCCACACCACTGGAGCCTCTACCTTGGCCTTTCGACCATCCATAACTCGTGTTGCTGCTAGGGTCAGCAGTGCTGTCAATCTAGGGCAATTGGCCTTCTTGTGGCCCCTCTGATTGCAATGAAAGCAAATCAGGTTTGACATCTGCACTGTGGGGGTAGGGGCAGTAACATCCCTGCCAAAATGCCCATCCCTGCCGCACTTATAGCAACCGGAACCCAGCCCACTGCGACATTCTCCCTCGTGTGACCGGCCACATTTTCCACAACGGTCTCGGCTCTGCTAGCCCTTCGACCTAGAGTCGAATTCCTTGGGTTTCTTCCCCGAAACCCCTTTAACCTGCCTAGTCTCAGCCTTCCTCTTCCTGAGGTGCTCCAAGTCGATATCCCTCTCCCACGCCCTAGCAATCATGAGTCCAAGGTCGGGCACGCTGAGAAGCTGACATGCTCTCAGATATCGGCTCTCAACATGTCATGATAGCGGTTCCTCCTCATATCCTCATCACCTGCATACTGGGGAACCAAAAGAGGCCTCTCCCGGAACTTAGCGGTGTTCTTCGCCACAGTCTCTATAGTCTGTCTCATGTCTAAAAACTCCTTGACCAACATTTGAAGCTCTACAGCTGGCGCGAACTCCGCCTTGAATCTGGTCACAAAGTATGACCAGGTCATAGCCTCGACGGCCGAGGTTCCTAATGAGTCGCCAACCAACTCCCACCAATCTCTAGCTCTATCTCTCAAACATCCCGCCGCAAAGCAGACCTTTGAACCTTCTGAGCAGAATCTCGTCAACTGCGTAGACTCAATGTATGTGATCCATCTCCTGGAAGCAATGGGGTCCTTCACCCCGTGAAAATCCAGCGCACCACTCCCTATGAAGTCCATGAAGGACAGTGTGGGCGTATTCGCCTGGTCAGACGCCAAATCGCTCCTAAATGCTCGGAGGTGATCCTCCATCAGCTCAATGATCCCCTAATTGATCGACCTAAAGATCATCGGGGTCACCTCAAGTATGCCTCTCGTAATCTCAGACGTGACGAACTCGCGTAAACCATTATCACCCTGCTCGGATCCCTCACCCGAGCCTGATCCCGATCCTGACCCAGATCCTGAGCCTCCTGCTCCATGTCGTGTGGTCACCATACTGAAAATAAACACATAAATGTCAGGATCAAAACATACCCCGAGAGGTCTCACACATTACCCAAGATTCCTGGTTCCATCTCAGCCTTCCTTGACTCGAGTACGGATCCTCTGCTTTCAGTAGTACGGGCCCATACTACCTTCCACATCTATCCGTACTTTCCTCAAGAATTGCTTCGACTTCACCAAGTCCCTTAACCAATATCCCTTTCCAGCTATTCTAATCCTAGGCTTTCCTAGGGAACTCTCCGACCTACTCTCCGCCATCAGCTGCACCAGGAGTCCTTACCATCCTCCCCTAACTAGCTTGTGGATACTGTTACATATCCGCTCACTAGTTAGTTGAAGCTAGCTAGGACCCCTATAGCATAAAGCATGCAACATTCGTGCATTGAGTAACCATATCAAGCAATACCTAACAAGGCCATCCTACTGCTCACTTGGTAGTCCTAGCATGCAGCTTATATAACAGGCATATAGGGCATCCTTCCTAGATCCTCAGTCCTAATCTAGCATGTAGCTCTCTAAGTCATATATCATATAACATAACATAACAAGTATGGGTATCTTGGGGAAAACTTACTTGAGCTCGGCCGGTCGTACACATCATAGACCTTGTTCTTTCCCAAACTCTTTTTCTTAGATTTAGAAAGCCATTTCTTTAGAAAAGAAAAATCCTTTAGCCCCACGGTTTGAGTCCAGACACCCCCGAGGGTCTGTCCGAATCCCTCAAAACAAGGCTATGATACCAACTTGTAACATATTAAAATTCAATGCCAAAAATTTCGTTTTTTTTAAATAAATTATAACTTAAAAACCATCGGTATAAAAAAACATTCATAATGATATCTCATGTCACAATCAATATGTCAATAATCCAAAACATGTCACCATAAAAACCATTTTGTCAAAAGTAAAATAAATCAGAGTACACCCCCAGGAAACTCCATGCGGAAAACATGTATGTGTGTGTGATGCGCTGCTATACCACCGAATCCTTCCCCTTAGACGAAGAGGTACCTGAAACCAAAATTGAAACTGTAAGCATGAAGCTTAGTGAGTTCCCCACCATACCCATAGCACATAATCATCGGTATCTTTCAACCGGTAACCAGGAGCTATCCTCCCCTTCAGTATCTTTCAATCGGTAACCGAGAGCTACCTTCCCATTCGGTATCTTTCAACCGGTACCCGAGAACTCTCCTCCCCTTCACTATCTTTCAACCGGTAACCGGGAGCTACTCTCCCCTTTGGTATCTTTCAACTGGTATCCGTGAACTAACCTCCCATTCAGTATTTTTCAACTGGTATCTAGGGAATATTTCACCCCTACCCCAATCACATATTACAAATTGGTTTCATGATAACATAAATAGGCACACTAAGTCACATAATGACATATCATAAGCATAAAACTATACACGTGTGGGTTTTGACCACCCCTTCGGTATCTTTCAACCGGTAATCGTCTTCGGTATCTTTCAACCAGTAACCAGATACCAACATGCCCTACTACTACTAACACATACTCAACACAGATATAGCAACAAGACAATTATCACAAAGATAACCATCTCACCTATAATCACCTACTGGTGGGCCAACATTGGTGCCATAGACCCACCCCTATTGGAAGGTAACTCACCTCGTAAGGCTGACTGCTGAAAAGCTAATCGACAGATGTCCGATTGCTGCTCCGGTGATCCTACGTATATAATTCCCATAAAACACTTAGTCAGGAAATGATAACTGTGTTGAGCATAAAATGACTATTTTAACCCTGACCAAGTCAAAGTCAAAGTCAAAGTCAACTTCCAGTTGACCTGACTCGCTGAGTTGGGCCTCCAACGCGTCGAATCCCTACCCTTCATCTGTCCTTCTTCACACTTCTACTCGTCGAGTTTAACAATCACTTGACGAGTTCTCCTTCTAAAACAACCTCGAATGAACCTTCATCCAACTCGCGGAGTTGTATGAACAACTCGTCGAGTTCATCCTTGTCCTACAAACAACTCCTGTCCTTGATTCGCTGAGTTTTATGAACAACTCGTCGAGTTCATCTTCAAAAGTTGGGAGATTGCCTTGGACTCGCCGAGTCTGCTCATGCGCTCATCAAGTCCTATGAACTCCAGGTCTATAGCTAAGTCCAATACATTGGGTCACTCCCTTGGACACTCTAAAACCCTTCGAACACTCAACTGGGTTCCTTTGAACCCTAACATAAAAGGGGAGTCAAGCCTCGGATTCGTCGAGTCCCAAGAACGACTCACCAAGTCGAGGTTGTTCAACTCTCATTTCTCGATTTCTGATGTACAACACTTGTCCAAATGATAGATATAGGCTCCTAAGATCGATCTAGCACGTAAAGTCACACACTTTACGTGCATGCATGAGACTATGAGCGAAAAAGACCCTAAAAGAAGCTCTTGAGTTGCATGGGGCTTTCCATGGGTGCAAAGGCAGTCCGTTTCTGCCTTCTAACTCCTTAAGGAGCCTAGATCTAAAGCCTCAACCCCCAACCATGCTTGCAATCATGGTTGGTCACCAAGAATGGCTTATAAAAGCCCTAAATCTCCCCAAAAAGGGATTTAATATAAGAAGGAGCAAGGTGTCAACTTTATACCTTCCAAGAACTATAGATGATGCACAAGTTTGACTCCTCTGGCCAACCTCTTGGTTCATCAAGATTCTCCTTCCTTCTTGCCACCACAAACCACCACGAATCACCAAAAAGGCCTTTAGATCTTCACAACACGATTAGGGTTATGTATGGAGTGATTTAGGAGCATAGGGGGGTGTAGGTTGTATAAGGTTGTTTAAATAGGGTGCAAACCCTTAGATCAGGATTTTGCCCAGCCAGAGTCTACTCGTCGAGTTTTTCCGTCGACTCGACGAGTCTGCCACTTAACCCCCGGGTCCAAACCACTACCACTCAACGAGTTGGGCCATCAACTCGCCGAGTCTTAGTCCAAATTGCAAAAAATACTTGAATGGAATGCATACCGAGAACCGGGTGCTACATGAGGATTTCGTTCGGAAGTCGTGTGGGGCAACTACATGGAGTCTTTTGGCTCCGCAACCAGGCCGGAACCCGGTATTCCAAATGACTGGCAAACAAATTGAGACTAGGGAGGTCTCCGTGGATTTTAGAGAGCATCGAGGAGGCAGCATACTGTTTCAGGCAATTCAGTGTTTCAGGCAGTTTGAGTGCCTCAGACAGTATTAGTATTTTAGGTTTGCAAGTATGGATGGAGTAACTGATTGATTGGGAAGTGATAAGTCACTCATAGTGGGATTAAATAATCTCATAGTACTTGATATGATCCTGTTGCACAACTCTCGTCTGAGTCTAACCATTGTAAGGATGGATCATTTACTTGAAGGATTATCTGAGCCTTCTGTCACGTATAAGTGTTCTGCAGGGACATTTGGTTTGTGACACTGTTTTATGGAGGGAACCTCAAGTTATCAGAGGTTGAGTAAATAGCTAGTAGATAAGTGCAATGAATATGGCAATGATTCAGTGTGGAAAGTCTGTCAGGGATTCAGACCATCTCGAGACTTCAGAGTTCGGATTGAGTAAATGCTTTTATGCTGCAAGGAATTCATTCATCTTTAGGTTGTAATGCCCTGCGAGGGTTTGGTTAAGTTGGCTTAGGAAGGTTGTGGTATGCTTAGGATCGTGGCTATATTGCTCAGGTGGTCTAGCTTGTTGGGATTAATACGAATGATTTCGAGTACGAAATCTAATTTAAGTGGGGGAGACTTGTAACATCCTATTTATTAAATAAATAAATGAATAAAGATTAATAAATGAATAGTAGCCCTGAATCTGTAATAAGTTACCAGTGTTTGTCATAAGGATCTAAGTGACATAAATTCTGGGAATTGGGATCTTTATTGTAATATTTGGATTTGAATTATAATAAATTGTGGGAAGCAAGGACTAAAGAGCAAAATGGGGATTTAGATGGTAATGATTAGAGAAGGAAGGACTGAATATGTCATAATTGAGATCTTGGGGATTAAAAGGTAACTCTCGGATTGGTTTTGCGAAGAATTCTCAAAGCGGAGGGCTGTTTGGTAAATTATAGACTTAAATTGAAGGGAAAAGAAGGGAAGGGCTAAAAGCATTAATATGGTCACAAGTTTGAGTTCAGACGGATGTATATAACCCATCACCCTCGTCCCACAATCCTAACCCTAGTGGTATTCATCAGCCACCAACCTTATGACCACCACCACCGGTCGCCGCCTCCTTGCCAGTTGAAGTGGGAGAACCACTAAAAGGCCATCGTTGTCTTGTTGCTGACGAAGATGAAGATTTGTTACTCCGTCATGTTTCAGTCGTGAAGATCGAAGGATCGATGATTATGGGCGTGCTGTAGTTTGTGGTTGGGTTGCTCACACTCCCTCTTCCCCATTATTCCGCCATTTCACTGCAACCATTGAGGATGAAGTCGCCGCTAACGCCAACGAGTAGCACTGTTGTTGCCTTCATTCTGATTCGCTGCTTTCGCCTTACGCCACCAGGTGGGTGGTTGTGTTCCTGTTTTGGGCAAAGTGTGTGTGTGTGTGTGTATGTGTTTCTACTGTTAGTTTGTGTCATGTGTATGGTTTTCTTGGTCGAATACTGCAAGAAAAGCATCACCATCACCGTGAGATGGTGGCTATCACCTCTAACCACCGCCTGCTGCCACAAGGTTGGCCATGTATGTACATGCGTGTGTTTTAGTGTGTTTGTTTTTTGGATATTATGTTGTAAAATAAAATTTAGTGGCCGAAATAATCAAGGAAATCCACCACCACCACAGTGAGGTGGTGGCTGCCACCTTCTGCCGCCACCAGCCACCGTGTTGGGTGGCGGTGTGCATTTGTGTGATTGGATTGTTATTATAGATGCTTAGACATGTTTGGTCTAAAATCATAACCACCACCACCATGAGGTGGTGGCTACCGCCATGAGCTGTCGTTGACCACCACTATCTGAGGTGGTAGTGGGTGGTGCCTGACTTAATTAATATTAAGAAACTTAAAAAACATAACCAATAGACTAATTGGCACACGATTGGATTAGAAACCCTAATTAGGTTTTAGAAAACCCTAATTTTGGATTTATTAGTCTTGGAAATGTTGGTAGCCGCATTTTGGACCATTAGATTAGAATTATGAATTAAGCCCAATCACATTGTATGATTGACCTAGTAGAATGATGGACTTAATGGATTAAGTCCTTAATGGGTTAAGTGTTTCTAATTAACACTAATCGTCATTTTATGTGAATACCCTAATTGTGTTGGGTTTTGAGTTGGGCCTTTCTGTTGGGCCTAGATGTTTGGATTCTTGATGGGCTAACTAATAACAAGTATATGGAATAAGGAATTTGGAAGGGCTTTAGGGTAAGGCCCATGTGAAGGGTTTGGGCCAAATTTGGAAAATTGGGCCATATGTTGGGCTTTAGTTCATTGATTAACTTTTGGCCCTTTGGAGTGTGAGTTTGGGCTTTAGGTTTAAATCAAGATAGGTTGGGAGTAAAGTAGCCTTTTAACCCCATGTATCGACTTACGGTTATGTATTTGAACCCAATGATTAATTGGGTGTTGTTTTGATGTTGTCAGTTCGAGAATCTGTCATCCATCAACTAGAGTTTTGTCCGTGGGACTTTAGCAGTGTGAGGTGAGTTACCTTCTTGTATGAGTGGGTTGAAGGCACCATTGCCGACCCACTAGTAGGTTTTTTATAGTAGAGATGATTGTATTTGTGATAATTGTCTGGTATGCCACTATCTGTTATGATTTATGTGCTTATTGCTATGTTATTACGTGGTAGTAGTAGGGTGAAATAGTCCCCATAACCAGTGGGAATACACCAGAGGGTAAGTCAGGCACCCAAATATGCATGACAGTATGTTTATGCTATGTTATTATGTGGTAGTGTTAGGGGCTGAAATAGTCCTCGTAACCGGTTGAAATAAACCAGAGGGTAGGTCGGGCACCCATATATGCCTGGCAGGGTAGCTCGAGCACCCAGATATGCTTGACAGGGTAGGTCGGGCACTTAGATATGCCTGATAGGGTAGGCTAGGCACCCAAATATGTCTGGCAGTATGTGATTATGTGCTATGATAGGGGAACTCACTAATCTTCGTGCTTACAATTTTCAGTTTTGGTTTTAGGTACTTCTACTTCAAAATGAAATAAGCCGGCAAGATCGCAATGCATCACACTATGAATTCTGCATTATGAGATCTTTGGAAGTTGTACTCTAATATTACTTTTGTATGACATGTTTTGGGTTATTTGAAATACTAGTTTTTTATTATGAAATGAGTTAATACTATTGATGTTTCATACTTGTGTTTTTTATAATTACTTAATTAAAAATGAAAATTTTGGCTCTAAATTTTGGGATGTTATAAATAGGTTGAATTAAGGAATCAAGGATTAATATCTTCATATGGGCTCTTGAAGGGACGATAATGGAATGATGGGAGTATCCGAATAAGTGTTATTTAGAATGTCATCCATTGAATTTAGATTTTAAAGTTCCTTCAAGGGTGTAACAATTGGCTTCGTAAAGATGCTTCTGAGACCAGGTGCTTTTAACCAAGGGTGACAACGAAAATTATAGGTCATCTTTTCATTTGATTCAATCATGTCAATAGAATTGTGCAAATTATCAATCTTAGCATTAAGTTGAATATTATCATTAACCAAAAGATTTATTTTGCTAACAGAAATAGCACACTTGTCATTTAAGATAATACATTCATCCTTAGCTATTATAAGTTATCTTTCTAAGGACTCTATCTTAAGCTTGCGATATTCAAAACGTAATCTATGTCTAGTTAATTCATTGTCCAACTTCTCACACACATCTATGAAAGACTCATGGGCTTTTAGAATAACTATCATATTTGATTCTATTTGAGTTAGATAAGGTTCACAAACAGATAAATCAATTTTTTTCTCAAAGTTCATAGATTTTACCTATCGGGAGATGCTTCTTCCGCATGGGTCATTTGTTGCCATATAACAATAGTTGCGCTCATCATCCTCATCTTCATCTTTTGAAGCAAATGAATAGTATCCTTAATCACACTCAATAGTGTGCCTAACCATAAGGCACATATTTCTCCTAGAGTTACCATCCTTCTCATCTCTGGATGATCAGTAACCATCTACATTCCGAGAAATAATAGTAATAAATGCTTTCTCACTCTCTACTAGTTCTTGTGCTCGATGAGCATGTTAAGCAGAGTCCTTCATTTTTGGTTTCTGAGGTATTTCAGCCAGACAGTCTCTTGCATAATTGTTTTCGAGACCATATTTGTGTCAGGTGATTCTAGGTTTAACCAAATTCGGAATGTCTTGAGGTTCTAAAGTTTAATTCGGAAGGTTTGGTTGCTAAGATGGTGGGTTTTTAGTAGGTTCAGGATAAGGTTGAGGGTTGTTTTGGTGAGGAGAATGGTATAGAGTTTGAAATGTATTTGGAGGTGCTTTTTGATTGTTGTTCCATGGTCTGTTGTACTTCATGGACAAAAGGATGAACTCTTGTTGGAAACGAAGTTTGGCATCTAAAACTTCTGGATCAAAGTTTTCTTCAAAAGCAGAATTTGGAATAGGTGGAATAGTGGGACATGTTGAACAACTCTTAACGGGTCTGAAACAGCATGGTTCAAAAGAGGTGGACTAACTGAATTGACGAGAGCAAGAGGACTGCCAGAGAGTTCTCTTAACGTTTGAGAAACATTGGACTCATGACCTTGTATTTCGTCAAAAACTTGATAGAGATTCAATTTATCCAGAGATCCATTATTCCGAATGCAAGACTTGACGTTCCCCATCCCTTCCCAAGACTAATGATGAATGTTAAGTTGTACATAAGAGGAGTTCGGACCACGCCAAGCCGTCATGTTGTTCACCACGATTTTATACCGATTTGAATTTGAGGCTACAGATTCTCCAAGAGTAGTAATGAATGTTTTAAAGTCATTCACCATGGAGGTTAGGTGCTTGTCTTTCATGTTTTGTGAGCCTTTAACCAGATCTTGAAGAGTGTCCCATATCTCCTTGGTTGATTTCACAACTTGATGTGCTCAAAGAGTGATGGTGGAACACCAAACACCATTTTGGAAAATACTATTTGATTAACATGGAGTTTCTCGATGTCCTTGACTATTAGAGGTGCAGGTCTAAGTTCGTCTTTACCCGTAAGAGTAGTAGCAACATCTCTAACCATTTTCATAACCGGGACCTGAGGACCTTCTTTCACATATCTCCACATTTCTTCACCTTTTTGTTTTCTAGCCTATAATTTCTCCATTCTAACTTTCCAATGATAATACTCTTCCATAAATAGAAATGGAGTTCTACAGGGAAACCCACTCTATTTGTGATTCGCATTGAATACATTTGTTAAGATTGATTAGCAGCAGGAATTTTTGTGTGATATTTAAGAAAAAGTGGTATATAGAATAACTTTTATCATGAAACAAAAATGACTAAGATACCAAGGTAATCTCAACCAACTATAATTTGATCGTGTCGATTCAAAGGACAACCACTTTGGATCTGATACCAATTGTGAGTTCAAAGGCAATATCCAAGATATCTAGGAGAAGGTTTGAAAACTCAAAAATTGAGATAAACACAACAATTGCAGCTAATAATATTTCTAGTCAAGTTTGGATGAACCATTGAAGCCTTGAACATAAGAATTCAACAAAGTATTCAAGATAATAAAAGTAGTAATAAAAGTATGAATATGAACAAGAACAAAGAGAATAAGAGAAAATGATTGAATGAATGATTCTTGATTTGATAGTTTGAAAATGGGAAAAGTGGTGAAAAGGTTAAGGAATTATATGGGGGTGATTGTCCTATAAATACTAACATAAGACCAATCACAAAAGGATACATGTGTATAAAAAGCTATTTGCAGATCAACCATTTGATATATCGGTGTGGTTGGCCTTTATCTCCTACATGCACTACAGTAAGATAAGACACAATACAACAAGACAAAACAATACAAAACTAAGATCATTCAGTATTCACTTCACTTAGGAAGGTCCATCAGCTCGGATAACTTAATTATCTTCGATCAATCCATTTTACACTTCATCAATATAATAGTTATCTTGGAACTTGGTAATTCGGATTGCCAAAGGATCACTTGTTTTGAACTAGCAAATAATGGTGGATGATGGTGAATGAATGTAATATGATTTAGGTTAAGGCGTTAACAACTTTACATAGTTATCATGCAGGCTAAGACGAGGTCAAAGTTTAGTCTTGAACTATATATGGATGACCAATGATTTTTTGGCGACTCAAAACTTTCATGACAGTGGTACAATACCTTATGACCCTCTCAAAAATAAAATTGGTAATGGTTACAACACCATGTTTTGATATAACTCTTTGTTTTATTAAAAAAAATGTTTCAAGCATGAATAAATAGTGTTTCTTTATTGGAAAATTTTAATGTTTTTAGATGGGTCAAGCTATGGGTTACACTATGAAAGGTTGCAAAGAGGTTCTTCATGATTTCCTTAATCGAAATGGAGGAGATGATTTGTTAACATGAATTTTCTTTCTTTCAGTGTTTAAGGATTTGGAGTTAAGGAGAAGAAAACTTGGGTGAACAAACTTTGTCATATATATGGTATTAATTTTTTTAGCATTACGATAAATGAAGATGCTTCATATGGAGTTGTTTGTGGTTAGATCTATTTAGGGGAATTCCTTTTTAGTATGCATTTAGCTCAGCTTCTAACAAATCTAGTGGTATTTTATGTGTTTGGGATAAGTCCAGGTTCTTAAAATATAGAGTTGTCTCTACTAATTATTTTGTTACAGTTGAAGAATTATGGGTGACTTCTAATACAAATCTTTTAGTTGTGTCTGTGTATGCTCCTCAAGAGTTGGCTGCTAAACCATTACTATGAACTGATCTTTTGACCCTTATTTCTAGCTGGAATTGTGAGGCGATTTTAATGAAGTTAGTTATGAAAGTGAAAGATTTGGTTTGATCTTTCATAGGAATTTGGCTAATATTTTTAATGAATTTATTTTATAAGAAGGGTTAGTAAACATTCCTTTACGTGGTTATGATTTCACTTGGTTAGATACAAGTGAGGGGAAAATAAATAATCTGGATAGATTTCTTGTTTGAGATGGTCTCTTGAATCTCTTCCCAAATCTTTCAGGTTTGATTCTTGATGGACATATTTAGGATAATAGACCGATTCTTTTGAAAGCAAATTGTTTTGATTATGGGCCTATTCCTTTTCAACTTTTTCATTCTTGGTTCTTAAAAAATGATTTTGTCAAGGTAGTTGAAAGATATTGGCATTCAGATGGGGTAGTGGCTGAAAATGCTATGGTGGTCATAAAAAACAAACTAAAAAAGTTGAAGCATACTTGAAAATCTTGGAATATGGAGAAGAGAAACGCACAACAAAGCGCTAGAAAAAGCCCTGTCTCAACAATTGTTGGAGATTAATCATCGTTTGGACTAGGGGAGGGGTTGTCTTTGGAAGCTGCCTCCAAAATGGAGTTGGTGAAACCTATTTCTGATTTGGACCGATCAAAATCGGTTGACTTAGCTCAAAAAGCTAAGATTCGTTAGGCTATAGGGTGATGAAATAGTAAATGTTTTCATGCTGTTATTAATAAAAAGAGGAGACAACAAAGTATTCGAGGAATTTTGGTTGATGGAGAGTGGATTGAGTCTCCAAATCGAGTTAAGCGTGAGTTTTTCTCATTTTGATGTGCGGTTTAATGCTCCTTCTTAGTCTCAACCTTCTTTGAATGATGTGTTCCTTAATTTGTTGTTTGCTAAAAAAAAGTTTCTAATTTAGAGGTGGATATTACGTGCGATGAAATTAAAAGGGATGTTTGGGCTTGTGGGTCTTATAAGGCTCTTGGTCCTGATGGTTTTACTTTTAATCTTTTCAAAAACTTTTGGTATCTTTTTGGTGATGACATGCTCCAATCACTTTTAGAATTCTTTAGATTGGGTCTTTTTTCCTAAAAAGTTGTAATCCTTTATTCATTTCTTTGATTCTGATGGTTCATGAAGCGAAGTTGATTGGTGATTTTAGAACTATTAGCCTAATTGGGTGCCACTACAAAATTTTTGGTAAGCTTTTAGCTAATAGATTGATCCTTGTGATTGGTTCTATTGTGAGTCAAGAACAATCTGATTTTATAAAAACGGATGCAAATCTTAGATGGTCTGATGATTTTAAACGAAGTCTTCTCATGGTGCATGGCTTATAAATGCAAAGACATTGCCTTTAAGGTTGACTTTCAAAAAGAGTATGACTCAATTCGTTAAGATTATATAGATTATATTCTAGGTGGTTTTGGCTTTGTCAATAAATGGAGAATGTGGATTTGTAGCTGTTTGTACTTGTCTATGGGATCTGTTTTGGTCAATGGTACCCCTACGAATGAGTTTCAGTTTCATCGTGGGTTGTGTCAAGGAGAACCCTCTCTCGTTTTTTGTTTATCCTTATCATGGAAAGTCTATGTATTGCTTTCCAAAAACATATGATAGAGGATTGTTCAAAGGTATTCTTGTGGGGAGTGTTGATCATGTTCGAATGTCTCACCTGTTTTATGCGGACGATGCTATTTTCTTTGGCTGATGGTCTCAAGAAAATGTTGTGACCATTGTTAGATTGTTGCATTGTTTTTACCTAGTTTCAGATCTCAAAAATAATTTTCATAAAAGTCACATCATGGGTATTGGTATTAATCAATGAGTGGTGGATGAGATGGCAACCTCAAGTAGGTGTGTAACTAGCAAGTTTACGTTTACTTATTTGGGACTTCCTATGGGAATACATATGTCTCGGGTGGAAGCTTGGAGTGATGTTATTCGTAAAGTTACTTGTAAGCTGTCAAATTGGAAAGTTAAAACTCTTTCGGTGGGTGGTAGATTGAGCTTGCTAAAATCGGTTTTGGGTGTTCTTCTTTTAAGGCTATGGAAGGTGTGCCTAAAAGCCTTGAATCTATGAGGAATTCTTCTTTCTTGGAGGCTGACTTGGAAGAAAAGAAAATGAGTCGAGTGAGCTGGAAGAAGTTAATGATGCAGAAGGTGCATGTTGGTCTTTGGTCTTACAATCTTTTTGCTTTGAATCATGCTCTTATTTTCAAATGGGTTTGGCGTTTTCTTTCCTCTCCCACTACTCTTTGGGTTTAAATTGTTAACGTTATACATGGTGTTCATGGTTTGATTGGTAATATTCCACATAGAAATCCTTGCAGCTCAGTTTGAGTTTCTATTATAAAGGCGGTATACAAATTATATTCTAAAGGTATTAATCTTTTTTCTTTTCGTAAAGAGAAAATTGGTGATGGTTCGGATACGAGTTTTTGAGAGGATATATGGATTGATGACATGCCTTTGAAGTCTAAGTTTCATAGACTTTATGCTTTGGAGTTAGGTAAGCAGCTTTCGATGGCCCAAAAACTTATGCAAGTTAATAGATCGGGTTCATTTCGTTGCATGCCTATAGGAGGTGTCGAAAGGGTTCAATGGGAGGAGTTCTCGTTTTTGCTAAACATGGTAGTTCTTTACCATATTCCTAATAGATGGAGTTGGACGTATGGGTGTGTATAGAATGGTTTGGTTTGATTTTTAGCTAAAACCGAACCATAACCATTATAGGAGGTTAATGCGTTTTGGTAGCCATTAGGTATTGGTTAGTATTGGTTTTGGTTAACGGTTTTGTCAGTTAATGGTTATGGTTAATGGTTAATATTGATTAATCATAATGGTCGAAAATGAGACAAATATTAAAAAAAAAAAAAAAAAAAAAAAAAAAAAAAAAAAAAAAGAATACTTTTTCTCTAAAAAGTGAAAAACATTAAGTATATTGTTATAAAAAGTGAACGATTCAGTGTTTATAACTATATTAATATGATGAAGATTCGATATCACATTTAATTCCAAATGATTACCCTTTAAATTTTCAACTCCAAATATAATTACATACCATATATTTAATATTATATTATATTAAAAATATTTATTAATATTATTGGTTGAGTTCTATTTTGGATGAAAACCATAACTGAATCATATGTATTTGATTAATCAAATATAAAAACAATAGCACCTTTTTTTGGTAATAGTTTGGTTAAAATGGTTTGGTTATTTCGGTTAATTTGGTTTTGGTTCAGTTTTTTGGTTAATATGCTGACCCGTAAGTGGATGTTAGTTGGCTGAGGTTCATTTTCGGTTAGCCCTGCTCGTTTGGAGATTGCTAAGAAAATTTTGATTTGCTTAGATATCACAACCATATGGTATTCTCTTGTTCCTATAAAAACTAAGGGTGCGTTTAGTTGCGGAAAAATGAGCCGTTTTCCGGAAAATTTTTCCAAGAAAAATGAGAATTTTGAAAACGCGTTTAGTTCGTCTATTTTTCTAAATTTTTCACGGAAAATGAAATTTTTCCGTTTTCTAAAATTACAAACAAGTTGGAAAATTTTGGAAAACTGATAATCATTGTTTTCCATATTTTTCTAATTCCAAAATTTTTCTATAAACACACACCCCCTTCACTTCATCCACTTCTACCTACCTCCACCTTTAACACCCCTCACCCACACACACACATACATATCCACCCCCACACACACACCCGCACACACACACATCAACCCACAAACACACACACATATACACACACACCAACCCCCACACACACATACATACCCACCCACACACACCCACCCGCACACACACACACACACACACCAACCTACACACACACATACATACCCATCCACACACACACCCACAAACACACACACACATACCTACCCACACACACCCACCAACATACACATGCACACACCAACCCCCCCCCCCCCCACACACACACACACTTACACATACATACCCACCCACCCCCCCCCCCCCACACACACACACACATACACATATATACACACCCACCCACACACACACACACCCACCCACAAACACACACACACACCAACCCACAAACACACACACATACATACCCACCCATACACACACGTACATACCCACACACCCACACACACACCCACACCTACCCCCACCCTCACAGACACACACACCCACACACACACAAACGTACACCTACCCCACAAACACACATACACACACAAACACACACTCGCACCCCCACCCACCCAACACCACCACAACAATCACCGACCTACCATCACCACCACCACCACTAACCCGTCACTAGCACCACCACCATCACCACCACTGATAAAATTGACGCCGCCACCACCATCGCCTGTCATCACCACCATCGCCACCGACCCGCTACCGTCACCGCCCCCACCCACACCCTACTATCACTACCATTTTTTAAAAATGAAAACCGATAGAAAAATAGACATTTAAACACGTTTTCTAATTTTCTAAAACTGAAAATGAAAAATGAATAAGTTTAACTAAACGCGTTCTCTAAATTTTTCAATGAAAAATGAAAACGGAAAATGAAAATTGAAAAGCGAAAACAAAAAACGGAAAATGAAAATTGTTTTTCCGTAACTAAACGCAACCTAACGTTTTTGGTTGGAAGTTGCACCTGGATAAGCTTCCTACTAGGACAAATTTATCTAGTAGAGGTCTTGATTTGCCTTCTATTATGTGTCCAAATTGTGATCAAGTTTGTGATCAGAAGACGGAATCGGTAAATCATCTTTTTTTGGGTGTTCCATGGCCATCGATTTATTGCTTCTTTTTGTTAGATGGTGAAATATGTTGGTGCCTATTTTGACCTTCATGCATGATTGAATTATTTGGTTTAGTTCTATAACGATGTCTAAGGTTCATAATGAGTTCTTGGAATCCTCATTTATTACCTTATGGTGTCGTATTTGACAGTTTCATAATAACTGTATTTTTGGTAGAGGAATTCCTAGAAAGATTTTGTTGTTTGACTAGATTGTTACTCATTCTCTTCTTTGGGCTAAGAGTAGGTGTTGTAGTCTGAACATGAATTAGGTTGCCTGGTTACAAGATCCAACTCTCGCTATCTCTTGCATGTGATTTTTGTTGATTTTCTCTACTTTCTTACTAGCTTTATAATGTCTCTGCCGTTCGGAAAAAGAAAAGAAAAGAACGAAAAAAACAATGACAATTTCATTCTCTAAGAACAACAATATTTGAACTTGGCTAGCCGTAACTGATCCCAACCATTCTAGTCCCCAATCGTTGAGTCTTTCTGATAAAAGTTATATATTAATTTCCATTTCATCAAAACTTAAATCTTCTTGGTGCTACATTTCCTATTTTCCGATCTTGTTTTAGCTTTCCTTGCATTTTTAGCTTCACTTTTGTATTTTGTTTTTGTTCATCCTCCTATACCGTTCCAGCTACCCGCTCGGTTTGTTTCTATTTTTTTTTTTTCCTAATGCATTTTGTTGTAAAAAAAAAAAAGACAACAAAACAAAAATAAAAATTAATAAACACTTTCGGGTATCTGGGCTAGTATTGGGCTTCACCAACTCACTTTTTCTTTTATTTTTGGGCCTCATTCCCAAACCTTTGTTTTTTGTATTTATTTGACCAGACGCAATCAGGCAACGTATATAACCATTTTTTTTTTATAAATTATTCTTTCTATATATCTATGAAATATTTTACTTATAACTTTTATAATTTAATCATTTTCCTTCAAATCTACACATTTATAGTGCATACATCTCCTGTTATTTTTCTTGTTAACTATTTAAATAACTTTTGTAATCTGATATAGTTTTCTAAATACAATACTACAATAAAAATAACATCAAAATAAATAAATAATTTCATTTTTATTATTTCTATCAAACTATTTAACCCTTCTTGTTGTTACCCACCAAAGTACCTCATGCTCAACTTGTGAAAACCATTTTGATAGTCTTCCATAAATAGTTGGGATACCCCACAAAAAGGGTGGGCACGGGTTTAAATCACAAGTGGATCCATGCTTAAATGGGTATGCAAATATGTTTTAAAGAATGTCAAACTCTCATCAAAACCACCACTTTCATATCAACTCATTTCTAGATTCCATTTATACCCTTTTTAAGCAGTCCCGTTGCTTTCTTTGCCATTAGAGTTTGTCCCTTCTTTTCTAAATCAAGTTTTTGGTGGCTAAAACGTGTTTTCGTTTGGTAATACATACATTCGAAAGACAATCATGTTTGTTTTTAAATATATTGTATTACATTTTAATATTTCATTGTATCATAAAGATTTTAGGTTCGGTATAATGTATATGTAGTACATAGTGTGGAAGTAAAGTGTTTAAATATATTACAAGTAGGTAATGGTTACCAAATTCTTATTTCACATATTGGTTCATTTTCTTTAGGTACATTGTATGTACCTAATGTGTTTATTGTGTTATTATAGAAGCATGCAATCAACAAAGTAATACAAATAAAATAAACGAAATTGGAATTAAAAAAAAGTTGCTAACTTAGTAACCTTAACACCACATTCGAAACCCATCCATTGTATTCATCATCTACTAGTGCTTATAAGGAATAACTTTTTTCTCTCAATTATTTCCAATATAGGACAAGTCCCACAAGACATTTTTTATTAAACAAAGTTCAAACATATTGTTCCTAAATTAACCAAAAACTTTCCTAGTGTTTTTAAATTGACTTTTGATAACCAATTTATATGTTGCTCTATTAAGAGATTTTATGGAACACCAAAATCCTCCAAGGATAAGTTAACAATTGTTAACAATAGTCTCTACAAGTTATCCCTTTAGTCATTAAATAGACAACCACCCTCCATGTTGATTGCTTGGCACCAACAACTTGCGATCCTGAGAAATTAAATATATTCAAAGGCCAGAGACGAGACAGAAAAAAGACTCTTATCGTTATTATAAGTTTCATTTTTGAATAAAAAATATATATAATATATAATAAAAAAATATGGATCATATACAGCTGTCCACTTTATCCACCCTTAACGCTTCCATGCGTGTGACAGTTCATTATTCGATATCGGTTTCAAATTCCAGCTTCATATTACAACAAATAAACTCTCCTTAGTTTGTGGGCGATGTCAATTTGGCAATAATCACATACTTCATTCATATCATTTAAATAATTCATCTAGTAAACCATTTTGAATTATTGTATTTAGACGTTTGAGACCATTTTGGATTATTTTTTTCCACGAATCTTAGGTTCTCCCCATATTTAATTTTTTTTAACCATGGTCAAAACACATTTTAATTGTGAAATCAAAAACCTGCATGTTTTATCTGAAAAATTCTTGTCCATACACTCTATAACATAATGGTTTGTGAAATGTCAAAATTTAATCCTTATTTAAAAAAGGGTTATCTATTTTGGTTCTTCATCTCTTCTGCAAACATTTCTGGAGCATGCTTTCAAAACAACTACATATCTCAACAGTTGAACTATGACACCAAATCTCAAATACTAGTCACCCTATTTCGAACACTATGCAAAACAACCTAATTATACATTTCTTCGCACATTTGGATGCTTGTGTAGTTACCCTTTTCTTAGACCTTACACATCCCACAAAATGGATTTCACATCCTTGACATGTCTAAGCATAAGATATAATATTTGGATCATTTTATAACAAATTGTGTTTAATGTGATTTATTTTTGAGAAATTTCATCAAATAACCATAAAATGTGTGTGTGTGTGGGTGGGTGGGGGTGGGGGTGGGGGGTTTAACAATTTAACCATGAAAATGAAGTATTTGTAGAATGACCACCGGATCCACATAGGGGACTCTACGGATCGGCTAAAGCCTCTGGGAAAATAGGATTTCTCTGAGGATTTAAGTGTCAGGGGTAATTTAGTAAATTTACAAAAAAAAGGACGTTGTTGGCTTCCTTCGCTGCGGAAATAGGGTTTCTTTGGGGGAGTTGATGTGGAAGACGAAAACGAAGACAATGGAGATTGTTGTCGGACCAAGGATCGAACAAAAGAGAAATGGTGAGGCGATTCCGAAAAGTGCAAGAATTACACGATGATGTCTTATCCAATGGGTATGGAACTCATGTAACTGTTCCTCGTTTTGAAATTTATATGCAACCCTAATTAGTATTAGTAACATCGATTTTTCTATTTTAAAAATGTGTTATTGAATTAACATTATGTTGTGTAGTGTATGGTAGTGTAATAGATCACAAAAATCCAGATTCTACCATTGTTACGGAGTCGGTTGTTCCCAAATTTGAGAGATGAAGATTTACGGCTAAAATATATAGATGAGTACATCAAAGGGCCAACACTTTTGACTTGTAGCGATGATGATGCGGTAATGATTATGAATATGTTGTTTTTGTTGAAAGGTCTCATAGGACATGATACAAATACGTGCATTTCGTCGGTAGCGTTTGAGCTCGCCGATAATGTATATAATTGGAACAGGTAGTAAATTTACTATTTATTTATAGCTACAAGATGATTTATATTAATTATAATGATTACGATAGGTTTGCATGGAGTACACTTTTATGGAGGTATAATGAAACACAATTACGACTCTGCTATAGGAAAATCTACATATATTTACGAGATCAAGCCAGTGTGGGTCCCATGGAGACGTTGAAGTATACAGTAACCGGTTTTCACTTCCTGTTTAAGGTTAGTTTTACGTGCAATTAATATTACACATTTTAAAGTGTTTATAATCATCGACAAATCTTAACATGCTAAATTTATATTAGATATGGATTTTAGACACATTTCCAGAAGCTTTGAAGTATGCCTATCACACCGCAAATGAATTTCCAAGAATGAGGGCATGGAGAATAGAAACACAATTAACCGTCGAGCCATGTTTACATATATTAGACGTGTTACTGGTACTTATACATTCCTTATAAAGTATTATATAGTAAAAATTGGTATGTAGTTAAAGTTAAAGTTTTTATTTTGCAGGAAAACAACATTTAACATGCTGTTGAAGCAACAGAATTTGAGATCCAATTGTCATTCTATTCGCAGTATCTGAGTTGGACTTTGGACGGAGTGGAGTCTCCACCGATGCAATAGATCCCCCTAAACAACGCTCTGCGTCACCTCAATACTGTCAGTTCCAGGAAGCAGATTACATCATCTCACCCTCTCATGGTCGTGGTGTAGAGCACAACACCTCACAAGGAAGCAAAATAGACAAGTTAACGGGCGTTATTAATCATTTGATAACCACAAAAATTGAAAAATGGGAAAATGAAAGACAATTTGGTGTGAATGATTTCGATAATATGGATGGCCATGATGAAACATTTTTTGGTGGTTTGGAGAAAGAGTCACCTGCTACGTATGTGGAGTTGCCACCGGTTGCTCAATGAAATCAATCCCTTGAATGCTAGGTGGGCGACTATTAATCCTCATGGCACCACTTTAGAAGCTGGGGAGAATCTTTATTTGAGGCGAATAGCAGCAAAGAAAGTTGGTGGACCTCATTGGAAGGATATTGATCGGGTTAGTATATTTATCTATATATCATATAATTTTCAAATTTTACATATATATTTTTAAATGTATATATATATATATATATATATATATATATATATATATATATATCTATATATATATATATATATAATTTAACATTTTTATGTAGGTTTTAATTCTCATCAACGTCCCGCAAATTCATTGGTTTTTGGCCGAGTTAAATCTCATTACATGGAAAGTGACCATATACGATTCAGCTAAATGGTGTGGTTACTTCAAAGATCATGGGGAAAAATGTTGTTTCAAAACCTCAGGTGATAGTATTTTAAGTGAACTAGAGAAAACTTCATATTGGAAGCATTTTCCCAATAGATAGAAACCTACTTTGGTGGAATTTATTGAAGGTGAAAACGTCCCGCAGCAGGAAGAAGGAGGTAGAGGAGATTGTGGAGTATATGTGTGCATGTTCATGGAAATGGTTACCGTAATAGGATGGCAAGAATTATTTGGGCAATTAGAGGTTGCTTGTGTAGTTGGATTGTGTAGTTTTATTACTGTTTTAAGACTAGACATTTATTTTATGATTATATTAGTGCATCATTACTAGTAAAGTTAATTTCATCAAATAACTTAAACTCGAAGGTAATACATATAACAAACCAAAAACACAAAATAAACGTACAATAACAGTAATTATCTTAAGGGAACTGCAATGGATACTTATTTTTCTCCATTGTTATATAGTCGTCCATAATTCTTAGTTTATCTTCAAAACTATCATTTGTCTCCCCAAGATCTATCATTTGTGCATCCTTCTTAGCAAGCCATTTTTCAGTCATTTTGATAGTCTTCTTAGTCTTTTTTTTATCTATTCTTCATGTTATTTGATTTTATTTTTATAATTCTGCATCCTTTCCTCAGCCTCATTGCACTCTGCCGCAATGACGTCATGACGTTCAGTGAAACCCCGAGATGACTCTTTATCTATATTTTATTATTCTTCAGCCCATTATAATTGTTCCAAAATATAAGACATATATGGCCCGCTCATCTTTGGTGACAGTGCAAGAAAAAGCTCTCTCATATCACAATAGTAACAATCAACTTTATTGCACGAGTAAATATAGAAATTTGAAGATGAACTCATATTAAAATTCGTAATAAGTTGTAACTCTTTACCAAAAATTCACCGATCATTTATGACAATTTATACACCCTTCAAGTCCACAAAGCTGTTTGTCAGTCTGCAGAGCTGTCTGTCAGTTTGCAGAGCCGTTTGTCGGGAACGGACCAAAACTAAGGTTTAAATTATTTATTAAAAGGTAAATATTATTAATTAAAAGGTACACATTATTTATTAAAAGATATCAACACCAACGGACCAAAACTAAGGTTAACATAAAAGTAAATACAAACTAATATTTGTTGTGATCCATACATTACAATTCAAGTAAATTGTCGTGGAGGTAAGATGACAACACTTTCAACTGGTATTTCTAATGCATAAGGATTGGAATAGGATTCACCGTCTCAGTTTCATAAGCATTTTGATACACCGCAGTAGGTAACTTTAAATTTATCATAAGCTGGATTTCATCAATTTCAAATCTTTGTAGTGATGCTATAGTGTGATCACAAGGTATACCACATTTTTTCCATTTCCCGCAAGTACAAATCCCACGTTCTAATTGCATGGATTCAGTGGTTAAATACTTACTTTCATATATGTTGCCAACAATATGCCTATCCCTACAACCATTAGAGTTGATAAATCTTTTTTGAAGCGCCGTAAGTGCATAAGGGGTCAGAAGACCATGAAATTCCCCTATGAAATTAACTAAATCATCAAATAAAAATTATGATATGATAATGTATAATAACATGTCGTTCTTACATCCGAATGCAGCACGTTGAACATACACTCCCTGCATGGAGTCATGGACCATTTGAATGATTGTTGTTATTGGTAACTCATGCCTATTTGTTCTTATCCAATTGATGACATCAAGAACGTCAATGAATTTCACATTGAAACGTACTTTAGGGAATCAAGCCAGTGAAGATCATTCTCATTCACCTCATTTTGTAAGTTGTTCAAACTCACATAAAAATTAGACAAATTATATGTTTTGCATGTCTTCCATTGCTCAATTGTATTGTTTCCGGTGGAAGTCTGTATTTTCTCTGCTATATTTTAACAATAATAGCCATGATATGAATCGTGGTAGACTCTCTCGATCACAAAGTCTATGGAGTCAGGCATATGACTTGTGAAACCAACTTTCGTACTGCCAACTAAATATTCTTTCAGACTCCTCGTGAACCATACCCATGGCTCATCACAGTTTATGGTTCCCAAAGCAAATTCTATGAGAAGGATTTCATGATTTCCATCTAAAGCAACCATAATGTACATGGATGTTATGTAAGTCCCAATAAGAGGTACATGACCAACGAATATGATTGGTATCATAGACATGAGAAACGTACTAATCTGCAAGTAAAGATAAAAATATTAGAAAATCGAAAACCTTCTAATAACAAAAAAAATTAGTATAAAAGATTACATACCACGCATCCCAATGCCACAAAACAAAATTGGAAACGATCATATGAATCTTTCTTAATGTATGTGAAGGTATTAGGATTGGTTATTTGAAGATTATGAAAGAAAATCGGTAAGTTGGAGAAACTTTTTTTAACACCTCATTTAATGAACTCATTTTCACGGCTTTCCACAAGTTCTAAAAATTAAAATAGTTGTCCAACTTAAACGAAATCCATATTCATTATTCGGCAGAACTATTTATGAATCCACAAAGCTGTTTGGAAATCTACAAAGTTGTTTTTAAGTCCACATAACTATTTGGGAATTAGCAAAGTTGTTTGTCAGTCCTAAAAGTTGTTTCTCATTCTGCAGAGCCAACTAATAGCCATTTTTCTTATTTAAGAAATCATTTATTCTTCAATAAAGTCACACCTTTATTATGAAATAGCATGCAATGTACCAACTTTTTCAAATGCAACGACATCATCCGATGCTCCACGTCCATGGATGACAACAAAAGTGATGGTCCTAACATGAAGTTCGACTTTACGAGGGTGTAACACCAATAGCTCCCTCTCATTGCCTTGTTGGTGATGAATGGACCCGAAAATAGGTTTGTTCAACCGTGAGATGGGAGAAGGATAACACCTGCTTAAAGAAGATATTGTTAATAAGTGGATGGAATTAAAGGAAAAATCATATGGTTCAATCGATGATATAATTATGTTAATAATAGGCCATATTATTACGAAGACGATGAAGAAATTTTACAAGTTCTTAAAGAGCATTACATGATGGAGCGTAATGGAAGTGAGTTCGAATATGAGGACGTTTGGAATCTGGTTAAAAAACAATATTTTGTGTAGACAGTAATGTTTTATGCGTAATGTTTGCTACTTCTTTATCCTATTATTTGTAAGGTTTGTGTTTTCTTTTTCCATGTATTTGTAGTGTTTGTAGGTTCTGTTCCTTGGAATAAAGTAGAAAACAACTCAAAATATTTGTATTTGTGGTGTTTGTAGTTTATTACACAGATGATGAAAGCAACGTAATAAAAACCAAATACATAAAAATAACCTGATACAGAGTAGTACATATAAATAACCTTAAAATAACCAAATAAATCTAAATAACCTAATAAAAACCAAGTACATAAAAATAACCTACTACAACCACAATACAAATTAAAAACATTGGAGATCTTTTACAAGATTCTAAGGGGCTTCATACTCGAATTCCGACCTGTTGCTAATGGATTTGTATTCCTCTTTCGCCGCCTCCAAAATCACTTCCTCATCTTCATTCAACTGTGTGTCATCAATTTTGTTATAAAGATCGTTGAATAACAAATTTTTTGTTTTTACTTCATACCATTTTGCTTTAGTATCAACGGTGTTATGATAGTTTCCTGCAGTGGCTTGAGGATCAACGTTGAAGGTATAAGTTAAACGGGTCCAAAAACTTGGATCATTCACACTGATGCTCTCACACGTAGTAATATATGCACGAGTTAGACGTAAGTTCTCCTCAACGCTCTGTGGTCTGGAACCCATTGTGAGTGAAAATTGAGGAGTAATTTTTTTTAGAAAAATGAATCAAAGAAAGGGTACTGAGTAGATGAAATCATATGCATTCAAAAGTCATTTTATAGTAAAATCCTTACTGATGAAAACGTAATTTTAATATAATAAAATATTAATATTGTGGAAAGAACACTATTTGATATAAAGTAGATGAAATAGTACCGTGGAATTAACAATATTTTGTTGCGGAGTTGAAGAAATAGTAATGCAAAAGTTTATTGGAATACTAAATTTTTTTGTCCTATGAAAACTTCTTAATAAACACTTTTTAAAATAAACTTCATTCATTCAAATCGAACCACGGAAAGTATGTTCCTTCTTCATATTTCGGCCATTGGTTTTGTGAGTCTTGCATCCCTTGATTTTCTATTTCTTGCATCCCAAGGATTTTTGCCTCCTGCTTTTGTTGGGTTTCTGTTGCTTGCGTCCCTTCGTCTTCTCTCGGTTTTGTCCTACTTCTTGAAGCCCCCACTATGTTTTCTACTTTTATTTTGCTTCTTTGGGAAAATTTCCTTACACGTCCTTGCATTATGTGTTGTACTATGGCATCTAGTACATCTTCTTTTTTTCGGTTCCTCACCTTGTGAGGGGATATGGTTGGTGTTTTTCGGTCTACCCGCTTGCCGTATTTCTATTACTAGAGGGTTAACAACCATAAGGTCATTAGGAACCTCCTAATCACCATGTTCTATTAGGGGGTAGATGGCCTCCTCGTACGTTCTTCGATATGTTTCAATTTTATAAGCATCTATAGCTATATTCCCATAGTTTTCATTTTTTAAGTGCGTTAAAACCATTATCACATGACCATAAGGATAACCAGTTAGTTGCCAATAATTGGAAGAAAAACTATTTAGTCTCAAGTCAACTACGCTACCAATTTTGAAGTCATGGACTTGATATGTTGCATTGTCAACACCAGATACCGACCATCCTGTTATCCAGTCTTTATTTTTTTAACCATTGCTTCGGACCACTTCGTAAGTATTGTTGTTCTTTTTTTCTGTTAAAACAGTGATATACCATTATATATGGCATTTATCGTTCAATTTGACAAAAATTTAATCTTACCTGCAGTCACCTGACGTTGGCAAAACCAATTCTGCATAAGCGTGCGGAAGAACTCAAGAAGTGGTAATATAGGCAACTTCTTTGCATGTTTTGATACAACATTCATGGACTTTGCACTGTTGGATGTCAAATAATCGTACCTCATGGTAGGGCAAAGGAACTAGTCTATTTATCACATGGAATTTAACTAAGGTACGCTGCTACATTTGGTCTAAGAGTACAAAGTCTCCCTCAATATTGATTAAACTCGATGGTCTTGTAAGCTCTTACAAGCTTAAAAAATAAAATTGTTGTTTTTTTTTCAAATGTGTGCACTATGTTTCCTATTAGATGAAAACCACACAAGCCATGTACAACATTTGGAAAAACATTTTGAATACTTGCATCAATTAACGCAACCCTATCCATTACCAATTTCAGACCTTCAAAATCACCAATTTTGTAACACCCATAAAATCATGCCAAATTTAAACTCTTTAAAACATTTAAAAACCAGTAGTTATTACAAATTTGTTTTCAAAATAGTCTATATCAGAGTCTCCCAGAAACAAAGTCATAAAAGTGAGGAGCGGTATGATCATGTCTTTGCCTTTCCACGGTCCCCTAATGTACCTGAAACAATAAACTGAAAATGTAAGCCTGAGAGCTTAGTGAGTTCCCCGAAAATACCCATTCACTCAGTAATACACATATAATCATAAACAACATAATATGGGTCAAGTCAACCATCGGGTTGGAATACCCCAGACCCTCAACCATCTGGTTGGAATGCCAACATACTATGGATCCAGTCATCCTAAGGATGGAATACCCCAGACCCACAACCAATAAGTTGGAATACCCACACACTATGAGTCTAATCATCCTTAGGATGGAATACTCATGGCCCACAACCAACCGGTTGGAATGCCCAGGTCTATTGGCTTCGCATAAAGTAGATAAGCCTCAACCGCCAAACAACATGTGCACATATAACAAATAATCATATAACAGTCTATAGATAGACAAACTGATTTAACATATGCTAATAGCATAGCACATCCTATATATTAGGATATTGATCTAACAGATCGTATAAACATGTAACATCCTACCTACCAGGATATTGATCTAACAAATCATAATGGAATATAACATCCCATCTACTAGGATACTGATATAACGGATCATTACGAAATATAACATCCCATCTACCGGGATACTGATCAAACGGATCATAACGACATATAACGTCCCATCTACCGGGATACTGATCTAATGGATCATAACAGCAGATAACACCCCATCTACCAGGATACTGATCTAATGGATAATACAATACTCGAGCATACAGCATCCCAGGATAGCAATCCAAAAGGTCCGCCCTTAGTGCCTTAGACCCTTAAGTATATTGAGGATAACTCACCTCTTAACTGTCAACTCGAAATATAGGCTCTAACTCTCGGATCACCACCACAAACTCCACCACCTATATTCACTATAGAACCACACACATAAATTTCCAACTTCCCTAAATATCCCAAAAACTCAATTAGCCAACCCTTGGTCAAATTCAAAGTCAACAGTCAAGGTCAATAGTCCATGTTGACCCCACTCGTCGAGTGCAGTCAATGACTCGTCGAGTCCTTCCAGAACTCGAGTAGTCATGAGATCCCTTCCCACCGACTCATCGAGTTTTCCTTCACCTCGCGGAGTTCATGTGTGTCCAAACGTCGGGAAAGCCCCACTTGACTCGCCGAGTCACCCCACTGATTCGCCAAGCCTATGCAGAAGTCCTTACACGACTATCTTCATCGGACTCACCAAGTTGGCCATGCAACTTGTCGAGTTCCTTCAGTCCATTATCCATTTAGATGCTTATTATGCCATTTTAAGGTTCCATATTGCATATCCAGCTTCCTAAGGCATGTTTATCACGTAAAGTTGCAAACTTTATGTGCATGCAAGGCTTTAATGACTTATAATGTCAAAACCAAGCTTGAAACGGAGTTTTACACCTAAGGGGAGGTTCACACTTGCTAAATATGGAAGCTTTATGGACTTACAGACCAAATAGAGTTCAGATCTGAAGTTGCAACTTCAGATCTTAGCTTCATACCAAAGAATAGCTTCCTAATATGCTAGGAAAGCCCTAATCTTTAACCAAATGAGATCTAGAAAGAAATGAGGTCAAGATAAAGACTTGATACCTTTTAATGATACTAAACTGAGGTAGACTTCAGATCCACACACATTCCTTGCTGCTATCTACTTGATCTTCAAGCTCCTCTCACTAAGATCCAGATTCCAAAGCTTAAAACACACAAAAATGGAGCATACACACGGATTAGGGTTTGCTGGACTCTCAAGAGGCTGTAAGGGGGCTAAGGGGGACTAATTATCCTTTAAATAGGGTGCAAAACCCTGGAAATTAGGGTTTCATCCTCCAGCTCCTACTCATCAAGTCCTATCTTGGACTCGTCGAGTAGGTCACTTAAACAATGGCCTAACCCGCTTCTACTCGACGAGTCAGTGCATCCAACTAGTCGAGTAGACCTTGCAATTTATAAAAATTAAAGCCATAAAATTATTATACTAGAAAGTCGGGGTATTACAATTGTCCCCCACTTGAACTAAACTTTGTCCTTGGAGTCTGTTGTGGTGAACAACCCTGGATAGTGCTCCCGTATTTCCGCTTCCGGCTCCCACGTCCACTTGGACCCTCTTCGGTGCTCCCATTGTACCTTTACCAAAGGTATCTATTTGTTCCGCAAAACCTTCACCTTCCTCTCCAGAATGGCCATGGGCCTCTCAACATAATTCAAGTGCTCATCGACCTGAATGTCATCCAATGATACTACTGCCTCCTCATCCAGAATGTACTTCCACAATTGTGAAACGTGAAAAGTGATGTGAATCCGATTGAGCTCCTCTGATAGCTCTAACCTGTATGCCACCTTGCCAACCCTGGAAACGATCCTAAATGGACCAATATATCGGGGGCCTAATTTCCCTCTCTTCCTGAAGTGGATCACACCCTTCCAGGGTGAGAACTTCAGGAGTACCATGTCACTAACTTGGAACTCTAACTCAGATCAGCGTTTGTTGGCGTAACTCTTCTGCCGACTCTAAGCGGTCTGTAGCGGCTGTCTAATCCGTTGAATCTTCTCGGTAGTCTGCAAGACTACCTCCATCCGTCCCATCACCATGTGTCCAACCTCACCCCAACAAACCAGGGTGCGACATTTCCGGCCATACAACAGCTCGAAAGGCGGCGCGCCAATGCTAGAATGATAGTTGTAGTTGTTGGTGAACTCTACAAGGGGTAGTTGGGAATCCCAACTCCCATTGAAGACAATGACACACTCCCTCAACATATCCTCGAGGGTCTGAATGGTCCGCTCGCTCTGACTGTCGCTTTATGGATGAAAAGCTATACTAAAATGAAGTCGCGTGCCCAATTCCTCATGGAACTTCTAGCAGAAACGGGATATAAATCTAACATCTCAGTCAGAAACAATGGAGACCAAAACCCCATGGCGAGCGACGATCTCGTGGACATATACGTCGGCCAACTTCTCGGCCGATGAACTCACCCGTATGGCCAAGAAATTGGCATTCTTGGTCAATCAATCTACAATAGCCCATATAGCATCAAACCCTTTGTCATCCTCAGTAGATTGGTAATGAAGTCCATCGTGATCTCCTCCCATTTCCACATGGGAATCTCTAGGGGATGCAGCTGGCCATGCGGCCTCTGATGCTCGGCCTTGACCATCCTACAGATCAAGCACCTCTCGATGTACCAAGCAATTTCTCACTTCATGCACGACCTCCAGTAACTCAAACTCAAGTCCCGATACTTCTTGGTGGCCCCTGGGTGAATAGAAAAGTAAGACTTGTGAGCCTCCTCCATGACTATCTGTCTGACCCCACCAGACATCGGTACCCATACCCGACTGCATCAGGTCAATAATCCCCGATTATCCTGCACAAACCGGTGTTCTCGCCCTTGATCCTCTCTAGTTTCCAGTTCTCTGGTCGCATGCCCTCAGCCTGAGCATCTCTAATCAAACTCACAAGCATCTCTAATCAAACTCACAAGTAGATAATCCACCGATATCTTCATACATATCGTTAGGGTACTTGCGACTTAGAGTGTCCGCCACCACATTCACTTTACTAAGGTGGTAAAGGATCTCACAGTCGTAGTCCTTGACTACATCCAGCCACCTACGTTGTCTCATGTTCAGGTTTGGCTGATCCATGATGTGTCTCAGGCTCTTGTGATTCGTGTAAATGGTACAGGGGACCCCATAGAGGTAATGTCTCCAAATCTTGAGAGGGAAAACCACTGCTCCCAACTCCAAATCATGTGTAGGTTATCTCGTCTCATGCGGCGTTAGCTACCGTGATGCGTAGGCTATGAATCATCCTCTCTACATGAGGACCGCCCCCAAACCTATGATGGATGTATCACAAAACACCACAAAATCCTTAACTCCCTACGGGAGAGCCAAGACTACAAACTCTGTCTGAGGGTCTCAAACACCCTATGCTGCTCAGGGCCCCACCGGAAATCCACCCCCTTCCTCATCATATGAGTGAAGGGTATTGCAATCTTGCATAAATCACGTATAAATCTCTGGTAGTACCCTACCAATACCAGAAAACTCCTGATATCTGAGGGAGATCTTGGCACCTCCCACTGCATGACTGCCTCGATTTTGGCTGGGTCGACCAAAATCCGCTCCTAGTTAACGAGATGCCCGAGGAACTGGACCTCTTGTAACCAAAATTTACACTTCGAGAACTTGGCATATAGCCATTCCTATCTCGGAACTCCTAATAACTTCCTGAGGTTCTCCCCGTGCTGTTCTCGGTTCTTGGAATTCACCAATACATCATCTATAAACACAATAACTGAGCGATCAAGCATTGATCTGTAAACCCGATTCATCATGTCCATAAATACTGCCGGTGTGTTGGTGAGCCCAAATGGCATCACCACTAACTCGTAATGTCCATAACGGGTCCAAACCGCGGTCTTCTCCACGTCTTCCTCTCTGACCTGGACCTGATGATACCCAAACATCAAATCTATCTTGGAAATCCAAGATGCACCCTGCAGCTGATCAAAGAGATCATCTATCCTCGGGAGTGGATAACTGTTCTTCACCGTCAACTTGTTCAAATCCCTATAATCAATGCACATTCGGTGCGAACTGTCCTTCTTCTTGACGAAGAGTATCGACACTCCCCATGGGGAACTGCTTGGATGTATGAACTGCTTGCCCAACGGTTCCTGCAGCTGTGATGACAGCTCATGCATCTCTGGTGGTGCCAATCGGTACGACGCCTTGGTGATATGGGCCGCACCCAGCACCAGGTCGATCCAAAACTCAACCTGCCTCTCCGGAGGTATCCCTCAAACTCTCTGGAAAATCATCAGCAAACTCCCTGACTACTGGAACCTCTGAAACTGAAATTTGATGCTTGGCTCACATATCCACCACACACGCTAGGTATCCCGCACACCCTTGCTGAATATATTGACAAGCCCTAACAGCTAAACAGAACCCTGATCCCACTCTAATGCCCTCGCCATATACAATCAGTTCTCCCCCACTTGGGGTTCGAACTACCACCCATTGACGCTAGCAATCAATCATGGCATCAAATCGACTAAGCCAGACCATCCCCACAATCATGCACACCTCCCCCATGGGAATCAAAATCAAGTCTATCGGGAAGGACACCACAAAGATCTCCAACTCACATCCTCAGTTGACCGAAGAAGCAGAAATCTCGTGTTTGTTGGCGATAGAGACTTGCAATCGACACTCTAGCTCGCCTACTGGCACACTAAACTCCCTACTAAATATAGTGATACAAATGAATGACTCGCCCCCAAGTCAAATAAAACCAATGCAGGCAAGGAGTTCACTAAAAACGTACCTAAACACACGTACAACAAATAAGTATAAAACATATATAATAAAAGAAATAAAGGATAGAAACATGCCAGCAACCACGTCTGGCGCTACTCCGGTTTCCTTGGCAGTAAGCTGGAAGGCACGCCCCTGAGCGCTCGAAAGCTCTGACTTAACTGGCATCCCATCCACTATCCTTAATGTAGGCGACATGGAGCCTGTGACGGCTTGGTAACTAGTAGAGGACATTGGTCCTTCATATGGCCCACCTGCTCACAATGATAACAAAGTCTGACTCCGGGAGCTAGAGTCTGTTGTCTATAATCCCTAGCCAGATGGCCCTGCTTGCCACATCGGTGGCACTCACTCCCTGATCGTCACGTCCGTGAATGAGCCTTTCTGCACATCCCACAAGTGTAACCTGACTGTCCCCCAATCCTGGTATTAGCGGTCTTAGACCGCTTCGGTGTCGACTGCGACTGCATCGGGTCCTGGCGCTGCTCCCTCGACTACAACTCAATCTTTCAACTCACGCCGCCTTGCGGCCTCCTATAAATCCAGAAGAGTATCACATCGTTGGGTAGATAGAAACTATCAGATGTCAGTCTTGAGCATGCTCAGATAACGTCTCATCTGAGCCTGCTCAGTAGCAAACTTTAGGCAGAACATCGCCCTCTCTGTGAACATGCGAGTGATCTCCGTCACCGACTCCCCGTCCTATCTCAAACTCAAAAACTCCTAAGCCAATCATTATCGCTCAACCCAAGGGATGTAACAGGTGCGTAACATATCCCTGAACTGCTTCCAAGTAACAGCAGCTCTCTGATCATCAGTATACGACCCTATCATCAATCTCCACCAGTCCTTGGCCTCGGACCTCAGCAGGTTTAGAGCACACCAGACCTTCTGAAACCCCTCCACATCAGAAACCCACCTCATAGCCTTGATGGGGTCCTGGGTCCCATCAAAAAATAGGGGGATTCGTGTTATCGAAGTTCCTATACTGGAAGCCCCAACTGGCTCCTACTCCTCCTCCTGCCACTGTTACAGCTGATGCGGCTGCAGCGGCAGCCATCTCCACAAGGGTTGCATATCTGTCATCGAAGTACTCCATCATAGCAGTCTTGATAAACCCAAACAACTCTAGAATCTGACCCCAAACAATCTCGACCACCTCATCGCAGATGATCTCCCTGTTACGGTCATCTGTCAACACTGGCCCCTCCTGGCTGATAACCTCAGGTGCGGCCGGGGCCTCATGATCGCCCTATCCTGATCCCGATTCGGATCTAGTCACAAAATGCCTCATAACCACCATACTGAAAAATATAACAGGAAGATATCAGATAGTCCGAATAAATAACAGGGAACCAACTCTCGACTAAATCCTAGGGGTTCTGACTTCCTTGCTACGCGTATGGGTCCTGTGATTGAGTAGTACGGGCCCATACTGCCTTACACACCTACCCATATTTATCTCAAGTATCACCACAACGCCCTAAAAATATATGTTCACATGGTGGTCGCTTAATCCTCACTCCTAGAGTAAAGTTTACTGTCTCACATCGACCTACCGGCCTCACACAACTCACTCATCCATGAAACTTCCATCAACCCTGAAGCACTAGTGTATGCTAGCCATACATAACGCTGGACCCTATAGACTTTCGAATATTTGATGCTACCCTAAGCCCTTAATCAACAAGAACAAAACATAAGGCTAAATCAAACACTCTCAGCTATATGATCTTAATTATGTACAACCGTGATACATACACAAGCAACTACAATAATGATGTCAATCTCATATAAGGAAACCCTAGGCTAGCAGGCATCATGTAATCAGACAATTTTATCATGGAATTCCTGAAGATCCCTAGCCTAGTAGTAGGATGTTGTTCTAACATATCACAATATCAAATAACCGTGTAGTATTTTGGGGTCTACTTACTAGCTCCGACAGATCGTACACCCTGCATCCTCCTTTTTTCATTTTGAAAACCATTTTAATTTTTTTTGAAAATCCTTCCTTGGTTTGAGACTGGATTCACACGAATTTTTCTCCAATTCACTCAAACCAAGTCTCTTATACAAACTTGTAACACCCATAAAAATCATGCCAAATTTAAACTTTTTAATACATTTAAAAACCAATAATTATTACAAATTTGTTTTCAAAATAGTCTATATCAGAGTCTCCCACAAACAAAGTCATAAAATTGAGGAGCGGTACAATCACGCCTTTGCCTTATCGTGGTCCCCTGATGTACCTGAAACAATAAACTTGAAACTGTAAGCCTTAGAGATTAGTGAGTTCCCCCAAAATTCCCATACACTCAATAATAAACATATAATCATAAACAACATACTATGGGTCAAGTCAACCATCGTGTTGGAATACCCCAGGCCCTCAACCATCCGGTAGGAATGCCAACATACTATGGGTCCAATCATCCTCAGGATGGAAAACCCGAGGCCCACAACCAACAGGTTGGAATACCCACATATTATTATTCCAATCATCCTCGGGATGGAATACTCACGGACCATGACCAACAGGTTGGAATGCCCAGGTCTATTGGCTGTCTGTGACAACCCGATATTTCAACTACATATAAACGACCTAAAAAGTCAAGTATTGTAACTACGTTAGTTGTAATGAAATTTACTTCGAAAATAAAATATCCAAAAATCACTAATTAAATTACCTTTTATGATAGATGTCATTAAACCGTGATCGTACGTAAAAAGAACGCTCAAATCCGACTTCGTATAAGAAAGTTAGGAATTTTTCAAGTTCGGCTTAACGGCAGATGGCTAAAAACTTGAATCAGAGATCGAGTGACTTTTGGCCGGAATGACCTAAACGAGAATCGAAGGTCTCAACAATGGTATTTCAGTGGTAAAAAGTCTGGCAAAAACCGACGTCAGATAAAGAAGTTATGAATTTCTAAAGAAATTTTCTTACCGCGACCTTTTAAAAATAAATAATAAAAATAATTTCGGAATTTGCTGACGGAATCTAAACAAAAGTTGTAGAGTATGGTCTCACCTTCGCGGGGATATAAAGAACGTCGAAAACGGAGTTCGTATGAAGAAGATATGAATTTTTGAAGTTTATTAAATAAATTATATATAAATTTAATTCAATAATCCGGTATTATCCGAAGGGGGAGTCAGCATGTTCATCCGAGTTACACGTCGCGTAACCCCGTACGCCCCACGTACGCGAGGCCTTGGTCTCGGTTCGTCCACGTCGCCCTTATGCTAGCCTGTCCGTCCCGTCCCATCCGAAGCCGAGGCAGTCGAGGACTCGGTCACGCATGACGCACGAGTACGCCCTGCGTACCGAGGCTTCTCAGACCCCTATAAATAGAGATGCGAGGGTTCCGTGAAAAAGACCTCATCTATCTCATTTCTCTCACGATCTTGCCTCGATTTCCGTGCCTGCACTACCCCGAAGCCCCGATCACTTTGCTCGAGTCCCGAAGGTCATTCGTGCCCCCGAGATTCCCAAGAATCCCGAGGAAATCCACTTTCGCAAGCCGAAATTCTATCCGGTTTTTCATCCCGCAACCTCCGATCTTACAAGTCAGTTCATACCCCTATAATTCACGTTTTTAAATGTTTTATGAGTACTTTTACATGATTTTAAAGGGGGGGGGGGGGGGGGGGGAATACAAGTAAAACACTTGGTTATTATCGTGTGTTATATAAACTTTCACTTTACGCGTTTTATCAAAGGAATCATATGTGATTTAAAACTATTATAAGGAAACTTTCATATGCAAATTATACCACAACATCATTTTATCTTTTGAAATGAGAAACAATTTAGGTATTTATATAAATCAGATACTTTGCTTATATTACATTCTGTGTGTCGATTTTGGCACTACAAAAACTACACTTTTCATAACAAGTGAACATTTTCACTAAGGATTTATTTTACAAATGAAACATACTTTTAGGAAACTATAATAGATATAGTTTCACGAGAATACTACGAACTTTTACAAACATGGAAATACTATTTCGATAAGCTACTTTCATATATAATAACGAACGAACATTTTCACACGTAAATCTATTTTATACTAAGTTTTGTGAGACATTAACTTCACGTACGTTCGAGTACACATTTCAAGTCCAGTATTATATACCAGAATCCCTTGGAGGGGGAGCATGGTGTTTGTGTATAGATCTATACGGGCTTGACAACCCGCGCCCTGATTGTTAGCTACAGTCCACCTTTTGGGGTGACAAACGTCAGAACATTCCAACGCCTAAAGAACGTTGTGTTAGAAATTCCTTGTCAATAACATGGTTATAAAACTCATATGGGGTATTAAAAACACAATGATTTACGGGGTTTTTCAGACAAATTGAAATCTTTATACTTACATACATTTACTAGAAACAAGCATTTGCCCTGAAAGAAGGTTACAATTATACTAGTAGAAAATATAGGATTTTCTAGGAACATGCAAACAAAGAACAAAAACATTTCATTTCATACAAACATTGTCATTAAATACTTATGAAACTCACCAGCTTAAATGCTGATCTACTCTTTCAAAACTATTTGTATGTCCCAGAGATTCAGTAATTACAGGTAACAAATGGATTTTGGAGAAGGGACGCTGCGACGCCAGTTTAATTTCATATTTTGACATCATAATGTAATTGATTTTGAACATGTATACTTTTAAACAATGTAAACTTTCAATTATATATATGATGGTTGTATTGCTTTCTTTACTATGTATTCATTTGTTACGTTACCACATGAAGTCATTCGCCCCCAAACGTTTCCGCCGTTCTGGTTTGGGGGTGTGACACTGTCGCACAAAGTAGATAAGCCTCAACCGCCAAGAAACATGTGCGCATATAACAAATAATCATATAACAATCTATAGAAAGACAAACCGATCTAACAAATCATAATAGCATAGCACATCCTATCTATCAGGATACTGATCTAACAGATCATATGAACATGTAACACCTTACCTACCAGGATACCGATCTAACATATTATAACAACATATACCATCCCATCTACCAAGATATTGTTCTAACTAATCATTACAACATATAACATCCCATCTACCGGGATATTGATCTAATGGATCATAATGGCATATAACATCCCATCTACCGGGATACTGATCTAATGGATCATAATGACATATAACACCCCATCTACCAGGATACTAATCTAACGGATCATACAATACTCGTGAATACAACATATCAGGATAACAATCCAAAAGGGTCGGCCTTGGTACCTTAGACCCTTAAGTATAGCGAGGATAACTCAGCTCATAACCGTCGACTTGAAATATAGGCTTGAACTCTCGAATCACCACCACAAACTCCACCACCCCTATTCACCATAGAACCATACTCATAAATTTCCAACTTCCCGAAATATCCCCTAAAATCAATTTGCCAACCCTTGTTCAAAGTCAAAGTCAATGGTCAAGGTCAGCAGTCCATGTTGCCCCGACTCATCAAGTGCAGTCAATGACTCGTCAAGTCCTTCGAGAACTGGAGTAGTCATGAGATCCCCTCCCACCGAGTCATCGAGTTTCCATTCAAGTCGCCGAGTTCATGCGTGTCCAAATGATAGGAAAACCCAGTTGACTCGCCGAGTCACCCCACTGACTCGTCGAGTCAGTGCAGAAGTCCTTGCACGACTATCTTTGTCGGACTCGCCGAGTTGGCCATGCAACTCGCTGATTCCCTTCATTCCATTATCCATTCCGATGCTTATTAAGCCATTTTAAGGTTCCATATTGCAGATCCAGCTTCCCAAGGCATGTTTATCACGTAAAGTTGCAAACTTTGCGTGCATGCAAGGCTCTAAAGACTTATAATGTCAAAACCAAGCTTGAAATGGACTTTTACACCTAAGGGGAGGTTCACACTTGCTAAAGTTGGAAGCTTTATGGACTTAGAGACCAAAGAGAGATCAGATCTGAAGTTGCAACTTCATATCTTACCTCATACCCAAGAATAGCTTCCTAATATGCTAGGAAAGCCCTAATCTTTAACCAAATGAGACCTAGAAGGGAATGAGGTCAAGATAACGACTTGATACCTTCCAATGATACTAAACTGAGGTAGACTTCAGATCCACACATGCTCCTTGCTCCTAGCTACTTGATCTTCAAGCTCCTCTCACTAAGATCCATGTTCTAAAGCTTAAAACACACAAAAATGGAGCACACACACGAATTAGGGTTTGATGGACTCTCAAGAGGTTGTAAGGGGGCTAAGGGAGGCTAATGATCCTTTAAATAGGATGCAAAAGCCCGAAAATTAGGATTTCATCCTCCAACTGCTACTCATCGAGGCCTATCTTGGACTCGACGAGTAGGTCACTTAAACACGTGGCCCAACCCGCTTTTACTCGACGATTTAGGGCATCCAACTCGTCGATTTGACCTTACAATATATGAATATTAAATCCATAAAATTATTACTTGAGAGTCGGGGCGTTACAATTCATTCATGTGGTTTTTCAAGGAACCATGTCCAAGCATCTGTTGTCTCTTTTGGGATAATTCCCTACCCAATAGGCAATATCTAATTGTTGTCATCCATGGCAACTGCATGCAATATTGTGCCTTTGTACTTTCCCTTCAGATGAGCACCATCCAGAATAATAACTTTTCTACAAAACCCTCTGAAAGCACATATCTGCTACAATTTATTTTGTTTATAAACACTATATATTTACAAAGTTGAAAATTTAATTTATGTATTTACTGTGCAACCAATAGAGAAAAAAAATACTTAAAGTGATCCTCCAAATTAGTTTGTATGTACACCACAGTCCCATGATTATGTTTCTTTAAGTTGTGAAAATAAAATGGAAGTTTTGAGAAACTTTCTTCGAGGGTCCCCGTCATCAATCCCATAGCAAGTTCTCTAACATGCCACGCTTGTGAATAATTCAAATTAATTTCCAGCAACACATTCATATCTCTAATAATATCTTTAGGCCTCCAAACTCTCAAACTACCTTGACCTATAATCTCACGTATTATGGTTCCCACAACTTCACTAGTTGTCTGTCTATGATTTGGGTGTATAAGTAATGAAGAACATGTGTGCTCCTCATTAAAAGTCTTAATATCAAACATTTTAGTTCTTTTAATGACAACTGCATATAAATGCAAATAACAGTTTTCTTGCAAACAGACAACCTCATATCAAGATTTGCTGATTTTTAAACCTTAATCTAAAACTTTTCTTTAATTTCTTTGAATTTAACAGAAGCTGTTAGGTCTTTTTTGGTGTTATAGGTTTAATTCACAAATATTTTATCATTCGAACCTAAACTGTGAAATGGTCCAGGTTCAAGAATAGGTTCTGGACAATAAGGAATAAGAGCAATACAATACCAGGGATTAAAAGCAATTTTCCGTTGCCTGTACTTATCTTCCGACCAACCTTCATTTGATTGTTCATCAGATAATTAATCATCAAAATCAGGAACTTCTCCAAAATCAAATAAATTTTGCTATTCTAATTATGTCAGGCGCAAATTTGGTTCATTATCATTATCTGATAAAAAGTTATCATTATCGGATACAAACTTATCAGCAACCGAAGCTTTCTTTTCATAACCCACTCCCATATCATTTCCTCATCCCCTGGACCAGTTTCCACTACATTATCTATCTCCACGACCTCAACTGTTTTTTTTTTGCTCCAATAAACTAGCTTTTCACCACTTGCTGTTTTTCAACTTCTTCATCTACCAACGATAAATACAAATGCACTTTCTACTTTGTTTCAGACATTACATGTTTCAGGTGATCTACATCTGTTTCATCTACAAGCTCCATGGCATACCCACACTCTGGGTGTTTAAAGACAAAAATATATGACTATTGAACACACCAGCCTTATTTCTAACCATTTGTAATAACATCTGATGGTCAAAGTTAGAAGAAAGATTTAAACCATAGTTTTTCGCACTATTTCTAACATAAACCTCATTTTCATTAACTAACTGCCACAACCTTCCTATATAGAGAATAATAAAACTTATTCTTACAAAACTCTCTCCACAAAGATAATGAAAAAACGATTTATACTGATTAAATCATTCATAAAATTGAAAAAAAGTCATTTCTGGTCTCTAAAAGGCATATAAAACGATAATAACTTAAAAAAAACATATCTAATCAAAATGAGGTCAATTATTGCTTAAACAGGAATAAAACTACCATTTCCACAGAGATTTAATCATTTCCGCAAAGGTGTTCATACATCCACAAAGAGGGTTCTGCGGATCATTCACCAACCAATTCCTCAATCCTTTAGTGCGATCCACAAATGCATCACTTGTTGTTCCGCAGAGCCACATCTACGGAAAGCTATAAAATCAAGAAAAATTTGTCTTTTTGTGATTTCACATCATTTCCACAAAAGTGTGCATCGATCCTCAGAAAATTTAATTGATCCATAGAGCACCCTCTACAGATCTTGCGATCAATTTACAAAATTTTGATTTTGATGGTAAAAAAGTTAAAACACCCACCCAAAAAAAGGTTACTCGACGAAAATTCTCTTTATTTATTTACATTTAGTGCATTTTTAAGTTTCGTATGTGGGGAGAAGGTGAACCAATTAAGAAATATCTGAGTGCCCAAATTGCCCAATACCATGCTTTATATTAGAAAGTTGCGATGATTGAACCCCTTTTTGCTTTCTATTGAAACATGATAAAGGGAAACAAGCAAGCATGGTGCTTTAAAAAGCTTGCATATCTACAAAAAGATGAACAAGTTAAAAAGGCATCTTGTGATTTGTCATCCACTTGGAAAACTTTATATATCATTATCTTTCACAACTTCTTGCGTTTTGTAGACGTTTTTTTTTTTTTTTTTTTTTTTTTTTTTTTTTTTTTGTAAATGTGTAATTTCAATATAGATGTTATACAAAAGAATTTAAAAATAGTCGAACAATAAACGTTTTTGTTGAGTGTCGACTGTCGAGCATCTAAGATTCATCAAAATTACTGATGTTGATACCTTATCATCGACGTCTTTCACTTTTTTATTAACCATAACAAAAGATATATAAGCTATACAGAAAAGACCATCACGATCTTAATGTTGTGCCTTAAGGTTATAAATGTATATATTGGATAAAAAGAATATTCATAACATTCAAATAATATGCATATTTAGAGACAAAAAACTTCATGTTAAATCCTATGAGTTGGACATGTTTGGGAAAATTAGCTCGAAGGTGGTAGTTGATAGCCGTTAGCTGGTAACTGAAAATTTTATTTTTTTAGTTTTTATACGTCGAGCATCTAAGATTCATCACAAATACTAATGTTAATAACTTATAATCAAGTCTTTCATTTTATATGTGAGAGTAAAAATGACTTTAACAATATATAAACCATACAAAAAAAAAAAAAAAAAACCCATCACCAATGAATGACTTATAATCATTTTAATGTTGTGCCCTATGCCTATGAATGGATATATCAAGATAAAACCATTTTGTTATCATCGGACTTTTTTAAAATACATAACGTTCAAAGAATATGCATATTTTGATACAAAATGTTTCATGTTAAATCCAATGAGTTGTATCTTTTTGGCATACCTAGTTGAAAAATGATAGCATAGCTAGAAACTAATAGTCATTAGCTCCTAACTGAAAACTGTAGTTTTTATTGATATATAAATATTCGGTAAAAATAGATTTAAACATTTTTGAAATTACAAAATTACAAAAATATATTGTTTAAAAAAGATAAATATATAAATATATTTTTTAATGTAATCTTTTAAATTTGTTACAATATATATAGAAGTTTTTTGTTAAAATGTTATTTAAAGTTTTTTTTGCTGAAAATAAAATTTATAAGTCTTTATTATCTAACTACGTTTTTCTTTTTTGAATTTTCTTAAAGATAGAAGAATCCGAAAACTCTCGAAATCTATATGCTAAACACGCTCGTATCATTATTATTTAGTTATTTAAAAGAACAAAAATTATAAATCTTTATATGGAAATTGTTAATTGAGATTTATAATGAGATATTAGGCCCCACGCAAACATCATTATCTTTCACCACAGGAAAAGATGCAATTAAGCAGCGTTGTATGTACCCACTACTTTACGATCATCTAATAATATTCCTAATGTTTGTTGTAACATGAAAATTGAGTATATAAATACACCCAACTTTTTTTAAAGTCATAAAAAGGTGATTGAATCAATCAATATCCCAAGTCAATAATACAAATATATGAACATGTGGGAGGAGGGCCATAACAAGCTATCATAATCATAGTGCCAATGTTTTAAATAAATATATTACATAAAATACTTATACAATGCTAAAAGTAAATTTTATAATATGTGCATTATACATTTATTACTAAATAGTTATATGGATACATATTTATCAATCCTTGTTACTTCTTATGTAGAGATAAAATGAATGATTCGTAAGTTGGATACTTCTTTTACAACAGAATTTTATAAAACTAACAAGAAATTAGCGAAAACTAAAGTCAAACAATTACATAGCAACCAATAAAAGATTTTGCAACCATCCGAACCAACTAAAAGAACTCTTACATATACTATGACATCAAAAGCAAGCATATGTAATGATATTATAAAAAAGAAGGGCTTTCATATCTTAGGAGTAGTGGGACTAAACAAAAACTTATTCGTGAAATTCCAAATTTGCCACGACATAATGAGGAAGCTCGCTTCAAGAAAAACCTTAGCTACTTTACAAAGCCGAAGGCTATCAAACCAAGAAATCCAAACCCTATAAGAAAAACGAATCGGTAAATTTATGCCCCACCAACCCGTCACCTTTTCCATTAAAGCTCACGTCATCGGGCAAGAGATAAACAAATAGTTGATTGACTTCACACCATTATCGTAAATCAGACAACTGACTCCAAAATGGAATTGAGAGAAGTATGTTGCTCACTCCCGACACCATCTAAAGGCCACCGAAAGAAAGAAAAAATAAGAGAATTTCTCAACTTCTCAAAAACCATGTAGTTTTTCTGAATCTTCAACATATACAGTCTAGGAAAACGAGACCACAACATAGAATCTCCTAACCAAACATCTTCTTGAAAAAACGAATTCTCCTATTACCTACTAATATTGTACAATATGCCAAGAGATCTACACATTTATGTGACAACCCGAAATTTTCATTCGGTCAAACCCTAAAGTCAATCATTCCAAATTATACGTCAAGATCATTTTTATTTGTTTTTAGAAAATTTAAAGTTCGTTTGATTATTTTATTAATTAATCTTTAAACGAACGGGTGAAACGAAGTGACGTCACGAGTCTTGAAATTACAAAACCGCAAGTACCACGTAGTTAAGGAATTCACGGCCAAACTTTTATGTTTGGGCCGAAAATTATTCCAAAAACCGTAAAGTCATGCCTTAAGCGTGAGTTTATTCCCCAAATTACCACACTTCTTACTTGCAACATCAAGAGCAAACTCCAAACACTCTCAACTACCATCCCGTCTTTCACCCGATTTCTCGAAAACGTAAGTACTCCTTGGCTTGATTTGTTGTTATATCATAACAACTAGTGATTATACATCTTTTAATCCATCAAATTTCATGTTTTGATTAGATTTCTAAAACACCAAGAACACACACTAGTGTTCTTGGACTTTTAGCTCATTTCAAGCTTCCATATAGTAAGTACCTCTATCCTAGAATCTTATAAAGCTTGATATACATCTTTACATCAAGAAAATGCCCCAAGAACACCAAGAACAAGGTGTTCACGGTTTTGGAAGCTCCCAAAACCGTAAACACCAAGAACAAGGTGTTCACGGTTTTGGAAGCTCCCAAAACCGTAAACACCAAGTAAGGTGCCAAAGGGTGCCCTAAGGTGCCTTAGTCCTTCACAATGTCTTGGGGACATGTCTAGATCCTTCCTTGATGTGTTTATCACATAAAAAGGCACAAAAATCTCCCATTTATATGTGTTTAAGGTTTGGGGAGCTCCCAAAACCATAAACACCCCAAAGCATGTATAAATGACCAAATTTCCTTCATATGCCTTAGTAGCTAACATGGTTCCATTCTTTAATGAGATAAGGACTTGAAAACCCCCAAAATACCATAAAGCTTATGAGTTTATGGTAGTAAACTCAAAGGAAAATGGTTTAGAAACCATAAACTCCAAATAGGAGTGAAATGGTGCCCTAGTTCCTTCCTTAGTCACATACTTCAAGTAGAAAAGCTTCTAGGGACTTTTAAGGCTTCAAACAACAAATGGTCAAAAATGTGTGAGCTTACGGCATTAAACATAAGAGTTTACGACTGTAAACTCTTTTTTTTGTGACCACAAAACCGTAAACTCCCTAATGGAGTTTTCCTTGAACCCCAAACACATTAGCCTTTCCCTACAACACTTAGATGTAGTCCTTGGGACTTATAACACTTGTATAAGGTGTTTAGCATGTCCTAGGGTGTCTTAACTTTGTTTATTAGTTTTTTAAAGACTAATTTGATACATATACGTGATATTATATGTTAACTAGGATCATAGAGTGTGTTCAAGACTTCACTTGACACCTAGCAATCCTACATCTTCAGTTCATCCGTACCAGTCACTACAGGTGAGTTCATACCCCTTAATTAACCTTTTAAATGTTTTTAAATGTTTATAAATACTTTTATGTGGGGGGTGGGGGGGGGGGGGAGAATACAAGTAAAGTTACGATAGTTATTGTCTTAATCACATGTGATTAATAATTATCAACAAGTGAATCTCTTACTTTCAAACTATTTTACTAAACTGTTTTACTTCAAACTGTCTTAAAAACTCTTTTACATATCAAATGCTTTTACGAAACTTCTTTATACTTTTATATTGTCAATTGCATGCCTAGATATGTATAGTTATATAAGTAATGTTTGAAGGACTTAGGAAGGCTAACCCACCTTATTTCCTTTTACCCGTTGGGTTGTGGTCTAGTAGGATATCGGGTATCTGTCCGAAGGTCGTTTAACTATTAGTTATATATCATGTGTACATATATAGTCATAAAGGTTCTTCCAGTCAATTCAATACCCTAGGTAGGAGGTGTATACTCCCATGTTCATACGTACAAGTTATATTACTAGTAAACTACAATAGGCATAGTTTAGAGTTTTACTAATACTAATACTAATACTAGAACAATGAATCATACAAAGAGTCAGTTCATACATGAGTCATAACTTATAGTGATGAGAAACAAACATAATACATAGTGATGAGAAACAAACATAATACATAGTGATGAGAAACAAACATACAGGCTAGACAGAGAAAGAACACACAATACAGCTAGCACATACATTACATATACATTACATTCAGTTATGTGAGCCGTTAAACGGGTCATGGCACTACCTGCCATGACCGTTTTTGTATCCAAAATCTCCTTACTTGGGGAGCATATGAGTTTGCATATAGATCTATACTGGATTGACTATCCTACACCTTGCTGCTCGCTACAGTGGGACTTGCAAGTCTACGGGTGCCAAATGTCATTTCTTACCGCGTCTTACATCGTCGTTTTACTATTGAGTCGGTAGTAGGATACAGGCCGATCACATGGTATTTTAAATAACAATTGGTTTATGGTAGTTAGTACAACAGTAGTTACTTAATACAACACTACAGTACTATAAATTTTTTCCCATTACGTTCACTTCGTGAGCATTCACACGATGCACGGTAATGTAAAAACTATATTTTTGGTTAATGATTGTCGGATTTGGGAAAATACACATTCTTACAAGAGACACACACAATTACTAGATGCCTTGGTAGAAGGCTACTCTTAGTAAGAAACATAGGGTTTTCTAGGATAGTTCAAACAAATACAAACTTTACAAAACTTATACATTACATCTTATAAACATCTTACAAATGCTTTCATACAAACTCAGACACTAATATACTTATGATCTCACTAGCTTTAAAGCTGATACTCGCTTTCAAAATAACTTGTATTCTCAGGTCACCAGTAAACATGTACCTGTGCCAGGTTTTTGAGAAGTTGGAGCTTGTTCAAGACTCCTATTTTATTTTGATGTACTTTTTGGTGTCTATATAACTTGACAGAACACACTTGTATGAAATTATATTATTAATGCAATGGATTATGTTGTTGCTTGTTTACTATTTTGCATTGTTGTGATATTTTATATGACATCCTCCACCCCCGAACGATTCCACCGTTCAGGTTTTGGGGTGTGACAGACTGGTATCAGAGCATTGTTTATAGTGAATTGAGTGTATCAACCCATAAAAGATATACGAACTATAAACATACATGGGATTAAATTACTCTACTAAATAGTTTATACTTTTAAATAATAAAATATTTAACCAAGTATACATACCTGCATTCATACTAAAATCAGTGTCACTAGGACAGAAGAAAAGTATTACGATTGTTGGACAGCACAAGTAGACTTAGAGACATATGGTCAACCATGGGAAGATATAGCCTGATCAACTACATTATCCGAGGAGTGACTAGCATGTGCCTAAGGATGGTTGTGAGGTTGCAACAAGTGTAAAAACTTACTAACACTACCACAATAAGAACAGTAGAGCATAACATTAATCTTAAAATACTATAGGAGTATTTTGTGTTACTATAATTACTTATCTGAGAACTAAAGGTCTTTATTAGTATGTCAATGGTTGTCCAGTGGATACACTAAGGTTATATATACCTAGGGTGTCATAGACTAAGAATCTGTGAATGGCTTGAAGCAGAGTCCGATGATGAGCATCAAATTCCTTTGGATGATCATCAAGCAGAAGGCTTCTCAGATGGATCTGACTCCGAGCCCGAAGTCAACAACCTACCTCGAGTAGGTCAAGCCCAGAATAACAACCCTCGACCCGCATTTCAAGGACCCACACCTCTGTGGTCAACAAACTTGAATACATGGAGTTAGGAACAGGGTCAACCCATTCCCTACAATGGAGACATAAGTTTCTACAACCTCACTGAAGGAGGTTCTGCTGACAGGGTCCTACCTGTCATGGTTCGTAGGATTTTCTCGGAACATTATACTGGTTCAATCAACTATCAATCGAGTCTTAGCGATTGACGCCAACTCTGGCATTAACATTGTCCACATTCGCCAACTAGAGTCTGCTCATGAAAGGGCTCTGGTTCACAATGCAGCTCTTCGGAGGGAACTCACTGAAACCTGAGTTGAAGTCAGATAACCTCGAGCTTAGCAAGCAAGAGCTTATAGGCGCATGAGGGACATAGAACGTCTCTTGTAGGGATCAAGAACTCACTCTGGTAATTCTCATCGCCGATAGATTCTCATCAACTTCTCTCTTTTGGATATAACCTAGTTATGTAAAACTCTGGTCTAATTCCCTATCTTTATAAATCATAGGCCTGTTAGGTTTTGGTTAGGTTGTGATTCTGTCAAAATTTTCCTATTTGGTTGATGTAAGGCCTCCTACTATTGGTCGTTTTTCCCGTACTTGTTATATCTATAATTCCAGTAATATTGACAGATACCTAATCTTATGGAAATTATTATCCAAATGTGATCATTTATTAGTTCTAGATCTACATTCAATCGTATTGTTGGGCTATGATGAGTTAGTCCATGAGTCATTCTTATCAATTCTTCCATTAAATTCTTATCAATGTTCTCATCTTCATAAACTTATAGATCAAAGATGCCGCCTCGTAGAAATCCAAGGAGAAACCCTAATAACGAAACACCAAGTCCTCCACCACCTCAACTACCTACTCCTTAGTTCGACACGCCAGCTCTAAATGTTGTTGTAGCTGCGGCTGTGGCTACAACCATGTATCAATATCATTCATCTGGTTCCACTAGAGGAGGAACCCATGTCTTGTCTACTCATGTTGAAATCCCGGTGCGCTTGAAAGAGTGCTCCTACAAGGACTTCACCAATTGCAAGCCATTTTCCTTAAAAGGGACTGGCAGAGTCATTTCCCTCTCGCAATGGTTCGAGAAAACCAAATCGGTTTTCGAAATCTACTATTGTCTAAAGGAGAGCAAGGTCAATTTTGCTGCTTGCACCTTTGAAACCAAAGCCCTAAGATAGTGGAATAGCCATGTTAAGTCGCTATCTCTCATAGCGGCTAATGCTATGGGCTAGGATACTTTGAAAGACCTCATGATTGAGGAGTACTGCCCGAGGGGCGAAATACAGAAGCTAGAAGAAGAACTGTGGACCCTAACCATGAAGGGCTCTAACGTAACCGCTTATACAACTAGATTCTGCGAACTGGTGGCCCTCTGTCCCAACATGCTCCATACAGAGGGAAAGAAGATCGAGAGATACATATGGGGGCTGGTGCCACCGTACCAGCGAAATGTCTTGGCATCACACCCCACTACATTGGATAGTACCAAACGATTGGCACAGCGACTCATAGACCATGGGTTTCGTACCCCGGCCGCAACAACAACTACCCTGGCCATCTCAGAACCCACAATAGCCGCTGATTCCAAGCGGAAGTTCTGGGATGACAAAAAGAAGACAAAGATTGCCAAAAAGCAATAGGTCGTGGCAGTACATGTTGCGATAGCACCTGCCGCTGCTGCTCCGGTAAAGCAGTATGCTGGAAGTTTGCCCAAGTGCAACAAATGCAACTTCCATCACGTCGGTGCCTGCAAGGAAATGTAGTGTTTGAACTGAAACAGAAAGGGGCACACTGCCCGTTTCTGTAAAGCTCCAGCAAAGCCAATCAACCAAGTCCCCGGTGCAAGAGTGGGCCAAACTTGCTACGGATGTGGCGAGGTAGAGTGGCAAGAGTTCTGGCCACAAGCCATGAGGAAGCAGTAGCCGACCCCACAGTGGTCACTGGTACGTTTCTCCCCGATAACGCTTATGCATGCATTCTATTTGATAGTGGAGCGGAGAGAAGTTTCGTGAACCAAAAATTTGCTCATTTACTTAAGCAAAAATCACTAACACTTAAAGAACCGTTTACTGTAGAAATGGCTAATAGCAAGACAGAGAGCACTAGCAGTATATTCATTGGGTGTACCCTAACTTTAGATAGCCATTCATTTTCGATCGATCTCATGCCGGTCTCAATTAAAAGTTTCAACATCATTATCGGCATGGATTGGTTGAGTCTTCATCGTGCCGATATCATGTTTTACGAAAAGGCTGTTCACCTTAATCTGGTATCTGGAGAAACCTTAGTAGTTTATGACGACAAACCCGATACGAACCTTCGTATCATCTCGAGCATCCAAGCTCAGAAATTCTTGCGGAAGGAATGTCAAGCATTCCTTGCTCATGTAGTCGATGTGAGCCAAGAAACGAAGGACATTCAGAACATTCCAGTAGTACACGACTTTCCCGACATTTTTCCAGAAGAGCTCCCAGGATTACCTCCTCAACGTCAAGTCGAGTTCCGAATCGACTTAGTTCCAGGGGCTACCCCAGTAGCCAAGTCGCCCTATCGATAGCACCTGCAAAGATGCAAGAATTGTCCTGTCAACTTAACGAACTGCTCTGCAACGGCTTTATATGACCAAGATTCTCACCCTGGGGAGCTCCAGTCTTGTTCGTCAAGAAGAAAGATGGATCGTTTCGTATGTACATCGACTACAGGGAGCTCAACAAACTTATTATCAAAAATCGTTATTCGTTGCCTCGAATCGACGACTTATTTGATCAACTTCAAGGGGCGAACTTCTTTTCAAAAATCGACTTAAGATCTGGATATCACCAACTACGAGTGTTAGGGGAGGATGTTCCGAAGACAACCTTCCGAATTTGTTATGGGCACTACGAATTCGTAGTGATGCCGTTCGGATTGACAAACGCACCCGCTGTATTCATGGACTTAATGAATAGGGTGTGTCGTCCTTACTTGGATCAGTTCGTCACCGTCTTCATCGATGACATACTTATCTACTCTCGTAGTATGGTGGAGCATAGTCAACATCTACGATAAATCCTCGAAACATTACGTTTGGAGAAGCTCTAATCGAAGTTCTCGAAATGCGAATTTTGGATTCGACGAGTTGAATTCTTAGGGCACGTGGTTAGCGAAGAGGGAATACACGTGGACCCTTCCAAAATCAAATCCATTGAGAACTTTTCAGCACCGAAGACGCCTACATAAATTCGTCAATTTCTAGGCCTCGCTGGCTACTATCGCAGGTTCATTCAGAACTTCTCCCACATAGCGAAACCTCTTACAACACTGACCCAGAAGGGTGTGGCCTTTGACTGGGAAGAGAAGCAGGAGAGAGTGTTCCAAACGCTCAAACGAGCCTTGTACACCGCACCAGTACTATCCCTCCCTGAAGGGATAGAAGACTCTATATTCTATTGCGATGCATCGAATCAAGGGCTCGGATGTGTTCTGATGCAGTGAGGTAAGGTCATCGCCTATGCCTCAAGACAACTGAAGACACATGAGGTCAACTACACGACCCATGATCTTGAACTAGGAGCAGTTGTGTTTTCTCTGAAGATCTACAGACACTACCTATACGTTACGAAGAGCACTATCTTTACAGACCACAAAAGCTTACAACACATATTCGACCAGATGGAGCTCAACAAGAGACAACGACGGTGGGTCGAGCTACTCAGTGATTACGAATGCGAAATTTGTTATCATCCGGGTAAAGCCAATGTAGTAGCTGACGCCCTAAGTTGGAAAGAATATTCTGGTCGTAGAGTCAAATCGTTGACTATGACTATCCATTCTCACTTGTCCACACAAATTAAGGTGGCTCAGCTCGACCCTTTGAAGCCTAAAAACGTGGTGGGTGAATCCCTGAGAGGGATGGATAAGAACTTGAAGGTTAAGGGTGGCGGAGCTTATTGTTTCATGGACCGGATCTGGACCCCCAAACTCGGTGGTTTCAGAGACTTGGTCATGAACGAGGCGCACAACACTCGTTATTCCGTACACCCAGGTTCAGATAAGATGTATTTGGATCTTAAAAAGTTATACTGGTGGCCTAACATGAAAGCAGAGATTGCTACCTTCGTGAGTAAATGCCTTACTTACGCCAAGGTCAAGGTTGAATACCAGAAACCCTCCGGTCTACTACAACAGCGGGAGATACCAGAATGGAAGTGGGAGTGGATTACTATGGATTTCATAACCAAGTTGCCCATGACAACAAGTGGACTTGATACCATATGGGTCATCGTCGATAGATTGACCAAGTCTACACACTTCCTGCCGATCAAAGAAATAGACAAGATGGAGAAGCTTACAATAACTTACATTAGGGAGATTGTACGACTGCACGGTATTCCCTTATCCATTATCTCGGACAGAAATAGTAGATTCACATAGAGGTTCTGGCAGTCGCTACAAAGTTCCTTAGGAAATAGGCTGTACATGAGTACAACCTACCATCCACAGACAGATGTGCAAGTGAGAGAACTATACAAACCTTGGAAGATATGTTGCGAGCCTGTGTGATCGACTTTGGGAAAGCATCGGATACTCATTTACCCCGTATCGAATTTTCCTACAACAATAGTTACCACACGAGCATAAAGACTCCTCCATTCGAGGCCCTCTATGGCCGAAAGTGCAGATCCCCTCTGTGTTGGGATGAGGTGGGTGATACCCAATTAGCTAAAGGACGAGTTCTTGACAGCACTCTCACAGGTCCGGAGATCATACGGGAAACGACGAAGAAGATCGTTCAGATCCGTGAACGATTGAAAGCCACCAGAGACCGACAGAAAAGCTACGTTGATAAACGAAGGAAACCATTGGAATTCCAGGTGGGTGACTGTGTTCTATTGAAGGTCTCACCGTGAAAGGGATTGATACGCTTCGGAAAGCGTGGAAAGCTAAATCCAAGGTACATTTGGCCTTTCGAGATTCTCACAAGAATCGGCCCTGTAACTTACAAACTTAACTTACCGCGCGAACTCAGTAACGTACATTCTACCTTCCACGTATCGAAATTGAAAAAGTGTCTGTCCGACGATACTCTTGTAATCCCACTCGATGAGATCGAGATCAACGAGAGCCTCAACTTCGTGGAAGAACCAGTAGAGATCATGTACCTAGAGGTCAAGCAAACGAAACAAAGCCGTATCCCGATAATGAAGGTTTGCTGGAACGCCAAGTAGGGACCTGAATTCACTTGGGAGCGAGAGGATTAGATTAAACTGAAATATCCTCATCTTTTTACTTAGTTATTTGTAATAACTTAATTGCTGAAACTTTAATTTCGGGACGCAATTCCCTTTAACAGGGGGATGATGTGACAACCCGAAATTTTCATTCGGTCAAACCCTAAAGTCAATCATTCCAAATTATAAGTCAAGATCATTTTTATTTGTTTTTACCAAATTTAAAGTTCGTTTGATTATTTTATTAATTAATCTTTAAACGAACGGGTGAAAGGAAGTGACGTCTCGAGTCTTGAAATTGCAAAACCGCAAGTACCACGTAGTTAAGGAATTCACGGCCAAACTTTTATGTTTGGGCCAAAAATTATTCCAAAAACCATATATTCATGCCTTAAGCATGAGTTTACTCCCCAAATTACCACACTTCTTACTTGCAACCTCAAGAGCAAACTCCAAACACTCTCAACTACCATCCTATCTTTCACCAGATTTCCCGAAAACGTAAGTACTTCTTGGCGTAATTTGTTGTTATATCATAACAACTAGTGATTATATATCTTTTAATCCATCAAATTTCATGTTTTAATTAGATTTCCAAAACAACAAGAACACACACTAGTGTTCTTGGACTTTTAGCTCATTTCAAGCTTCCATATGTAAGTACCTCTATCCTAGAATCTTATAAATCTTTATATACATCTTTACATCAAGGAAATGCCCCAAGAACACCAAGAACAAAGTCTTCACGGTTTTGGAAGCTCCCAAAACCATAAACACCAAGTAAGGTGCCAAAGGGTGCCCTAAGGTGTCTTAGTCCTTCACAATGCCTTGGGGACATGTCTAGATCCTTCCTTGATGTGTTTATCACATAAAAAGGCACAAAAGCCTCCCATTTATATGTGTTTACGGTTTGGGGAGCTCCCAAAACCATAAACACCCCCAAAGTATGTATAAATGACCAAATTTCCTTCATATGCCTTAGTAGCTAACATTATTCCATTCTTTGATGAGCTAAGGACTTGAAAACCCTCAAAATACCATAAACCTTATGAGTTAATGGTAGTAAACTAAAAGGAAAATGGTTTAAAAACCATAAACTCCAAATAGGAGTGAAATTGTGCCCTAGTTCCTTCCTTAGTCACATACTTCAAGTAGAAAAGCTTCTAGGGACTTTTAAGGCTTCAAACAACAAATGGTCAAAAGTGTCTGAGGTTACGATAGTAAACTCAAGAGTTTACGACCGTAAACTCTTTTTTTTTTTACCACAAACCGAAACTCCCTAATGGAGTTTTCCTTGAACCCCAAACACACTAGCCTTTCCCTACAACACTTAGATGTAATTCTTGGGACTTATAACACGTGTATAAGGTGTTTAGCATGTCCTAGGGTGTCTTAACTTCGTTTATTAGTTTTTTAAAGACTAATTTGATACATATACATGATATGATATGTTAACTAGGATCATAGAGTGTGTTCAAGACTTCACTTGACACTTAGCCATCCTACATCTTCAGTTCATCCGTACCACTCACTACAGGTGGGTTCATACCCCTTAATTAATCTTTTAAATGTTTTTAAATGTTTATAAATACTTTTATGGGGGGGGGGGAGGGGGGTACAAGTAAAGTTACGATAGTTATTGTCTCAATCACATGTGATTAATAATTATCAACAAGTGAATCTCTTACTTTCAAACTGTTTTACTAAACTATTTTACTTCAAACTGTCTTAAAAACTCTTTTACATATCAAATGATTTTACAAAACTACTTTTATTCTTTTATATTGTCAATTGCATGCCTAGATATGTATAGTTAAATAAGTAATGTTTGAAGGACTTAGGAAGTCTAACCCGTCCTATTTCCTTTTCGCCGTTGGGATGTGGTCTGTAGGATATCGGGTATCCTTCCGAAGGTCGTTTGACTATTAGTTATATATCATGTGTACATATATAGTCATAAAGGTTATTCCAGTCAATCCTGGGTAGTAGGGGTATACTCCCATGTTCATACGTACAAATTATATTACTAGTAAACTACAATAGGCGTATTTTAGGGTTTTACTAATACTAATACTAGAACAATGAATCATATAAAGAGTCAGTTCATACATGAGTCATAACTTATAGTGATGAGAAACAAACATAACATATAGTGATGAGAAACAAACATAATACATAGTGATGAGAAACAAACATAATACATAGTGATGAGAAACAAATATAATACATAGTGATGAGAAAAAAACATAATACATAGTGATGAGAAACAAGCATATAGTCTATACAGAGAAAGAACACACAATACAGCTAGCACATACATTACATTCAGTTATGTGAGCCATTAAACGGGTCATGGCACTACCTGCCATGACCGTTTTTGTATCTAGAATCTCCTTAATTGGGGAGCGTATGAGTTTGCGTATAGTGTTGGATTAGTGTCTAAGTCCATAACTATTTTGGTATGTACTTGACCCGATGGTGCATGGTCCTTTTGGGTTGCCTTCACCAAAGCAACTTGATAGGATGATTTATGGAGAGTAAGGATTAAATATGATTTATTAATATATTATGGGAATAATATATTAAACGAGAAATCATATTGTTTAATTAATATTAGTCAATAATTAATTGGTAATTAGTTTTGTGACTAAAAGAGATTAATTAAACTTAAGGGACTGGAATTGTAATTATAAGATAATTGCAATTTGGGCCATGGATTGCCTTGTATTAAGGGATGGACGAATTCTAATGGGAAACCCATAAGGAAATCGTCCATGGGCTTAATTAAAGGAGTCTATGGGTTGCTTAGGGCTTAAGCATCCAAATTAGGGTTTCCTTGTTAGATAACCTTAATAGCCCAACTATATAAAGACCCTTAAGGCTCAAAAACGTGGCTAAGCTTCTTGTAAGGGTTTCTACACGTTTTTGGCAGCCTCCATCCTTTCTCCTCTTCATCCTCTTGCTTATGGTGTTTGTGAGCCATTAGAGGAGTGACACTTGTGACTCTAAGCCTTCCAAAGTCATTACAAGGAGATTTGGGATTGTTATTGCTACATAACAATCAAGGTAACACTATAAACTTATTCTCATGTTAATATGATTATATGTATGCTAGAATTAGGGTTTATAGTCTTGGATTCAAAGCATGTACAATAGAGAAACCTAGATCCAAGCATTAGGGTTTGTATGAGCACATAGGATGTCTTATGACCAAAACCCATCAGTGGTATCAGAGCCTTGATTGGTTTCTATTGTATTGATGCATATTTGATCGTAATAAGCACTGAAAATCGATTTTTTTGAGTTTTGAAGGTTTGACTCGCCGAGTCACTTGGTGAACTCGCCGAGTCAGCTGATCTCGACGAGTCCAAGCCCGACTCGACGAGTCAAAGTATCTGACAGCTCGTTTTAGCGATTTTCTTCCTATTTTGGTTTTGGATAATTACCATAAACTCGTTTTTGTGATAAAATCCGAATTTTTTCATTATTATGTGATTATCCTTACCTAAATAGAAGATAATTGTCAAAATTTAGATAATCACTTGTTTTATTAGATAAAGTTTGATTATTTGTAATTTAGATTTGAATTATCTTGTGAAATAGTTTCAGTTTATCCCTTTAGGTTTTATAGTTTAAATTTGAACCCCAAAAGTTTTGTTGTTTTGAAATTTAAATAGTTAAAACCCTAATGTTTTGAAATATTTTAAAACTTGCCCTCAAGTTTTGGAATTTAAAAATTGATTAAAAGTTTAATTAGAAATGTTAAATTCTAAAACTCTAGTAATGTTTTGAAAAGTTCAAATCACACCCTTATGGTTTTATTAATTAATTAAGGAGTATAATTAAAAGAGGTTTAATAAATCCATAAAAGTTTAGGTTAACCATTTAATTGAATTAAAAGTGTAATTGTTAAAGTTAACCATATAGTATTTTAAAAGTATAAAATACACCCTATACTATATATAACATTAAAAGTCTAACATTATATATGTGTATGAGTAAAAGTCAGTCTTACCATTAGTAGGCCTCATTCACGAAGCTGGTCTATAAGGGGTGTTTAAGGAAATTGCCTATAAAATGGCAATTGAATGGGTATCCACTCTTACCCACCGCACTCTTGACTAGTGGAGGGTCGTTAGCCGAACGGGTAGGATAGGACGAAACCTTCCATTATAAGTATAATGAAATACAAAGTAACTAAATGTTTTTCAACTTCCCAATCTTAGTTACTTAGGCAAAAGTGAATTGATGCAATTCCATGAAATTACACTTTGTGCCCTTGCGAAGACGTTAGTGGAGCGTGTGTGGTTTACCGGCACACTAAATGGTTCTAAGCAAAGGTAGCAAAGGGTGACTCAATGTTTGTCATAGTTCGGTGGAGCGTGTGTGGTTTACCGGCACATCGAATAGGTGATTGTAACATGTGAGGGCACCATGTAGTTTGCATGGTTATTCACACCCGCTTTGTGATCCTCGGCATCCCAGTCACAAACAAGAGGGGGCATATCGAGAGTTAAACATGCCATTGAAATGTTCAATGAATCTCAAAGGATCTAGGAGTTTTCATAGATTTAAAACTTAAATGTCTTTTTCATTTTTCATGGTGGAAACTAGTGAATCGTCATTCACTTTGTGACAGCCCCATTTTCACGGCCAGAAAAGACCGATTTTGTTTATGCTTTATAAAAATCAGAGTACTTCATTTTATAAAAAGGTTGCGGAATTTGTTCCCAGAAAAACACGATAAATACGTTATTAAAACATTTTCGAAGAAACGTATTTTTATTCATTTAAAACGTTTGGGATGTCATCGTTAATACAGAAACATAAGCATAAACAGAACTTACATGTATTTACACTAGTGATCTACATCTCTTTAAATCTCTCAGTGTAAAGTGACTTCGTATCAACACCTGTGATATAAATAGACTGAGTGGGTCAGGTTGGGAAACCTGGTGAGTACATAGGGTTTTCAACCCACAATAATATAATTATTATGTTCAATCAAAGAATCAACCCAATTACCCATCCCCGTTATCTTTTTTTTTACTCTTTAAGGATTTATCCTAAGAGTCATCTATTCTTCATTCGTTTATTCCGAAGTCCCTTACTTCCAGGGTTCTAGGACTGGCACTAAATCCATAGCTGCCAATGTTCGTTCATAAAGCACTAATTCCATAGCTGCTATAGTCTATTCATCGGGTACTAAATCCATAGCTACCAGTCTTTATCTAATAGGTACTAAGTCCATAGCTACCAATGTTCAACAGGTACTAAATCCATAGCTACCAACGTCTAACAGGTACTAAGTCCATAGCTACCGGTGTTTGTCCCATAAGCACTAAGTCTATAGCTGCCAATGTATCATCTTCTATCTCTCATCATTCATCTACCCATCTCATACCCAACATATTCATATATATAAAATACTTATACAGCTTAAATTCTTTAAAACATGTATAAAACGTTCATCCAGCATAGACAACAAGTATTCAGATAATATGCACACATAGCACGTAGTTTATATAAAATACTTCATATCTATGTGTAAGATGAAAGGGACTATGCACTCACAACACGTAAATTATATAATAAATACTTCATATCTATGTGTAAGATGAAAGGGACCATGCACTCACCTGAGAAGGTGGTGACTCGGTACTCGGACAGCGCTTCGTTTACTTTAAAATAATTTCTTTCGACGAAACCTAGTATTATCACCAATAGATTTTAGTCTATTATTCGCCGAGACTAATTAATAGTCTAGCTATTATTACTATTATATAAGCGTTAAAAAAAATACTTATATAACCCATAATAATAGCCCAAGTATTTATTATATGTTCTTAATAACGTTAATATAATTAAATAAAAACTATATTAAAAATAGCGTAGGCGTAGCTCACTTACAACGGGTTTTATAGAAAACCAGGCTTTGCTTGGAGCAGCGTTTCCGAGCCGAAAAGCTCTTCTTCTCGGAGCCGTCGAGCACTCCGGGGCTTCCACCTCGTGCTAGGGAGGTTCCCTAGGCTTTTCGGGGGATTTCGGGGCTAGAGAGAGGTTCTAGAGAGAGAGTAAAGAGAAGAAAGAATGGGAAAGGTGTGAAGAAAATGAGGGTGGGAGAGGTGGTATTTATAGGGTGAAAATGGCTGAACTTGGTGCCACATGTCACCATCTAGTGGCAAGACTTGGGGAGAAAGCAATGGCCAAGATTGTGCCACATCACCCATTTTCGCATAGCACACTTCCGACTTCTAAAATCCGTAACTTTCACATACGACCTCTGTTTTTGACGTTCTTTATATCCACGCGTAGGTAAAAATAATATCTACAACTTTCATTTTGACTCCGTCGGCTAATTCTCGACCGATCTTAAATTTAACAGTACGAGGCGTTTAGACTGTTAAATGACCGCGAAGAATTCGTAACTCCTTCATACCGACTCCGTTTTCGTCTGTATTTTTACCGTTGAGTTCCTATTAATGAGATCTTGAACTCTCATTTAGGTCACGTAAGCCAAAAACCGCTCGAACTAAAATTCGAGTTTCGGGTCGTGCACTGCTAAGCCGAATCTTAGAAAAATCATAACTTCCCCATACGAAGTCAGATTTGGGTGTTCTTTTTATCGACGCTCTTAGTTTAACATATTCTACGACTTTGGTTTAGATTGCTAAGGATAAATCTCGCTCTATCGTAAATTCACTATTTACGCTTCCCGGTGCCGTGCCGGTTTTGCCGTAAAACTTCGACGGGCCATAACTTCTTCGTTATAACTCGGATTTCGGCGTTCTTTATATGTACGGAAACCTTGTGACATGTTCTACAATTTGGTTAAGATTATTTATTCTAAATAATCTTTTGTCGAAAAGTCATTTTCAACCCATATTGCCTCTAAATTGACTAGCCCGGATCTGCGGGCGTTACAATTATCTCCCCCTTAGGATGATTACGTCCCGGAATCATCAACGAAACAGGGCTCGTATATTGACTCCATACGTCATCTCTTCATCCTAGGTAATAATTATAACTTCTTTATTCATTCGAGTCTATCTTTTAGACTTATTGTCTGTAAGTAGTACTTAATTGTGCACCTGCTATCTTCTTCAGGTTAGACTCCAGATTACGACGTATCATCATGTGATGCTCGTTTAGACTTAGGTCTTTTAGAGTTAAATTCTGAAATAAACTATTCCTTCCTTCACGTTCTAATGTGATATAATCACACTTTAACATGTAGCATTTCTAGCTACCAACTTCTTTAGCGTCGAGCCGATACTTCTATTGGTCTCTTTGATTTTTAATCGTTTGGTTTAAGTCGGACGCTATATCAAACTTGGTTCTCTGAACCACGTAACCTACTCATCGTAGTCGGACTCAATGTGACATGACCACTAGGGTTGGGATAACAACAATCTTCTTAGTCATTACCGAAACAATGGTAACGGCATACTTGAATAAAACGAAATCAATTACTGGCTTCTTGGTAACCTTGTGACTTTCCCTGATCCAAGTGTGAGTCCTGTGCTTCCGGTAGTATAGGCCTCTACTACCATTCACACCTACTCATACTCGTCCCAAGTATTGTCCCGCAGTTTCCCAAGTCACCATGCAACAATTCATACAATCATTCAACACATCAGATAACAAAACGAAGGTTTTATATCATTTCTTGAAACGATTACATAGGTGTTCAAGTTCACCCTAGACTATGCCTCTACTAGGCTACATCATACGAAACTATGACTACTGCATAATCCGATCCTCGGGTAAGAAGTCCTCATTCTTGATTCCTCGCATGGTTCTCTGCTTCGTCGAGGATCATGTGAAATGCCCTTGGCCTTGGTGGCGTTTCTGGTCTTGCTGCTTTATTTTTCTTTGGGCAGTCTCTGGACATGTGCCCCTTGCCTCCACATCTATAGCATACTTTGTCATTATGCGTGCAGTCTTTGGAATAGTGACCAGTCCTCCCACACTTGTAACAAGTCACTTCTTCGTTGCACTTTCCACCATGCTTCTTCTTGCATCTATCACACCATCTTGCTTCACCTCTATTTGCTCCTCCAAACTTTGAGAATTTGCTTTCCTTGTTCGGCCTCGAAGATCCTTCAAACTTCCGCTTCTCTCCTACCTTATCTTTTTCTAGACCTTTTTCTCTTATCTGGGCCTCTACGTTCTTAGCTGCCCTAACAGCTGCTTTCAAAGTAGTTGCCATTTTGACCATTGGGCCAAAGTCAATGGGTAGTCCGTTAGCAAACCTATCAATCTTGGAGAGTTCAGTAGGCACCAAGTAGGGGAATAGCTTCATCCTTTCGGTGAATGCGGTGGCATACTCGTCAATACTCATCTTTCCTTTCTTCAGGTTCTGAAACTCGTTGTTTAGGTCTATCAGATCTATCTCCGAGCAGTATTGCATTTTCAACTGTTCCAAAAACTCTTCCCACGACATCCTTAAGGCTTCTCCTCGTGGCATCGTATCTGCCAATAGCTTCCACCAGCTCAAGACTCCAGTTTTCAGCTGTCTTACTGCGAAGACAGTCTTCTCGTTACAGCTGCAGCTCTCAAACACCATCTCCATCTCAGAGATCCAATCCATAATCTCAACCGGCTTCGGGCTTCCTGAGAGATTTGGGGGTTTCGCACCCAAGAAATTCTTGTATATCCGCCCATCCTTGTTGTTTCTCCCTTCAGGGTCATCCCTTTGCTCACCTTGAGTCCCTACTTGACTCACTTGGCGGCTGTAGTTCCCTTCCTTTGATTGCTCGGGAACTGGCTCTGTCGGTTCAACATGTACGGTAGGTTCGTCCCTATTTAACATTTGTCTCATTTCTTCCCTTTGTTCAGCCAACATAGCCCGAATCATGGCTTGAACTCCAGCCATGGTGACTGGATCAAGCGCAACTTCTTCTACAATAGGTATTTGCTGAACCACTGGGGGTTGGATCCTGTTCCCATTTGCGTTTACGTTTCCGCTACGGGTTCTTGCCATCTTGATCTATACACCGAATAAGGTGAATCTAGATCTTAATTTAGGATTGACGTCTTAAATCATCCTTATCACTCCGAAACGTTTATATGCTAGTTCTAATATCGTAGTCGTACATTTAGAATCCTAAACACATAAGGTTTCCAGATCCGGTCGGCAACAGACCATAGATCCGAACAACTAACAGCATATCAGGCACAAGTATTTAGCACATAAAAGCATTTTAGGCATAATTCCTAAAATAAGCTAGTGCTCACACCTCACAATCATCGCTTAGCATTCTAAGTTTAAGTCTAGAAATAGATTCATATTCCTAGTTCGCTTAAACTAATGCTCTGATACCAACTGTGACAGCCCCATTTTCACGGCCAGAAAAGACCGATTTTGTTTATGCTTTATAAAAATCAGAGTACTTCATTTTATAAAAAGGTTGCGGAATTTGTTCCCAGAAAAACACGATAAATACGTTATTAAAACATTTTCGAAGAAACGTATTTTTATTCATTTAAAACGTTTGGGATGTCATCGTTAATACAGAAACATAAGCATAAACAGAACTTACATGTATTTACACTAGTGATCTACATCTCTTTAAATCTCTCAGTGTAAAGTGACTTCGTATCAACACCTGTGATATAAATAGACTGAGTGGGTCAGGTTGGGAAACCTGGTGAGTACATAGGGTTTTCAACCCACAATAATATAATTATTATGTTCAATCAAAGAATCAACCCAATTACCCATCCCCGTTATCTTTTTTTTTACTCTTTAAGGATTTATCCTAAGAGTCATCTATTCTTCATTCGTTTATTCCGAAGTCCCTTACTTCCAGGGTTCTAGGACTGGCACTAAATCCATAGCTGCCAATGTTCGTTCATAAAGCACTAATTCCATAGCTGCTATAGTCTATTCATCGGGTACTAAATCCATAGCTACCAGTCTTTATCTAATAGGTACTAAGTCCATAGCTACCAATGTTCAACAGGTACTAAATCCATAGCTACCAACGTCTAACAGGTACTAAGTCCATAGCTACCGGTGTTTGTCCCATAAGCACTAAGTCTATAGCTGCCAATGTATCATCTTCTATCTCTCATCATTCATCTACCCATCTCATACCCAACATATTCATATATATAAAATACTTATACAGCTTAAATTCTTTAAAACATGTATAAAACGTTCATCCAGCATAGACAACAAGTATTCAGATAATATGCACACATAGCACGTAGTTTATATAAAATACTTCATATCTATGTGTAAGATGAAAGGGACTATGCACTCACAACACGTAAATTATATAATAAATACTTCATATCTATGTGTAAGATGAAAGGGACCATGCACTCACCTGAGAAGGTGGTGACTCGGTACTCGGACAACGCTTCGTTTACTTTAAAATAATTTCTTTCGACGAAACCTAGTATTATCACCAATAGATTTTAGTCTATTATTCGCCGAGACTAATTAATAGTCTAGCTATTATTACTATTATATAAGCGTTAAAAAAAATACTTATATAACCCATAATAATAGCCCAAGTATTTATTATATGTTCTTAATAACGTTAATATAATTAAATAAAAACTATATTAAAAATAGCGTAGGCGTAGCTCACTTACAACGGGTTTTATAGAAAACCAGGCTTTGCTTGGAGCAGCGTTTCCGAGCCGAAAAGCTCTTCTTCTCGGAGCCGTCGAGCACTCCGGGGCTTCCACCTCGTGCTAGGGAGGTTCCCTAGGCTTTTCGGGGGATTTCGGGGCTAGAGAGAGGTTCTAGAGAGAGAGTAAAGAGAAGAAAGAATGGGAAAGGTGTGAAGAAAATGAGGGTGGGAGAGGTGGTATTTATAGGGTGAAAATGGCTGAACTTGGTGCCACATGTCACCATCTAGTGGCAAGACTTGGGGAGAAAGCAATGGCCAAGATTGTGCCACATCACCCATTTTCGCATAGCACACTTCCGACTTCTAAAATCCGTAACTTTCACATACGACCTCTGTTTTTGACGTTCTTTATATCCACGCGTAGGTAAAAATAATATCTACAACTTTCATTTTGACTCCGTCGGCTAATTCTCGACCGATCTTAAATTTAACAGTACGAGGCGTTTAGACTGTTAAATGACCGCGAAGAATTCGTAACTCCTTCATACCGACTCCGTTTTCGTCTGTATTTTTACCGTTGAGTTCCTATTAATGAGATCTTGAACTCTCATTTAGGTCACGTAAGCCAAAAACCGCTCGAACTAAAATTCGAGTTTCGGGTCGTGCACTGCTAAGCCGAATCTTAGAAAAATCATAACTTCCCCATACGAAGTCAGATTTGGGTGTTCTTTTTATCGACGCTCTTAGTTTAACATATTCTACGACTTTGGTTTAGATTGCTAAGGATAAATCTCGCTCTATCGTAAATTCACTATTTACGCTTCCCGGTGCCGTGCCGGTTTTGCCGTAAAACTTCGACGGGCCATAACTTCTTCGTTATAACTCGGATTTCGGCGTTCTTTATATGTACGGAAACCTTGTGACATGTTCTACAATTTGGTTAAGATTATTTATTCTAAATAATCTTTTGTCGAAAAGTCATTTTCAACCCATATTGCCTCTAAATTGACTAGCCCGGATCTGCGGGCGTTACAATTATCTCCCCCTTAGGATGATTACGTCCCGGAATCATCAACGAAACAGGGCTCGTATATTGACTCCATACGTCATCTCTTCATCCTAGGTAATAATTATAACTTCTTTATTCATTCGAGTCTATCTTTTAGACTTATTGTCTGTAAGTAGTACTTAATTGTGCACCTGCTATCTTCTTCAGGTTAGACTCCAGATTACGACGTATCATCATGTGATGCTCGTTTAGACTTAGGTCTTTTAGAGTTAAATTCTGAAATAAACTATTCCTTCCTTCACGTTCTAATGTGATATAATCACACTTTAACATGTAGCATTTCTAGCTACCAACTTCTTTAGCGTCGAGCCGATACTTCTATTGGTCTCTTTGATTTTTAATCGTTTGGTTTAAGTCGGACGCTATATCAAACTTGGTTCTCTGAACCACGTAACCTACTCATCGTAGTCGGACTCAATGTGACATGACCACTAGGGTTGGGATAACAACAATCTTCTTAGTCATTACCGAAACAATGGTAACGGCATACTTGAATAAAACGAAATCAATTACTGGCTTCTTGGTAACCTTGTGACTTTCCCTGATCCAAGTGTGAGTCCTGTGCTTCCGGTAGTATAGGCCTCTACTACCATTCACACCTACTCATACTCGTCCCAAGTATTGTCCCGCAGTTTCCCAAGTCACCATGCAACAATTCATACAATCATTCAACACATCAGATAACAAAACGAAGGTTTTATATCATTTCTTGAAACGATTACATAGGTGTTCAAGTTCACCCTAGACTATGCCTCTACTAGGCTACATCATACGAAACTATGACTACTGCATAATCCGATCCTCGGGTAAGAAGTCCTCATTCTTGATTCCTCGCATGGTTCTCTGCTTCGTCGAGGATCATGTGAAATGCCCTTGGCCTTGGTGGCGTTTCTGGTCTTGCTGCTTTATTTTTCTTTGGGCAGTCTCTGGACATGTGCCCCTTGCCTCCACATCTATAGCATACTTTGTCATTATGCGTGCAGTCTTTGGAATAGTGACCAGTCCTCCCACACTTGTAACAAGTCACTTCTTCGTTGCACTTTCCACCATGCTTCTTCTTGCATCTATCACACCATCTTGCTTCACCTCTATTTGCTCCTCCAAACTTTGAGAATTTGCTTTCCTTGTTCGGCCTCGAAGATCCTTCAAACTTCCGCTTCTCTCCTACCTTATCTTTTTCTAGACCTTTTTCTCTTATCTGGGCCTCTACGTTCTTAGCTGCCCTAACAGCTGCTTTCAAAGTAGTTGCCATTTTGACCATTGGGCCAAAGTCAATGGGTAGTCCGTTAGCAAACCTATCAATCTTGGAGAGTTCAGTAGGCACCAAGTAGGGGAATAGCTTCATCCTTTCGGTGAATGCGGTGGCATACTCGTCAATACTCATCTTTCCTTTCTTCAGGTTCTGAAACTCGTTGTTTAGGTCTATCAGATCTATCTCCGAGCAGTATTGCATTTTCAACTGTTCCAAAAACTCTTCCCACGACATCCTTAAGGCTTCTCCTCGTGGCATCGTATCTGCCAATAGCTTCCACCAGCTCAAGACTCCAGTTTTCAGCTGTCTTACTGCGAAGACAGTCTTCTCGTTACAGCTGCAGCTCTCAAACACCATCTCCATCTCAGAGATCCAATCCATAATCTCAACCGGCTTCGGGCTTCCTGAGAGATTTGGGGGTTTCGCACCCAAGAAATTCTTGTATATCCGCCCATCCTTGTTGTTTCTCCCTTCAGGGTCATCCCTTTGCTCACCTTGAGTCCCTACTTGACTCACTTGGCGGCTGTAGTTCCCTTCCTTTGATTGCTCGGGAACTGGCTCTGTCGGTTCAACATGTACGGTAGGTTCGTCCCTATTTAACATTTGTCTCATTTCTTCCCTTTGTTCAGCCAACATAGCCCGAATCATGGCTTGAACTCCAGCCATGGTGACTGGATCAAGCGCAACTTCTTCTACAATAGGTATTTGCTGAACCACTGGGGGTTGGATCCTGTTCCCATTTGCGTTTACGTTTCCGCTACGGGTTCTTGCCATCTTGATCTATACACCGAATAAGGTGAATCTAGATCTTAATTTAGGATTGACGTCTTAAATCATCCTTATCACTCCGAAACGTTTATATGCTAGTTCTAATATCGTAGTCGTACATTTAGAATCCTAAACACATAAGGTTTCCAGATCCGGTCGGCAACAGACCATAGATCCGAACAACTAACAGCATATCAGGCACAAGTATTTAGCACATAAAAGCATTTTAGGCATAATTCCTAAAATAAGCTAGTGCTCACACCTCACAATCATCGCTTAGCATTCTAAGTTTAAGTCTAGAAATAGATTCATATTCCTAGTTCGCTTAAACTAATGCTCTGATACCAACTGTGACAGCCCCATTTTCACGGCCAGAAAAGACCGATTTTGTTTATGCTTTATAAAAATCAGAGTACTTCATTTTATAAAAAGGTTGCGGAATTTGTTCCCAGAAAAACACGATAAATACGTTATTAAAACATTTTCGAAGAAACGTATTTTTATTCATTTAAAACGTTTGGGATGTCATCGTTAATACAGAAACATAAGCATAAACAGAACTTACATGTATTTACACTAGTGATCTACATCTCTTTAAATCTCTCAGTGTAAAGTGACTTCGTATCAACACCTGTGATATAAATAGACTGAGTGGGTCAGGTTGGGAAACCTGGTGAGTACATAGGGTTTTCAACCCACAATAATATAATTATTATGTTCAATCAAAGAATCAACCCAATTACCCATCCCCGTTATCTTTTTTTTTACTCTTTAAGGATTTATCCTAAGAGTCATCTATTCTTCATTCGTTTATTCCGAAGTCCCTTACTTCCAGGGTTCTAGGACTGGCACTAAATCCATAGCTGCCAATGTTCGTTCATAAAGCACTAATTCCATAGCTGCTATAGTCTATTCATCGGGTACTAAATCCATAGCTACCAGTCTTTATCTAATAGGTACTAAGTCCATAGCTACCAATGTTCAACAGGTACTAAATCCATAGCTACCAACGTCTAACAGGTACTAAGTCCATAGCTACCGGTGTTTGTCCCATAAGCACTAAGTCTATAGCTGCCAATGTATCATCTTCTATCTCTCATCATTCATCTACCCATCTCATACCCAACATATTCATATATATAAAATACTTATACAGCTTAAATTCTTTAAAACATGTATAAAACGTTCATCCAGCATAGACAACAAGTATTCAGATAATATGCACACATAGCACGTAGTTTATATAAAATACTTCATATCTATGTGTAAGATGAAAGGGACTATGCACTCACAACACGTAAATTATATAATAAATACTTCATATCTATGTGTAAGATGAAAGGGACCATGCACTCACCTGAGAAGGTGGTGACTCGGTACTCGGACAACGCTTCGTTTACTTTAAAATAATTTCTTTCGACGAAACCTAGTATTATCACCAATAGATTTTAGTCTATTATTCGCCGAGACTAATTAATAGTCTAGCTATTATTACTATTATATAAGCGTTAAAAAAAATACTTATATAACCCATAATAATAGCCCAAGTATTTATTATATGTTCTTAATAACGTTAATATAATTAAATAAAAACTATATTAAAAATAGCGTAGGCGTAGCTCACTTACAACGGGTTTTATAGAAAACCAGGCTTTGCTTGGAGCAGCGTTTCCGAGCCGAAAAGCTCTTCTTCTCGGAGCCGTCGAGCACTCCGGGGCTTCCACCTCGTGCTAGGGAGGTTCCCTAGGCTTTTCGGGGGATTTCGGGGCTAGAGAGAGGTTCTAGAGAGAGAGTAAAGAGAAGAAAGAATGGGAAAGGTGTGAAGAAAATGAGGGTGGGAGAGGTGGTATTTATAGGGTGAAAATGGCTGAACTTGGTGCCACATGTCACCATCTAGTGGCAAGACTTGGGGAGAAAGCAATGGCCAAGATTGTGCCACATCACCCATTTTCGCATAGCACACTTCCGACTTCTAAAATCCGTAACTTTCACATACGACCTCTGTTTTTGACGTTCTTTATATCCACGCGTAGGTAAAAATAATATCTACAACTTTCATTTTGACTCCGTCGGCTAATTCTCGACCGATCTTAAATTTAACAGTACGAGGCGTTTAGACTGTTAAATGACCGCGAAGAATTCGTAACTCCTTCATACCGACTCCGTTTTCGTCTGTATTTTTACCGTTGAGTTCCTATTAATGAGATCTTGAACTCTCATTTAGGTCACGTAAGCCAAAAACCGCTCGAACTAAAATTCGAGTTTCGGGTCGTGCACTGCTAAGCCGAATCTTAGAAAAATCATAACTTCCCCATACGAAGTCAGATTTGGGTGTTCTTTTTATCGACGCTCTTAGTTTAACATATTCTACGACTTTGGTTTAGATTGCTAAGGATAAATCTCGCTCTATCGTAAATTCACTATTTACGCTTCCCGGTGCCGTGCCGGTTTTGCCGTAAAACTTCGACGGGCCATAACTTCTTCGTTATAACTCGGATTTCGGCGTTCTTTATATGTACGGAAACCTTGTGACATGTTCTACAATTTGGTTAAGATTATTTATTCTAAATAATCTTTTGTCGAAAAGTCATTTTCAACCCATATTGCCTCTAAATTGACTAGCCCGGATCTGCGGGCGTTACACACTTACCTTCAAATGTTCTGCAATTTGGGTTACAGCATCCCTCTCCCGAGTTGTAGGATATTGTGTTGGGTCCTAGCCTTGGAATTTCATTTGGGTGATTTACCAAGGACTCAATCAATCAACTAACTTGAATTCGTTTTTCTCCCGATGTCAAAGTTCGACAACTATGGTCTTCTCAAATCCCGTGGAACAAGCATTCCACGTGAAGATGATATTCCACGATTCGATCGAGGAACAAGAAATCATGCTTCACTTCCTCCTCCTCCTCCAATTATTCTCCCTAACCCACAAGATTGTAAAATTGAAAGGTTCAATATCACTCAAGCCCTTTTTTGGCAAGTAAACATAAAGAGGGCAAGTCGGTGTGTGCACACGTCTTAGGGATGAAGTCACACATTGATAGATTAAGAATGATGGGATCCGTTGTCTGTGAAGCGATGGCTGTTGATTGGCTTCTTCAGTCACTTCCTAACTCATATAGTGAGTTCGTAAGAGAGTACTATATGATGAACCGCGACGTGACCCTTATAGATCTCACCTATATGCTTGTTGCTGCTGAATCAGAAATGGTTTGGCGCAACAGAAAAGCAAAGTTGATCGGTGAATCTGCCTTCAAGACCTCCATGGATATAGACAATGGCAATGAAAGACATGCAATGATCGAAAAGTTTGATCATAAGAGAAAGGCGATGTTTGAAGTAGTTCCATGTGTTGTTCCAAAAGAGTCAAGTTGCTTTTATTGCCAAAAGAAGGGGCATTGGAGACAAAGTTGCCCTATTTACCTAAGAGATCTAAGAGATGGGAGAGTCAAAAGTATGACTACGATTTAGGTAAGAATCCACTATCTAACTCCATTAAGTTCCTATTCATTGATTCTTAATACATGATGTGATAAGATTGCATTTGAATGTTTTGAAGGATCGGTGAAAAGAAAGGAAGCTTGATAAGAGAGCAAGATGAATCTAATCACAAGTGATGGATCTCGATCGCATGGACTTGAAGATTGGATTTTGAGCTTAGATAGTTATGATAGAGTTGTTAGAAATTTTCTTTTACATAGTTTTCAATAGATTTTGCATTGTAAGGACAAATGTTTTTCCGCTGCTTTTATAAATAAAATAAATTTTGTTTGACTTATTTATTTGTTTACTTCCTTGCAATGAAATTGTTGTGAAAATTGATGTTTTCATATTTCTACAACGAATGGATATGATTCTTAGTTATGTTATTTATGGAAGTGTCAAGAATTTACCAAATAGGGAGAGTTTCTCATCGCCCAAGTTTCAATTGGACCGAAACTTGGAATCATGCAACTTGGTTGCACGATGAATGAGAAATTACATATTTGGAAATTAGACTAACTCGTTGACAAAGTGTCAAGTGAAAGGACTAGGAGATCGAGTACACAAAGTTGTGTGTTGATCGAGTTTACCATAAGAGTAACAAAGATATTCGTCATGATTTGCTAAAGGCTTAGTAAATATGATTACACTTACAAGATTAAGTGTAATTTTGAATTGATTAAAGGGTTTAGATCAATAGCAAAACGAATAAGAAGAATCAAGTAGGCAGAAAGATAAGAGTTTCTCCATTCTAAGAAGAAGGGAGAGTAGCTTTAATGCTTTATGATAGGTCTTAATGATTAAGAACCATATCTCAATTGATCCTCTAAGTGAGTCTTGGTACAATTGTATGTCCAAGAAGAGGAATCAAAGATTGAAGAAATGGTCAAATCAAGAAGTCAATCATACTTCGTTCCAAAACAAGTCTTAAAGTCAAGATTGTGACATTGAGTGAATAGTATTAAGAAGGTTTATAACATTCATCAATTGTGGAAAGTTGTGATGTCATGGATAAGACAGAGACCAACTAAGACCAATTTATGAAATGTTTTGATAAAAGCTACACTAACTCTTGAATATTTGGTTGTCAACAAATGTTTATTGACAAGAGAATCTTATATCTCAAGGAGTCAGTGGGAGTCTTAATGGTCTTGAAAGGTTTCAAGAACAAATAAAATAAACCTTATCGATCATCACTAGCACACGAGTTGAGGTTTACAACCTATCGTGAAGACATTATTTTGTTTCTGTGCCAATCCAATCGAGTTAATTATGCATATGAGTCCTATGAGTTCTCATTTGAATGCATAAAAGGCAAGGACCTTGATCAATGGAAAGTACATTGATAGGAAAAAGGTGAGCTGCTTAACTACTTGGAAGACGTGGTGGGCAGCTGTGCTACCATAAGGCAAGAAATCAAGATTAAGAAAGTTCGATCCATATGAGTTTGAATTTGTCATAAACTTTGGTTTTAACAAATTCACATGGATAGGAACACATACACCGGTTAAATCTAAGTGTCATAAGATTTCCTCCTTCATGAAAATGATTGTGAGAAAATGCTTTCACTAAGAAAGATTTTAAAAGATAGTGATTGTAAAATTGCATTCTCGAATTCGATCATGGTTACGGCATCCCTTTCCATAATTTGAATTGTGAGGTTTGGCAATTAGTCTTAATTGTTAAGACACACATATGAACTATCTAAGGCAAAAGTGTATAAGTTCAAGAAGTCTTGATAAAAGATTATCAAAGCACTAAGTATTAAAAACATGGACTTAAGAAATTCAATAGGTATTGTCTTTCTGGAAGTTAAGATGTTTATGAATACATCTCGAAGCTAGTGGGAGCATAAGTGTTATGTTTTATAAATGTTATGATTGTATGATTATTAAGGCACGTATTGCATAGTTGGCAATATTAATTACAGAAAACAAGAGTCATACTTTGCAAAGTTGTAAGAGTTGAAAGGTTGTTTTGCTATAATTAAGGGAGAGAATATTATGCTTCATTTCAAATCTAAAGGATTAGGTTGTGGAATGTTAATAAATTTAGTCAAAGGTACATAGTGTGTTCTTAAAGTTTCGATTATGATTACGGCATTCCTCTTCACAATTCGAATTTTGAGAACATAGCAAATAAAACATTATGCGTTGTGTCCCATACGCTTCGAGTATAGGATCGATTGCAAATGATTTAATGTTTGACCATTCTAAAATTTTCCAAATGTCTAGCGCATTTAGAGGGAAAAGGGACTAGAATCGGTTTTGACTAAAATAATTAAACAACTATCAAAGGACAATCCAAAGTTCGACGAGGATTGGTCGCTTGTGAGTAGTTGGAAGTATAGTATTGGAAATTATGGAAATGTTTCCATATTGGATGGACAATATCGACATCATTACGAATAGATAAGATTCTATTAAGAAATTAGTTGTCATATGGAAAATATGGAAGCGTTTCTATATTGGGAAGTAAATATTGAAAATCTATGTCTAGATTAGAAACCTTTATGCAAAAGGATGTTCAAAGGAATGTACTTTGAGTGAGAGACATCGTATCTAAGGAATTGTCTTGTAACAATCTTCGATAGAGGAATTTGTAATATCATTGGCAATAGTCTTTGAGACTTTAGTGCAGTGACATTACAAAAGGATCGTTGCATAAAGTGTTAGAATCTAGTGTATTCTATAAGTAACAAGAATTTGATATTCTTACACTTAAGAAAATGGATTTGGAGTTGTAAAATTAGAATGATTGGAAATGTGTTCAATTTGTCTATTTCACAAAAGTAAGAACCATAGGTAAACATTGTGTGCATGCTAGGAGCATGGGACAAGTGTTGGAATTCAAGTAAGAAGTTGATTACCCGAAACGACAAATAATGAGTAATCGGTGTGGTGATAAATAAAACGTGTTTTGTTTATACTCAAAGGTTTGAGGCCATATGAGATTAGTATTATTCTTGTGTTTCACCTTGCATATTTTGACTTCCAGAATAATTGAGTTTATTAAGAATAATCGAATTATTCAAACGGGCCACAGTCGTTCATATGTTGGAAGTAGGTATGAATGAAGATTGTCGTGAATTGGTGTGTGGATTGTCTAAAAGAGTATTAGACATAAGCAAATGTTTGCTGCAACGTTCATGAGTGCTTATGAATATGATTTTAGCATTGGATTAAACCCACGCTCACTTGGATCACTATCTCGAGTGATTAGTGAGACGATAACATCTTATATTCTTGAAACCGAGATGTGTGAGTTGTATCTTGCGAATCGGTTGCACATTGATAATATGTAAACGCACCAGTAACTTGGTGTTATAAAACATATTGTTGTGTGTAATTCGGTGAGTGAGTGCAAGCGAGCATTGTATCAAAGTTTATCCGTTCCTTTTATCCAAAGTAGGATAAAAGCGATATCTTTGGGCCCCTCGATGGTTTAGTGATGACATACGTAAATGCTCAGCCGGGCTAGGGCTGATTTGATTTGTTCAATTAGTCTGTCGTCATAAATCGGAAATCGAGAAGTAGTACAAAGAGAATGATTAGAAATCATATCTCATACGATATCTAGAATGGAGGAATATATGATCCCTTATCTAAGGACACGCGTATCTGATATGATCAGAGTTGACAGCGGCTTTGGAAAGCTACGATTGCAGATCAGGATCTGAAGTCATATGCAGAATAGTTGTTAGACTTATCCAAGTGGGAGACTGTTGGATTAGTGTCTAAGTCCATAACTATTTTGGTATGTACTTGACCCGATGGTGCATGGTCCTTTTGGGTTGCCTTCACCAAAGCAACTTGATAGGATGATTTATGGAGAGTAAGGATTAAATATGATTTATTAATATATTATGGGAATAATATATTAAACGAGAAATCGTATTGTTTAATTAATATTAGTCAATAATTAATTGGTAATTAGTTTTGTGACTAAAAGAGATTAATTAAACTTAAGGGACTGGAATTGTAATTCTAAGATAATTGCAATTTGGGCCATGGATTGCCTTGTATTAAGGGATGGACGAATTCTAATGGGAAACCCATAAGGAAATCGTCCATGGGCTTAATTAAAGGAGTCTATGGGTTGCTTAGGGCTTAAGCATCCAAATTAGGGTTTCCTTGTTAGATAACCTTAATAACCCAACTATATAAAGACCCTTAAGGCTCAAAAACGTGGCTAAGCTTCTTGTAAGGGTTTCTACACGTTTTTGGCAGCCTCCATCCTTTCTCCTCTTCTTCCTCTTGCTTATGGTGTTTGTGAGCCATTAGAGGAGTGACACTTGTGACTCTAAGCCTTCCAAAGTCATTACAAGGAGATTTGGGATTGTTATTGCTACATAACAATCAAGGTAACACTATAAACTTATTCTCATGTTAATATGATTATATGTATGCTAGAATTAGGGTTTATAGTCTTGGATTCAAAGCATGTACAATAGAGAAACCTAGATCTAAGCATTAGGGTTTGTATGAGCACATAGGATGTCTTATGACCAAAACCCATCATATAGATCTATAGTGGATTGACTATCCTACACCTTGCTGCTCACTGCAGTGGGACTTGCAAGTCTACGGGTGCCAAATGTCATTTCTTACCGCGTCTTACATCGTCGTTTTCCTATTGAGTCGGTAGCAGGATACAGGCCGATCACATGGTACTTTAAATAACAATTGGTGTATGGTAGTTAGTACAACAGTAGTTACTTAATACAACACTACATTACTATAATATTTTTCCCATTACGTCCACTTCGTGAGCATTCACACGATGCACGGTAATGTTAAAACTATATTTTTGGTTAATGATTGTCGGATTTGGGAAAATACACATTCTTACAAGAGACACACACAATTACTAGATGCCTTGGTAGAAGGCTACTCTTAGTAGGAAACATAGGGTTTTCTAGGATAGCTCAAACAAATACAAACTTTACAAAACTTATACATTACATCTTACAAATACTTTCGTACAAACTCATACACTAATATACTTATGATCTCACCAGCTTTAAAGATGATACTCGCTTTCAAAATAACTTGTATTCTCAGGTCACCAGTAGACAGGTACCGGTGCCAGGTTATAGAGAAGTTGGAGCTTTTTCAAGACTCCTATTTTATTTTGATGTACTTTTTTGTGTCTATATAACTTGACAGAACACACTTGTATGAAATTATATTATTAATGCAATGGATTATGTTGTTTCTTGTTTACTACTTTGCATTGTTGTGATATTATACATGACGTCCTCCACCCTTGAACGATTCCGCTGTTTAGGTTTTGGGGTGTGACAATTTATCTTTTAACCTAGAGATAACAAAAATAATACCAAGCCAAGTAGAATGCCTAGACGCCAGAGGATTGCGATCCACGAAACCATGAAACCTATGAATGGCTTTGATCAGTTTAACCCAAAATGCACCATGTTGAGTAAGACACCTCCAAAACCATTTAAAATCGTTGATCTATTCAAAGAAAAATAACTACCAACACTCAAACCACCTCTATCTTTGGTAGCTAACACTTTTTCGCAGCAAATCCAAGACATCTTTTTATCACCAATATCTACTCCATTAAAGAAATTTATCCTTAAGTCTTTTAAGTTACGATAAGTCAACATACGGAACCTTATGAAGATTTATAGAGTAATTCGGAATAGTCGCCAAGATAAAATTCAATAAAGTGAGATGACCACTGATTGAAAGATTTTTAACCTTCCACATAGACAAATATCCATACACCTTTTGCACCACACGAGACCGTAAATGAAGTCTAGACACACCACAACCAATAAGCAGTGCAACTATCTCAAATCCAGGAAAAAAAACTCCAATCCCCAACAGTCTATGTTTGTTAAGATTAATTTTAAGACTAGTCATCATGAAAAGGCATTGCAAGATCTGAACATTGTGATGAAGATTGGTGTCTTTCTATTCTACAATAAAAATAGTATAATATGTATAAAAAAGAAGAGAAACCTACACAATAGGAGAAGATCCAAGAGAAATTCCCAAAAAAAGACCTTACTCGGTGAACGAGATGTGAAGTGCATCAATAGAGAAAATAAATAAAAATGGAGACAAAGGATCACCCTGCTTAAAACCCCTATGAAGCTGAAACTCACCAGTAAGGCTACATTCACTAGCACTGACCACATAGAAGAAGATAAACATCCAATAATCCACTCTCTCCAATGAGTGCCAAACCCAAATTTGTAAAGAATATCATCGTGAAGTCCAATCTAACTGAATTATAAGACTTTTCAAATTCGACTTTAAAAAGCATGGCCTTCTTTTTCTTCTCATTGCACCAAGAAATCAGTTCATTAATGATTATGGAACCATCAAGAATATGAGGGCCATACACAAAGGAAGATTGCTCCACACTTACTAAATCTCCCACAACAATACTCAACCTGGCTAAATTTGTTTGCCAACAATCTTATATTGACATGCAATCAAACTAATAGGATGATAATCTCAAATAAAAAAATTAGCATCCGTTATCTTAGGAATCCAAAGTCTGTTATCATTCAAATCGTCAGAGTGTAAAAGATCACCCCATTAATTAACAATCTAAATAACCTGTTTTTCAACCTTAAAATACACAAACCAATGCATAAGATTATATAACAATCATGCAAATCTAATGTGATTTAAAAGCTTCTCCTTTCATTGATGGACACATACAAATTCCAATGACACCTAAAAACCTCCTATATAATGCAATATCACTTCTTGGAGGACTTCATTAGTACGTGTCACTCTTAAGTTTAGGAGAGAACCAAACTCTTTCACATTTTCTACAAGGGTTAAAGAATAATCCTTATCAACTAAACAATTGTTATCATGACAAATAACAGATTCATCACTACCAATTGTAACACCCGACCCAGGGAATTTGAAGAATTACCAATCACCTCCTCAACATATGAGCCAACAAGAGGAGTAGTAACACCTGAAGAAGGAGAGATACCATAAGGTTTTACCATCGAATTAGAAATCGATCTAGAAGAAGTTGAAATTTGGCCATGTTTGTATGAAGATGTAAACATCCAATCTAGATAGTACAAAAGATTCGGATGAGAGTTTTGGAAATTTTCACCTTGATGAATCTAATAAAAAAAATCTCTTCCCCTTTTATGATTTCCTTGATGGAATATGCACTTCAATGAAAGTTCCATATTGCTCAAGATTTACGAAGATCTTGAGAAGAGAATGCCTCCGGAAAGTTTTTAACACAAACAGAATGGGATGCCTAGTGCATGAGATCCTCCTTAGATTTCCTAGTTACCCTTATCCACTCACCCATTTCTAATACATCAAACTTATCACAATTTTTGAATGTGATAGAAAAAGAAAATCGGAAATCGCCTCCGACTAGGGTTTGGATTATCATAAGTTGGATACTAATATTTACAGATAACATCTGATTGGTTTAGAATATTGTATGAAATATGTTAGCTCATGTTCCAAATAATTCTATAAATTTTGCGAGGTTCTTTTTGGAATTACACATAGTTATAAATAGTTACCGAATTTATAATAATATATTTTTAGAAAGGTTATCATATATCCCCTAAATTTTACGTGTAAACTAAAATTTTGTTTAACATGAGACTTGAGCCTTCAACCTATTAGCTATGTTAATTTGTTTATTTTTTTGTATCTCAATTCATTATTTTTCTTCTTAAATCAGGTTTCAGTCAACTCTTTAAAGCCTTTTAGACATGTTGATTTCTTATTATTTCTATTAGTTGAATTTCATATGAAATTCCTGACATGGTATTAGAGCTCCAAGTATCCTTTTTGACTTCATCGCTTAAATCAAACATCAAAGAAAATAAACTTAAAAGAGTAAAGTGTTACGATTTTGGAGGAATGGTTTGGTTTTGAAATCAAGAGGTTTTGTAGTTTTTTTGAAAGATCGTGTGATCACTTTATGAATCTAATGTTTAGTAGTTATACATTCCTTATAATTTCTTATCTCTAGATTTTTTTGTAATGCTTTACTAGAAATTTATTGTTCCAATAAAGTATATGAAGCTATATTGATAAGTATAAAAATAGGCATTATCAAAAGGGTTAATGTCACAAAATAGCCACTAATAACTATAAAATTTATCTTTAAGTCGCTAAACTTCAAACTATATTCAAAATTTCATTGATAAATTTTTTTTGTATGTTTCATTATGCCATTGAATTGGATTTAAACCTCGTAAATTGGTATTCAACCTTGTGTCCTATCCATGGTAGGTTGCTATTATGAAGTCTCGAGAAGCTGTAGCAAAGACCAAATAGTTATGTGAATATAATTGAGAAAATGTGGTCATGTTGGATGCCATCTAAAGTGTTAAATACCACTTATTTGGTTGAAATCTAATATAACGATATAATGAAACATGTAAGAAAATGTTTATTAAACTACTTAGGATATCCACAATCCATTGAACTCTACAAAGTCAATGGATTGCCACATCATCCATTAAACATCTATATAACACCACACACAACTCATTAAACATATGTTCAGTCCTAATGACCACTTTATTCATTCTATTGACGCATTCAATGATCATGCAACTCCTCCATTCAAATTAACTATATATCATCACCTACTTGCATTGTGGATGCTCTTAATACAATTAAAAGCTGAATAATGTACAAAAGTAATTAAATACTATTGGTGGCTAGTTTCTAACATTAATCTTAATAAAAAAAATAAATAAACAAGGCCTAGTTAGGGTAGAGGGAGTCCGTCTCCCTCAACCCTCCCAACCTTCTTGTTGCCTATATGTTATATCAGTTTTTCTTACTTTCCTATCACTTCCTTATTTTCCAAACCACAACACAAGTAATTCATATTCCTCAACCCTTTCAACTGACAAAACAACTTTTTAAAATAATATTTAAACATTTACTAACTTAATATTAAATAATGAAAATTTTAAAACTAAAATTTAAAATATTTTTTTCAGTAAAAGTACACTACTACAAACATAAATTTGAAATTTAAAAACAATAATCGCAGTCCAGAGCGATAATTAGAAAAACTAGTTATGTAGAGAAACCATGTATGCATTTTCAATGTGATCAACAAGATAGGATCAACTTCGATGATGATTTTCTAATTCGCGTAATTCCAAAATCATATATGTATTACTTCTTTCTCAGTAGGAAGATCGATATCATGTGTATCAAACATATAACAATGCCTTTATATTTTAGTGTCATATTGTGTAATATAAGGAAAACATATATATTTTATGTTTACACATGTATTGATCTATTAACTGAAAGCGGTTTTATTATGGCCCCACAACTTTTCAGTACACTAAAAGCTTGTTCCATGTCGTTTCTTGCAACGTCTTTTACCGTCTTGAGCCATTTCTTTTATCTGTAGCTGGATTCACCAATAGTTTCACAAAAATTGCACAATTTCAATATATATATATATATATATATATATATATATATATATATATATATATATATATATATATATATATATATATATATATATATATATATATATATATATGATATTACCATGTTTGTATTATTATAAATATAAATAAAGTGAATATTTTGTTGCTTTATCAAGCATTTTCTCGTTGAATAATGGTGATTGGTAGATAGCCTTTAGGTCGTTTTTGCCACTAGCGATACCAAAATATGAATTCTATATCTAAAAATCTTTTGAGGCTACAACTTCAAGTATCTTATGTACTAGCACTATAATGTCGTCAGAATTTTCCTCCAATCCCATTATGTATAATCATTGATACCTAACATATCATGTAACATCTGCATAATTTGGTACGCATCAAAATTTGAAATTATATGTTATTTTATTAATTTAATACGAATAGTGTATATATAAATATTATTGGTGAATAAATAATATTTAAATTCATATAATAAGAGTATAAATAATGGTTGTGAGTCAATCCCTCAATATATATATATATATATATATATATATATATATATATATAAAAGAGTTAATCGCCTCAAAAGTCTTGCATGGTTCGCTTTGGGCTGCCCCACAAAATTTACCTAACATCTCTAATACCCTTTTGAGGACACATACGTGTTTTCAAGCCCTATATAAAAGTGCGTATGGAGTTACATATAAAAAATCTCTCATTTTCTTCCTAAACCGAGAGTAGATTCTAGAAGCTAGAAAAAGAGATATATCGATAGGTTAGAGCCAAGATAAGTACAAAGACACTTCGTTAAACCATCCTTCAAGAGTTCATCTATATTTATGGAGTTCATTAGTGTATTTTAATGATGGAAATCCCCAAGGAGATACGACAGAGTATTGGATATCCAATGAGATGAAAACAAAAAATAAGAAAGTAAATATAGTCTTTTAAGATAAGTATTTTCAAACTTGATCTTTGAAGTTTCCAAATCTAAAGTTGTGTCCATTTTAAGGTACGTATATCTTTTATAACAACTTTTATTCATTTCTTTTTTGTTTTGTTTAGATTTAGCAAGATTGAAGAAATGAGAAAATTTCAGTAAACCTAGACTAGAATAGTCCAAGTGTTGAAAATACTGAAACAGAGTTTCAGAATCGTTAAGTGGCAAGTAGTGCGGAAAATAAAGAGTTGTGAATCACCAAGTTAATGTAAAAACGTTTTTTGATGTTCAAGATCAATTATGCAAATGTTTCTCATATTCATGAAGATTCAATTACAAGTGTTTGAATGTAAAACACACTAAAACACTCAAATGGATCTCTGAAGATTAGTCCAAACAATCTTGAATGCAATATCAAGTAATATAACTACAAATTAAGCTAAACCCCAACATATAAATACTATGACAAACCTATTTTTTTAGTTCACTAAAAACAGTATCAAAATGTATACAATACATAACAATAATTTCTCAAACTCTAAACAATATAAACTCAATAAAAAAAGATAAAAAAAAAAAAAAAAAAGAAGGTAACATAGCAATATAAACACAATATCGTATCGTATTTACTTATTAAGAAGTAAAATTATTGAATTAAAAATCAGGAATCTTCAACTTGAAACTGACAATACCTAGTGCAATTCCATTAGTTCTTGAAGATGGTTACTGATCAAAAAAAAATTTATGCAAGTCTTTGTTGGATAAGGTGTCTAAGTCCATAACTATATTTGGTATGTACTTGACCGAATTTAGCATGGGCCATTTGGGTTGCATGGCATTGTAATAATTAGATAGAAAAAATGAGAGAACGGACACTTATGATTTGTTAATATATTATAAGCTCTAATATATTAATATGAAATGATATTATTTAATTAATATTGATCAAGAATTAATTTGGAATTAATTTTATGGTCAAAAGTGACTAATTAAATATATGGCGATTGATTTGGTAAATCATTCATTCTTATATAGTGGGCTTATGATCCATGACTCATTAGATTGGGCTAGAACCCATAAGGTGCTCCATGGATGCTCCATGGAGGTTAAAACCCATGGATCATGGAGGAAATGAAAAGTCATGCACATTAGGGTTTACATGGTGTAACCCTAAATGTGGCACACTATATAAAGAGCCCCATGGCAAGCAAAATCGGCCACTAAGACATAAGAGTGAGTGCTAGCCAAATTTTGTGCACAAGTGTTCTTCTCTGAAGTTATTACAAGAGTTATGGTGTTGTATGAAGCATTTGAGGCATCACATTTAGGGTGGTAGGCTCACAAGGTCTTAAGGAATCTCGGCTACAAGAAAGGTATATCATTCTACTAGTTTTTTGTAACACATATACCCCATTATATACTAGTTAGGATGAAAGCCTTGCAAAATGAAAGTTTGCATGTATAATAGAGAAAAAAAACTAGATCCAAGGTTTCTAGGGTTGCATGTACACCATAGGAGTGTTAGAATGCTAAAAATCCATCAGTGGTATCAGAGCCTAGGCTTGTTTTCAATTATACTTGATTCAAACTGCTTAAAAAAATCGATATTTCTGCTCATTTTTCAGTGAACTTGCCGAGTCCATGGAGAGAGTCGACGAGTCCATGTGAAATCTCAGTCAACTTGTCGAGTTGGTTCATGCACTCGACGAGTTGGAGGCCCTGAGTGCAAAATTTCGAGTTTTATGGCTAGAGTTGGACTAGAGTCATTACCCTAAACTGTTTTTATACTGTTAAACCTGTTTTTGATATGGTAATGATTACGGTTATCCAATTTCAATGATAATTGTCAAACTTTCAAGTTTTATATTATGTTCATATGATACTTGAAAATTTGTGATTTGAATTATGCATGCTTATGAGTTTGTTAGATCATAGAAATTATTTGACATACTTCTTAGTGTAATTGTTGATTTAAATGCTTTTAATGGACTCCATAACTTGTCCTCAAGTTATGGAATTCCAAAAGTCTTTTCCATTAAAATCATTAAAACTCATAAGTTATAGAAATAAAATGTTTTGAATAGTTTCAAAACTTTCCCACAAGTTTTGGAATTTGTAAAGTCAATTTAGAAAACTTTAATTCCAAACTCTAGAATTTTAAAAGTTTAAAATTCAACCCTTATACTATTATAGTATTATAAGTCGATAATACATACATATATATATATATATGTATATATATATATATATATATATATATATATATATATATATATATATATATATATATATATATATATGTATGTATAAGATTAAGTCAGTCTTACCATTAGTAGGCCTCATTCACGAAGCCAGTCTATATGGGGCGGGGGGGGGGGGGGGGGGGGTATAAGGTTGTTGTCTATAAAATGGTAGCTTAATGGGTGTCCACTCTCACCCACCGCTTCCTTGACTGGTGGAGGGTTGTTAGCCGAACGGGTAGGACAAAGACTATAACTCTCATTAAAAGTATAATGATAAATAAAAAGTAACTAAAACTTTTATAAATTCCTAATCTTAGTTACTTTAGGAAAATGTGAAATTGATGCTAACCCATGAAATTACACTTTGGACCTTGCTAAAGTCGTTAGTGGAGTGTGTGTGGTTAACTGGCACACTAACTTGGACTTAATAATGATGGAAAAGGGTGGCTTAAGGTTTACCATAAATCGGTTGAGCGTGTGTGGTTAACCGGCATATCGAGTAGGTGATAAAATTAAGAGTACCAAGTTAATTTGCATGGTTATTCACACCTTGTTTTTGATCCTCGGTATCCCAGTCACAAACTTGAAGGGCATAATCGAGATTTAAACATGCCATTTAATTGTTCAATGAATCTCAAAATATCTAGGAGTTTCAATCCAATTAAAATCTAATAATCAATTTCGTTTTTCATTGTGGAAATTGGTAAATCGTCATTTACCTACCTTCAAATATTTTGTAGCTTGGGTTACAACATCCCTCTTCCAAGTTATAAAATATTGTGTTGGGTCCTAACCCTAATATTTCATTTGGGTGTCTTATTAACGATTCTATATCTAATCTAAACTTGTCTTTCTTCCTTTTTCAGATGTCTTTCAACAATGTTTCTTTTGGCTCAAACCCTACCAGCTCCTTCCCTCTATGAACCTTTATGGAGAGCCATCTTTGATGGAACTAAATTCAATGATTGGATTAGGAACACAAGGATGGTCACTCGTTATGAGGATAAGGAATATATCCTCGACAAGGAGCTTAAGGTCATCGATGAGTCGTCTGCTACTCCTAAGGAGATTGTTGAGTATACTAGCCATAAGAAGGATGCGACTAAGGTGTCTTATATCATGTTGGCTACCATGATAGCAGAACACCAGAAATCCTATGAAGATTTCTAGCCTTATGAGATGTACCTTGACCTGATTGAAAGATACCATCTGAGTTCTTGTCAGGATAGTTATGAAATCATCACCTCCATGATAACAACAAAAATGAAGAATTGAGAGTCTATCACGGGCCACCTACAGAAAATGCAAAGATTCGTGGACCGGTTGCTTAAGTTGAATGTTAACTTTGATGAGGAGTTAGCAATAGACATTATTCTACACTCCTTACCCTCTTGCTATGATGAGTTTCGTATGAATTTTCATATGAACAAAGAGGAAGTCACGCTTAGAAAACTTCAAGGACTTTTGAGGACTGCTAAAATTAGTCTCAAAGGTAAGAATGTTGTTCCTACTCCTACTACTGACCCTATCCTGACAATCGGGAAAGGTAAATAGAAGAAGAGGAAAACCCCTTCAAAGGGTACCAAGGGAAAGTCTCTGGATGGCTCCTCTTCGAGTGGAATCAAAGGTGGTTTTGTAACTTCCTCTTCCAACCCAAAGAATGCATAATGCTTATAATGTTAGGAAAAGGAGCACTGGAAGCGAAGCTTCCCCAAGTACTTCCAGGATGTTAAGGATGGGAAATTTAAACCCATCATTGCAGGTATTTACACTATATTGTCTAGTGACTCACCAAATACTAATTCTTGGGTCCTTGATATAGGGTGTAGAATTTACATTTGTCATGATTTGAAGGGCCTAAAAAGAAGTGAGGATGTGGAGCACGGGAAGATAAACTTGATCATGGGGAATAAGAAAGCTTCACCTTGGAGTTTATTCTTTATCCTTTCATGGCTTGTACAAACAAGGATTTACTTTTTCATTTGATAATATGGGTGCTATTGCATATTGAAGTTGTGAATGTTGTAAACAACTTAGGAAATAATGTATTGCATATTGATTCTTCCGTTAATTTGGATAAAGCATACTTGTGGCATTGTCGTCTTGGACATGTCAACAAGATGCGCATAGGCTAACTCCAAAAGGATGGAGTCTTGGAGTTATTTGAATTAAAATCAGATGATAGTTGCGAATCTTGTTTACTTGGAAAAATGACTAAGTCACCTTTCATTAATACTTGTGAAAGGGGTGAGGGTTTGTTGGACCTCATACACACAAATGTTTGTATACCCTTCATAACTGCCACAAGGGATGCAAACCGCTTCTATATGACTTTTACTGAGGATTATAGTAGATATGGCTATGTCTTCTTAATCAAGCATAAGTCAGAAACCTTTGAAAACTTCAAAGAGTTCAAGCAAGAAGTAGAGAATCAGTTGGGCAGGATGATAAAGATGCTCTGATCTGATCGGAGTGGTGAGTATCTTAGTATCGAGTTCCTTGACTATCTTACGGAATGTGGAATTGTTTCACAACTGACACTTCCTAGGACACCACAACTGAATGGTGTAGTTGAGAGGCATAATTGAACCTTGTTAGACATTTTTCGTGCCATGATGAGTCGAGCTTTGTTACCAATCTCATTCTAGGGGTTTGCCAAAACACCTCACGAGATGTGGACTAGGAAAGTTCCCACTTTATACCACATCAAAATTTGCGGTTGTGAGGCTTTCGTGAAGGACGAGACTCACGGCAAGATCGAACCTCGAAGTGAGCGGTGTATTTTCATCGGCTACCCACAGAAATCCTTTGGTTATCTTTTCTACAGACCGGGTGACAATGTTGTCTTCGTGGCGAGGAGAGTAGTCTTTCATAAGAGAGATTTCATAAGCCAAGGAAATAGTGGGAGGAAAATTCTTCTTAAATAAATTCAAGAGTCAAGCGGTGAGGGAACCTCAAACACTAGCAATCAACATGAGGAGGAAACTCTTGTTGAGCCGATTGATGAGTTCTTACCTATGAGGCGTTCCACAAGAGTTAAGAACACAACTGATTATTATTATGGTTTCGATATTACTATAGAAGGTGATGCATTTATCAGTGATAGTACACTAATAAATTTGGATGAACCTAAGAACTGTAAGGAAGCCATGGCAAGCCATGAAACTGCCAAATGGAAAGAGGCTATGGATAGTGAGATTCAGTCTATGTATGACAATCAAGTTTGGAACTTGGTTAACAATGTACCAGGTCATAAGATAGTCGGGTGCAAATGGATCTTCAAGAAGAAGACCGACATGGATGGGAATGTACACACTTATAAGGTGCGACTGGTTGTGAAGGGCTTTACTCAAACTCCGAGAGTTGACTATGATGAGACCTTCTCACTAGTAGAAAAGATTAAGTCTATTAGGGTTATGCTAGCCATTGCTGCATTTCATGATTGTGAAATATGGCAAATGGATGTCAAAACTGCTTTTCTTAATGGAAAGTTGGATGAGGATGTTTACATGAGTCAGCAAGAGGATTTTGTCAATGCAAAGTACCCTAATAGAGTGTGGAAGCTTGAGAAATCCATCTATGGATTAAAACAAGCATCTCGCAGATGGAATCTTTGTTTTGATGAGAAAGTCAAAGAGTTTGGCTTTTTGAGGAGCGAGGATGAGTCTTGTGTATATGTTAAGGCTAGCGTGTAACACCGTGATTTTCAAGACAAAAATTTTATTTAAATAATCAATTTAATATTAATACACTTGTTTAAAATCTTATTCACATTCGAATTACAAAACATAGTTTCATTTTTATTATAATAGAAGACCAGGATCCTCCAAAACACAACTCTTTCTTCGGTGTGTACAATCGAACCGTTGCCATCCCGCGTTACTGTAAGAACCTGAAACAACATAACATAAACAACGTAAGCACGAAGCTTAGTGAGTTCCCCAATATACACCTTACGCACGTACGCCTTTCCAGGCCCTGACCTTCCGGTCCACCGCACAATGCCTTACGGCCCATGAGATAATCGCCTTCCGGCCCATAAGATATTTGCCTTCCGGCCCATAAGATAATTGCCTTCCGGCCCATAAGATAATTGCCTTCCGGCCCATACACATATAAAACACATAACACAAATACTCTAACACATAAAGCACATATATCATATATATACCGGCCTTCCGGCCCGTAACATACTCTAACACATAAAGCACATACATCATATATCATACCCGACCTTTCTGTCACATAATACTTTGCCTTCCGGCCCATATATAAACATGTATATCACGCGTAGCAGCTAACTTTCCATTTATAGCATATAAACATAACACATAACATACTTGACCTTCCGGTCACACAATCAAACCCTTCCGGGTACAGTATAGTGAGAAAACTCACCTCGCGGACGCTGGAAGATAACAACTCCTGAAATCCCTTGCACTTGATCCTCCGAGCTACAAGCTCCCTGTAACATCATATATCTCTTCATTAATACTTCTATCTTCCATGTTAACTGACCCTAAGAAATCACACCGGTCAACTCTGGTCAACGGCCATCTCGACTGGACTCGGCGAGTACCCTGGCGACTCGGCGAGTCTAGTCGTCCTCACAAATTCCTGAATGTTCCCTTTCTACTCGTCGAGTATCCCTCTTGACTCGACGAGGTCCTCGTGGAAGAATCGCGGGGCCACCCCGACTCTACTCGCCGAGTCTGAAGAACAAACTCGGCGAGTCCCAGTGAATCTTCAAGCTACTCGCCGAGTCTGCTCATCCGACTCGGCGAGTCCACGCCATGCAGTCGATCGAACTGCTTCCTGAGATACATATATTCCCGAATATACAAACATGGGACCTTCTGGACCTCTAAGGGTCCTAATACAAGGTTATAAACATTGGATAACGACACAACAATCCATCTAATCTCCAAATGGGTTTCATAAACCCTAAATTCGTGTACACATCAAAATAACACGAATGATCCGAAACATAACCTGAAAACGTACTCTCTGTGTCCCCAAACCTCAGAACTCGACCCCTTTGCTCTTCCTTTGGCCAAAATCCTTCCTCTTCTTGCACCACAATTCCTTCAAAGTCAATAATGGCCTTCAAGTTTGCTCTAGATGCCACAGTCGTTTAGGGTTCTCCTCAATCGGCCAAAAGACGTGAAATGACGACATAACAACCCTTATATACGACCCAATACGAAACGGCTAGGGTTTCCGCTGAACAGCGTCGACTCGCCGAGTCCATACCTGGACTCGTCGAGTCCAGTCGCGAACCCGCGACCAAATCTGCGACCCTACTCGGCGAGTCTGGCTCCAACTCGCCGAGTCTCCCCTTTAAAACACCCCAAAATGCAATTTAACAATACTTGAGATTTTGGGCTGTTACAATTCTCCCCCACTAGAATTAGACTTCGCCCTCGAAGTCTCACTCTGAAAATAGTTCTGGATGCTGCTCCCGCATCACACGTTTCGGCTTCCCTAAACACTTCTAATATCTTCCGAGGTTGCCACTGAATCAATGCCAGAGGTACCTCCTTGTTCCTCAGAAACTTGATCTTCCGATCCCTGATGGCCACTGGCCTCTCGGCGTAACACAGGCTCGCATCCACCTAATCGTTCTCTAGTAGAACCACTGCTGACTCATCTGCTATACACCTCTTCAATTGCGACACCTAAAAGTGTCATGGATCCATCTAAATTCCGTTGGCAGCTCCAACCGGTATGCCACTTTTCCTACCTTCGCACCTTCACGCAAAGACCCAACATACCGGCCCCTACTTACCCCTCTTCCTGGATCCAAACACCCCTTCCCAGGGAGAGACCGTCAGGAATACGAAGTCGCCGACCTGAACCACATGCCCGCAACGGCGTCTGTCTGCATAACCTTCCTGTCAACTCTAAACGATCTTTAACCTCTGATTAGCCTGACGCATCTGCTCTGTCGACCAAAACACGATCGATGCACTATCCACCACTTCCTGCAACCGAGAATTACCCAAGATGCGACTCTGCTCTAAATCTCAATGATCACACGACTCATAAGGCTTATGAAACTCAGAATTACCGGTTCCCCGATCCTAAGCCCACTTTATCCATATCGGAACAACTGAGGGACCCATTCTCAATCTTAGGGCAACTCTCACGAGTTCTCTTCCTGCAAACACCTACCCTGGCTGCATTAGCCCCAACATACCTTTCCCTTCCCTCACTTAGTGAAACCCGCTTGACAACCTTGACACTACTCCCTGTATCACACATGCACTGGATCTGCTCGCAAGGACTCTCGAGTCCATGCATTACCTTTCCTCCACGAACGAGGTTCCGACATCACCTTCCATGCAATAGCTCAAAGGGCGGCATACTAATGCACTAATGATGGCTGTTAATATGGAACAACTCAACCAATGATAATTACGTACCGCGGCTTCCTCCGACAGCTAATACACATGCCCGAAACATGTCTTCGAACGTCCGCATCGTTCGCCCTCTCTAAAGTGTCCTCAGATGTCATCATGATAAGCTCCTTTCCCATATTCCTCTTCAAGACTAAGTACCAGATCAACTTTTGGCTCCACATCTGAGCCCCAACGGTCACCCATATCGCGATCCAAATATTCCACTGACTTTTCTCCCCGTGACCACTATCCCGACCCAGTGACACGTAAGTCACAAAATCTTCTTTTCATCGTGAGAGAAAATACAATCCCACCGAGGATCGTCTCAACTCTAATCTATGGTTTCTGCTGTGCCTCTTCCTTGCGTATCTCCCCGCATCCCCCGACAGAGACGAAGACCCCCGTTTCGCCCCTGACTCAACATACAAGCTCCAAAGACTCAATATCAGGGCTACCCAAACTCGAAACTCTTCCACCTCATACGCTGCTCGAAAATATTCCAACATAAAAATTCTCTTGCCAACCAGTGAGTACTGCAACTCCACGCAGCATCACAACACCCTCTGACTAGTGAGTACTGCGACTCGAACATCCACCACAGACTATGGAGGCAATCAACATAACGAACGCCCATCTTGCGAAAATCCACCCTCTCAAATAATCTCCCTGAATGCCCATACCCGAAGACTCCTACTAATTCCGCAGATACCTGATATGCCACACGTCGATTCAATTCGGGATTCCCGAATAATTCCAAGATAAGGATATCATACCCGAATATCCCAGAATACTACCACCACCACTGATCTCCTGCACCCCATAATTAAACCTATATTTTCCCCGCCTTACAACCTTGGTGCATCTAATTTCTCGATTGGAATGCGAGATAACGTTAACGTACGAAATGCGCTGATAATTCTCCAAATCCCTTTTTCCCGACACTCAAAATCCAAACAAGGATACGCATACCGACTCCAGAAGTTGACTGCCCAATCATTCTCTATCTTCTTGCAACAACACCAATCACCTGTCATGAATACGTTCGTTCTCCTCTTCAAGTACTTCCCGCATTAACTCACTCTGACCCCTTAACTCGATCATCGACACCTCTGGTCTCATGATTTCTTACTGCATATCTCTATACTCCGTTTATAACTACTCTTGCCAACTCTTTGTTTTCTACGTACCGCACCCGGTTCTCCCCCACTAGGGTTCGAACCGTCACTAGTTAGCATACCATCAACCCACGACTATCTTTCACCAGCGAAATCGTACCTGCGCCAGGAAAGTGCTATGCAACGCCCAATAGTCCCTCCCCTTATGAAGTCAATCAACCCTCTATACTCTGAACCTCTGGTTAACTCCCAAGAACTTCTCATCACGGCTGTCTCTAATCGTTCCAAATCCCATACCAATCCAACACTAAGCATCTGCTCCGCTCGATAACATCTTTGACTCGTAGACTGCACCGCAAAATCATCGTTCCTCTCAGCTCAACTCATCAACCCATATCCAATGCCGGATTTGTCCCAAGAACAGGAACTCACTCTCAACATAGACGAAACTCTCTGCACTGCAAAACTCGACTGAACTCTTCACTGCTACCACTATAACACAACCTGTCCTTCTCAATTAGGTGTGGTGTGGTTCTCGACTACCTCAGTCCCAACTGACTGTCTGCTCACGGTAAATCACTGTCTCGCGGCACACCCGCTACCTGATGCTCTGAGGGAAGTCATTATCGATAACCACCTGCAGGGTGTACTCCCAAATCCAAAACTGAAACACCAGACCTCTCGTGTCTTGCACACGAACATAAGTGACACTACCCACCTAGAAGGTGACCTCTCCTCTATCGACCGATTTCTCGACTCAGATCGAAATTTCCTCTTCCTTTAACTCCTTACCACCATACTCTGATAGGTACTCGCCTTTCCCCTCAAGGAACGCCTCTCCATCCTCAATCATGGTTCACAGGCCTAAAACCCATAGCGTCCGATCTCTACCTCATCGATCCTAACCGGATAACAAGATAGTCACCAACATCATCCACTACGAACTACGATACTCATCCCATGACATCCCTTCTCCATTTGCTTCGGTGCATGGTGCCTGAACCATAGTATTACTCCTCAATCTGTTCCGACGTATGGTACACGAACCATAACATCACTCTGTAATCCGCTCCGATGTATGGTGCTCGAACCACAACATCCATCCTCAATCTGTCCCGGTGTATGGTACCCGGACCATAACATCGCTCTGTAATCCGCTCCGATGTATGGTGCTCGAACCACAACATCCATCCTCAATCTGTCCCGATGTATGGTACCCGGACCATAACATCGCTCCGCAGTCCGCTCCGACGTATCGTATTCGAACCATAACATCACTCCTCAATCTGTTCCTTAGGACCTTCAGAATGCTCCCTGTATCAAGTATGGGTCCTCTGCTTTCAGTAGTACGGGCCCATACTACCTGCCACATCTACCCATACTTTCCACACGGACCATCCCCGAGTTCCTAAGTAGCTGATCGACCTGCTCTTTTCACCAATCCCATCTTGCATGCTCGCTCCCCAGCGAAATCCTCTACTCTACCCGCGCACCCATCTTGGCTAGGTTTAATCTCTAGCCCCTTCAGCCGTCCTCCCACTTCTTTGCTATCAGCTGCTGAAGAGCTCCTAATGATGCCAAACATCTACCTCCTGAGTATCGTCATACTCACTTAGTAGCTGTCTCCCATCATCGAGAACTCCACAAAGCACGAAGCAAGCAGCATTCGAGCATCGAAGCATACATAGGACTCCCTAGCTGTGATAGCTCCACCTTCTCGGCTCATCCTCGAAAGTACCACTGTACTCTGTAGCTCTACCCCTCGTGCGTTCTAACTAGATACCCTCACTCATCACATACACACAAAAGCATAACGCACATATAACCACAAACCCTAGACTAAGGCATCACAAATCAGGCCACTCTAGTCCTAAGATATGAAATACCTAGCCTGTCTCTAACATGAAATAATATCTCATAAGTGCATAATAAATATTTCGTAACACAAAAGTAAGGGTATTTTGGGAAATCACCGTTTGGCTCTGGCTGATTGTACACACTGCTCTTTCTTGCTTTCTCTTTGAACTCTTATTCACTTTTAGAAAACCATTTATTTGGAAAACTTTTTCTTACTTCCTCAGTTTGAGTCCAGATTTACCCGTAGGCGCGTTCGAATCCCTCAAACCAAGGCTCTGATACCAATTGTAACACCGTGATTTTCAAGACAAAAATTTTATTTAAATAATCAATTTAATATTAATACACTTGTTTAAAATCTTATTCACATTCGAATTACAAAACATAGTTTCATTTTTATTATAATAGAAGACCAGGATCCTCCAAAACACAACTCTTTCTTCGGTGTGTACAATCTAACCGTTGCCATCCTGCGTTACTGTAAGAACCTGAAACAACATAACATAAACAACGTAAGCACGAAGCTTAGTGAGTTCCCCAATATACACCTTACGCACGTACGCCTTTCTAGGCCCTGACCTTCCGGTCCACCGCACAATGCCTTCCGGCCCATGAGATAATCGCCTTCCGGCCCATAAGATATTTGCCTTCCGGCCCATAAGATAATTGCCTTCCGGCCCATAAGATAATTGCCTTCCGGCCCATAAGATAATTGCCTTCCGGCCCATAAGATAATTGCCTTCCGGCCCATACACATATAAAACACATAACACAAATACTCTAACACATAAAGCACATATATCATATATATACCGGCCTTCCGGCCCGTAACATACTCTAACACATAAAGCACATACATCATATATCATACCCGACCTTTCTGTCACATAATACTTTGCCTTCCGGCCCATATATAAACATGTATATCACGCGTAGCAGCTAACTTTCCATTTATAGCATATAAACATAACACATAACATACTTGACCTTCCGGTCACACAATCAAACCCTTCCGGGTACAGTATAGTGAGAAAACTCACCTCGCGGACGCTGGAAGATAACAACTCCTGAAATCCCTTGCACTTGATCCTCCGAGCTACAAGCTCCCTGTAACATCATATATCTCTTCATTAATACTTCTATCTTCCATGTTAACTGACCCTAAGAAATCACACCGGTCAACTCTGGTCAACGGCCATCTCGACTGGACTCGGCGAGTACCCTGGCGACTCGGCGAGTCTAGTCGTCCTCACAAATTCCTGAATGTTCCCTTTCTACTCGTCGAGTATCCCTCTTGACTCGACGAGGTCCTCGTGGAAGAATCGCGGGGCCACCCCGACTCTACTCGCCGAGTCTGAAGAACAAACTCGGCGAGTCCCAGTGAATCTTCAAGCTACTCGCCGAGTCTGCTCATCCGACTCGGCGAGTCCACGCCATGCAGTCGATCGAACTGCTTCCTGAGATACATATATTCCCGAATATACAAACATGGGACCTTCTGGACCTCTAAGGGTCCTAATACAAGGTTATAAACATTGGATAACGACACAACAATCCATCTAATCTCCAAATGGGTTTCATAAACCCTAAATTCGTGTACACATCAAAATAACACGAATGATCCGAAACATAACCTGAAAACGTACTCTCTGTGTCCCCAAACCTCAGAACTCGACCCTTTGCTCTTCCTTTGGCCAAAATCCTTCCTCTTCTTGCACCACAATTCCTTCAAAGTCAATAATGGCCTTCAAGTTTGCTCTAGATGCCACAGTCGTTTAGGGTTCTCCTCAATCGGCCAAAAGACGTGAAATGACGACATAACAACCCTTATATACGACCCAATACGAAACGGCTAGGGTTTCCGCTGAACAGCGTCGACTCGCCGAGTCCATACCTGGACTCGTCGAGTCCAGTCGCGAACCCGCGACCAAATCTGCGACCCTACTCGGCGAGTCTGGCTCCAACTCGCCGAGTCTCCCCTTTAAAACACCCCAAAATGCAATTTAACAATACTTGAGATTTTGGGCTGTTACATAGCGGGAGTATAGTTAGCTTTTTGGTATTGTATGTGGATGACATACTACGCATAGGAAATGACATCCCAACCTTGCAGGAGGTTAAGTCCTGGCTTAGGAAGTGTTTTGCTATGAAGGACCTTGGAGAAGCTGCCTATATCCTAGGGATAAGGATACTGAGAGACAGGAGTAAGAGAATAATTGGACTTAATCAAAGTACCTACTTGGATAAGGTGTTGAATAGGTTCAGCATGCAGGATTCCAAGAAATCTGACTTACCGAACCAGAGTAATACCAAACTGAGCAAGATTCAGAGCCCGAGTACAGAGGCTGAGATAGCTGAGATGATTTGAGTACCGTATGCTTATGCTATAAGCTCGATCATGTATGCTAGGACTTGTACTTTCCCTGATGTTGCCTTTGCTTTGAGCATGGTCAGCAGATATCAAGGAAATCCTAGCAAGTCTCACTGGATTGTGGTAAAGAACATTCTCAAGTACCAGCGAAGGACTAAGGATTGGGTCCTTACCCTTGGTTGGAGTCATGTCTTGAGAGTAGTAGGGTATAGTGACACTAGTTTTCAGACTGATAGGGATAATTTCTGCTCTCAATCAGGTTGGGTCTTTACCCTAAATGGAGGAGCAATTACTTGGAAAAGTTCCAAACACGAGACAACTGATTCAACTTGCGAATCAGAGTATATAGTAGCAAACAGGGCGGCAAATGAGGGAATATGGATGAAGAACTTCATTGGAGACCTTGGAGTTGTACCAGCTATAAAGGAGCCTATGGAGATTTTCTGCGATAATGAGAGTGCAGTTGCCTTAGCCAAGGAACCAAGGGATCACAACAGATCCAGTCACATCGATAGAAAATACCACTTTATTAGACATCAAATCGAAGAATGACTCCTACTGGCAAAGAGGGTATCATCGGATGAGAACACTGCAGATCCCCTCACGAAGGGACTGTGTAGGGTTAAGCATTTACATCATGTGAGGCGCATTGGGCTGAAGGATGATATTAGTTTTAGTAATTAGATAGCTTTCAAAACATGTAATAGTTGAAATTTAATTGACATTTGATGTTTAAATAAAAGGTGTTTTTATTTACTAGTACGACACTGTCTTGTGTCAATCATTTACTATTGTTTCATTTTGCATGTTTTGACTTCCAGAATAATTATGTTATGGTATATCATATTATCAAAACTATCCATAGTCGTTCATACTTTGGAAGTAGGTATTGAAGTAAGACTTTCAGGAATTGGGTTTGTAGATTTGTCGGAATTGTATTAGACATTGCAATTGTTGTTGCAACATTCATGAGTGTTCATAAGTTCTGAGTATTGGAATCAACCCACGCTCACTTGTATCACTTCATTGAATTTATCTCGACTGATCGTGAGACGGTAATATCATATAAGTCTTCAAACCAAGAGATATGAGTTGTTGGCTATGAGTTGGTTGTACATTGATAGTACGAAAATGCATCAGTAACTTGATGTTATAAAACGTGCTGTTGTGTACAATTTGATGATTAGTTAGTACAAGCATATGAGTTGAAGTTTATTTGTTCCTTTTAGTCCCTGGATGATTAAAAGAGATATTGTGGGCTCCTCGGTGATTTTGTTTTGACCTATGTACCAAGCCCGGCTATAACTCAATTGATGTGTTCGATTAAGTTCTATGTCAAACGAATTGGAAATCGGGAAACAAACTGTTGGACAATAAGTACGACGTTGTTCCATGTATTTGTGCGGCTAATATCTCGAACAGAGGATTATATAGTCACTTATCTTAAATGGCACATCATCTTAGTTCCGCGAGACTTTGAAAAAGCTACGATTGTTGGTCGGATCATGAAGTCGTACTTGCAGCTATAGTTATTAGACTTATCCAAGTGGGAGACTGTTGGATAAGGTGTCTAAGTCCATAAATATATTTGGTATGTACTTGACCCAATATAGCATGGTCCATTTGGGTTGCATGGCATCGTAACAATAGGATGGAAAAAATGAGAGAAAGGACACTTATGATTTGTTAATATATTATAAGCTCTAATATATTAATATGAAATCATATTATTTAATTAGTGTTGATCAAGAATTAATCTGGAATTAATTTTGTGATCAAAAGAGACTAATTAAATATATGGGGATTTATTTGGTAAATCATTCACTCTTATATAATGGGCTTATGATCCATGATTCATTAGATTGGGCTAGAACCCATAAGTTGCTCCATGGAGGTTAAAACTCACGGATCATGGAGGAAATGAAAATCCATGCACATTAGGGTTTACATGGTGTAACCCTACATGTGGAACACTATATAAAGAGCCCCATGGCAAGCAAAATCGGCCATTAAGACATAAGGGTGAGGGCTAGCGAAATTTTGTGCACAAGTGTTCTTATCTCAAGTTATTCTAAAAGTTGTGGTGCTGCTTGAAGCATTTAAGGCATTACATTTGGGGTGCCAGGCTTATAAGGTCTTAAGGAATCCAAGCTACAAGAAAGGTATGTCATTCTACTAATTTTTTGTAATACATATACCCCATTATATACTAGTTAGGATGAAAGCCTTGGAAAATGAAAATTTGCATGTATAATAGAGAAAAACATGGATCCAAGGTTTCTAGTGTTGCATTGTAATGCCTGTGTTTCCGGGCTTGTCATTAATGATGATGTAATAGTTTAGGTTAACATTTGTAAACTGTTGTGATTCAATAAAAAAGTATTATTTGAGTATTATGTGTTTTGTGCTTAATTGTGTGACTTAAATGAATTAAGGGTTAAAATAAGCATCAAAATGAAATGTTAAATAAACCCGATATTTATGAAGGATGTGGTAGTGGTCATGATGAGGTTTTGAAAATATAAAGAATGCTGGAATATGAGTTATGACGAAGAAGTTATGACCTGTCGAAGATTCGTGACAGAACCCGTACGACGTTGTATGACGTAAAATATGAATTTAAGATAGAACGATATCTAGCCTTAGTGATGTAAACGAGAGTTGTAGATCATAATCTCACCTACGCGTGGATATAAAGAACATTGAAAACGGAGCATGTATGCAAAAGATATGTATTTCTGAAGTTTGGGGCATGATTTTCGACACTGAGTCAGTGTTCACGACGTGAATAGTTTGTTCACCATGTGAACTCAGTGATTTGACCTTTCAGAGCCTGCTAGACCCAACTTGCGATGACGCATGCAATGATGATCAAGCTCACGATGTCAAATAAGGGTTCATGATGTGAATTTCAAGAAATCAGCCCTATAAATAGAATTGAAGGGGCAGTCGGCCAAGGTTGCTAATTTACTCTTCTCTTACCCATATTACCTCGATTTACATGAAAAGAAGTACCCCCGAAGCCCTGGTATCATCCCGAGACCCGAAGCGAGTCTCGAACCCCGAAGATCACGAGAAGAAAACAGTTTTCGAGCTGAAGCTCTGCTTGCGAGAAGCCCGGTGTATGAAGATCTTCCAGTTTCACCGAAGAATACTACATTTAGAGCTGTAGTGTTATCCGGTTATCTTCTTATCAAGTGAGTGTGTAGTTACTTTCTTCTAACACATAAATACGAAGTATTTTCATAAAATAAGTGCCATGTGTTTATATGTTATGTGTTATTTGAAATGAGTATTGGTTGAATGTTTTATACATGTTTTATGTTGTATATATATATATATATATATATATATATATATATATATATATATATATATATATATACATACATATATATACAAATATGTTGGGTAGAACATGGGTAGATAGTGATGTGTGATGAAATAAAAATGATGAGAGGCCTCGATGTTGTTGTTAATCTACTCGTCTAGCGGAGTATGGATGACGACCACTGACTCTTTCTAAACTGTCCAGTGAAACGCTAGCAGGTTTATAACCTGTAGGTGTTGTGACCGATGTATTTACCGGTGTACTCTATCCCCCTCATGGTTGCCTTTAGGACATCTATTGTTGAGAAAACCCCTTTGCAATAATGTCCATCCCAATGAAAATCCAAGACTAGGTCCCTGGTAATAGATGTTTTTTTAGGGACGTAAAGTGGGGATAACGGGAATGGGTAATCAGGTTATTGTTGGTTGGTGAAATTAAATATAATTATTTATTGTGGGTTGAAAACCATATATGCTCACCAGGCTCCCAAGCCTGACCGACTCAGTTTTATTTGTATTACAGATAGTGTCGCGAGAGCATAAGATGGATGAAGCATCAAGTTATTTTGTTTATAGGCCAGTAGTTGTATATAACTGTTGTAAGGCTTATAATGTGTCGTTAATGCTTTTTAGTCTGTATCGGAACACGCCATCCCGAGTTTTGTTATATATGAAAATACATTTCTTTAAGGAATGCTTTGATAAATTTTATTTATCATATTTTGTTTTGGAAACAAATTCCGCAACTCTTTTAAATGAAAGGATTGCTCTGAAAAATATTTTAAAAGCATAAATTAAATCGGTCTTTTCTGGCCGTGATTTTGGGGATGTCACAGTTTGTATTAGATCATTAGTTTAAGCGAACTAGGAATTTGTAGGATTTCTAGACATAAACTTAGAATGCTAAGTGGAGATTGTGAGATGAGTGTCTATTATATTTTAGACACGAGCACTGGTTTATTTTAGGAAGGTTGCCTAAAATGCTTTTATGTGCTAAATATTATATGTTTGACATATATGATATTATTTGTTCGGATCTATGGTTTGTTGCCAACCGGATCTGGAGACTTTATGTGTTTAGGATTCTAAGTGTATGATTACGGTATTAGAACTAGCATGTAAACATTTCGGAGTGATAACGATGATTTAATTATCTATCATGACTTGGTATCTAAATTCACTATATTCGGTGTGTAGATTAAAAATAGTAGGAACCAGAAGTGGCGTTCGAAACATAGATGAAAACAGGAATCAACCACCTGTGATTGAGCGAGTACCTGTTGTAGCAGCAGCACCTAAGCCAATTACAATGGTTAGGGTACAAGCTATGATCCAAATGATGTTGGATCGTCAAATGGAAGAAACTAGGCGTTTGCTTCAGTAGAATCGCGAAGAACCTTCAATGCCGATTGAACAGCTAGAATTGAATCAAGGGCATTCGGAAGGAGGAAACTTCAGTGGAACTATTGGTCAAGCCAACCCACCGATTGTTAGGAAAGTCAAACAGGATGGAGGAAATGATGGGCATGGATGCAAGTACAAGGATTTCATGGCATCCAAGCCACCATGTCTATCTGGAAGCCCGATGCTGGTAGAAGTTATAAACTGGATCTACGAAATGGAGACAATCTTCGAGAGTTGTGAATGCAGCAACATACAAAAGACTGCTCTTGCGATCCCTCTGTTAAAATCTAGTGTCTTGAGTTGGTGGAAGTTGTTAGCTGACTCTATTCCTAAGGGAGAAGTGAGCAAAATGTCTTGGGAAGGCTTTGTGGTGCAACTCAAATCACAATACTGCTCCAAGCAGGACCTTCTGGAAATCAATAATGAGTTTCAAATTTTGAAGAAAAGAAAAAATGAGTGTTACTAAATACGTTGCTAGTTTCACAAATAAGATGATTCCATATTTAGTTCCAGTTGAACTCTCTAAGGTCAACAAGTTTGCCCTCGGACTACCAGCGGACTTTGGTCCAATGGTTAAGCAAGCAACCACATTGAAAGCCGCCATCTGGGCTGCTAGAAATGTTGAGACTATATCAGGGAGAAGGGTTTGGAGAGGTCAAAGGTTGGTGAGAAGAGGAAGTTCGACGGACCCTCAGGGTCCAGCAAAAAGGGTAATTCTCGAAGTCTAGTTCGAGAGGAGGTGGAGGAGGCGAAGCGAAATAGTGCGACAAATGCAAGAAGAAGGATCTTGGAAAATGTAGCGGGGAAGCCACATGCTTCAAATATGGAAAGCCAGGGCACTATGCCAACGAATGCACCCTTACCAAGAGATTCTTCTATGGGTGTGGTGAGGAAGGGCACATCTAGAGGGAATGTCCGAAGAAGAAGGACGCATCAAAGCCCAACATCCCACCAAAGCCGAAGGCGAGAGCCTTCCAGATCACACTGGAAGCTGGTAAAGATGAAGCAGATGTCGCTTTTGGTACCTTTCTCGTAAACAAATTACCTACCCAAATTTTATTTGATTATGGATCCAACTACTCCTTTATTTCACATGAATTTAGTAGAAAACTAGCTTTGCCTGTCGATAGACTAGATAATGAATTGTTAGTCGAAGTTACAAGTGGCAGGTTTGTACCTGTTAGCCATCGTATTAAAAACATCTTAATTGACTTGAATGGGAATAAGTTCCACGATGAATTATTGCCTATTGAGCTAAATGGTTTCGACATCGTGCTGGGGATGGATTGGCTTAGTGCCAACGATGCTGAAATACTGTGCAAGAAGAAGATTGTAAAAGTAAACCCACCAGGGAAAAAGTCATTTATGGTGTATGGGGACAAATGCAGAGTAAATTCTGGAATCATCTCTCTAATGAAAGCCAGAAAGTGTTTGACCAAAGGATGTACATCATATTTAGCATTCATGATCGATGCAAAGAAGGAGAAAAAGGAGATTCAGAGCATTCTGGTCGTTTGTGTTTATCCGAAAGTATTTCCCGAAGATCTTCCCGGATTACCGCTTGATAGACAAGTGGAGTTTAGAATAGACTTGTTACCAGGGACGACACCAATAGCAAAAGCACCTTACAGACTAGCACCAACGAAGATGAAGGAGCTGATGGTGTAACTTTAGGAGTTATTTGACAAAGGTTTCATTAGACCTAGTTCATCACCCTGGGGAGCTCCGGTATTATTTGTAAAGAAAAAGGATGGGAGTATGAGGATGTGCATCGATTACAAAGAGCTGAACAAGGCAACAATAAAGAATAGATATCTGTTGTCGGGGATTGATGACCTGTTCGATCAACTACAAGGTTCAAGTGATTTTTCAAAGATCGACCTAAGGTCAGGATATCATTAGCTAAACGTAAGGGAGCAGGATATCGAGAAGACTGCATTCAGAACATAATATGGACACTACGAATTTTTGGTTATGCCGTTTGGACTAACCAATGCTCTAGCAGCATTCATGGATTTAATGAACAGAGTTTGTAATCCGTTCCTTGATAAATATGTGATAGTGTTCATAGATGACATTTTGATTTACTCGAAAATCCAAGACGAGCATGGCAGACACTTGCGAGAAGTGTTGGAAGTCATGAAGAAGGAGAAGTTGTATGCTAAGTTCTCCAAATGTGATTTATGGATTCGAGAAGTCCAATTCTTGGGTCACGTGGTCAACCAAGAATGGATAATGGTTGATCCAGCAAAGATTGAAGTTGTGATGAAGTTGGAACAACCGAAAAGTCCCACAGAGATCTGAAGCTTTTTGGGAATAGATGGATATTACCGAAGGTTTATCTAAGGTTTTTTTTCAATCGCTACTCCTTTAACAACTTTGACTCACAAAGGAGCTACTTATACTTTGAGTGATAAGCACAAAGAAGCATTCTAGCTGCTAAAGAAGAAGCTATGTGAGGTACCGATTCTTTCTCTACCTGATGGAGTTGAAGATTTCGCTGTTTATAGCGATGCCTCTGGTGTTGGGTTGGTTTGTGTTTTGACCCAAATAGAAAAGGTGATAGCATATGCATCTCGACAACTGAAGGAGCATGAAATGAACTACCCTACTCGTGATTTGGAGCTGGTGGTGGTAGTATTTACTCTAAAGATATGGAGGCATTACCTCTATGGCACGAAGTGCAAACTTTTCATTGTTCATAAGAGTCTTCAGTATCTCTTTAGTAAAAAATAATTAAATATGAGGCAACGACGCTGGCTAGAGTTACTCAAGGACTACGACTGTGAGATACTTTACCACCCCGATAAAGCAAATGTTATTGTTAATGCTCTCAGTCGGAAAGTTAATCTTGAAAGAAAAAGTCAAAGAGTGTTGAGAATAGAAGTTGTCTCGACAATTGTGGAGATTATAAAGAAAGCTCAAGAAGAAGTTTCAGAGATGAATGGCCGAAAGGAGGAACGTTTGGGCAAAACGTTAGTGTTCGGTAAAAAGAGTCATGGACTGAAGGTATTCCAAGATTGAATTTGGGTACCTAAGTCAGGAGGACTAAGAGATCTTATTATGGAAGAAGCTCACAAAACCATGTACTCGATTCATCCTAGCAGCACTAAAATGTATAGGGACCTGAAACCCTATTATTGGTGGTCGACGATGAAGCTTGATATTGAAAAGTATATGGCCGAGTGTGTGACATGTGCAAGGGTCAAGGCACCACATCAGAAACCATACGGGAGTTTAGAACCTTTGCATGTACCTATGGGTAAATGGGATGAAATTGCTATGGATTTTGTCACTAAACTACCCAGAACAAAGAACGGTCACGACATAATTTGGGAGGTCGTTGATCGCTTCATTAAGAGTGCGCATTTCATAGAAGTCAACGAGAAATGGTCTATAGATAAGCTTGTGAATTCTTACGTGAAGGAAATTGTGAGGCTTTATGGTGTTCCATTAACAATTGTGTCAGATCGTGACAGACATTTCACCTTGCAATTTTGGAAAGGTCTACTAGAGGAATTGGGTACCAAGTTGTGTTTGAATACAGCTTACCATCCACGGACTGATGGTCAGAGCGAATGAACGAAATAAAAATTTTAAGATATGCTGAGAGCATGTACCCTGGAATTCCCTGGTAACTGGGATGAACATTTACCTTTGGTAGAATTTTCCTACAATAATAGTTTCCACTCGAGCATAAAGATGTCACCTTACCAAGCTTTGTACGGACAAAAATGTCGTACGTTGTCTTATTGGCTTGAGGCTAGGGAAAAGCAGTTTATGGGACCGAAGATAGTCCATCAAACCACTGAAAAGCGGAAAATAATTAGAGATAGAATGGTAGAAGCTCAAAATCGTCAAAAGAGCTATGCTAACAAAAAGCAAAGACCGATAACATTTGAAGTTGGAGATTCGGTTTTGCTTAAAGTATCGATGTGGAAGGGACTTATAAGATTTGGTAAAATGGAAAAGTTGAGTCCAAGGTTTATTGGACCGTTTAAAGTTCTTCAGAGGATTGGGAACCAAGCTTACAAGCTCTAACTACCAGAAGAACTGATTAATATTCATAACAACTTTCATTTGTGTTATCTGAGGAAATTCACGGGAGAAGTTCCTGACATGATTCCAATTTTTGAGTTAAGAATTGATGAAAACAAGAGGTTAATTGAAGAACCAGAGGCAATCTTTGATCGAAAGACTAAGAAATTGCCACTCAAGATGGTCGAATTAGTGCTTGTCTGTTGGAAACATACGAATGGCTCAAATCTCACTTGGGAAATGGAGAGTGACATGTAAGTCACTATTCGCATTTGTTTGTTGATGTGTGATTTCGGGGATGGAATCATCCTAAGGTGCAAAGAATTGTAACTCCTGTGTTTCCGAGCTTTCCATTAATGATGATGTAATAGTCTAGGTTAACCATTGTAAACCATTGTGTTATAATAAAAATGTATTATTCGAGTATTATGTGTTTTGTGCTTAATTGTGTGACTTAAATGAATTAAGGATAAAAATAAGCATCAAAATGAAATGTTAAATAAACTCGATATCTATGAAGGATGTGGTAGTGGTCGTGACGAGGTTTCCGAATATATAAAGAATGTTAAAATCTGAGTTATAACGATGAAGTTATGATGTAACAACCCGAAATTTCCGTATCATTTCTTGTAACTCTTTCGTAGTACAATTCGCGCAACCAATCGTCGTTTCCAAATTCAATTTCCGATCTTCCGTTTAATTAAGTCATTATCTGGTATGTATTTAAAATGACTTAATGGGTGTCTTAATACATTTAGAAATCATTTTAACACCCAACTTAAGTGATTGGAATATTTCTAGAATTTACCGTATCGGGTTATGGCAACCTAATCGGGTACGACCAAAAGCCTCGTCTAACGCCGGTATCGGGTAGAATTACACCGTGTCCAAAACTTAGACACTATATAATGTGTCTTAAGCCTCCATTTGAAGCCTTTGGTCATTTTCTCATAGAACTCTCACAACCTCTCTCCTCATCCATAATCAAAGGTCCAAAACAAAGATTTAAGGCTTCCAATCAAAGAGGTAACACCCCTAACTTGTTATCTAACCTCTTTAGCCTTCAAATTGATGTTTAAATTAAGTTTTGGGACCAAAGACATGAGTTTACGGCCAAGGATCAAGCTTGGGCCGTAAACTCCTCATAATGGGGGTTTTGAGCCAAATTACCCTTCCAAATCATAGTTGGGACTTAGATATGACCTTAAGGCTTGCTAATTGGGACTTGAAACATCTAAAACATGAATTATATGGGACAAACAAGATTTTACAGCCAAGGCATGTGCTTGGGCCGTAAACTCCATTAAATTGGGGATTTAGAGCCTTTAAACATGTCCAAATGCCTTGAAACTCAACCAATGGCCTTGGGGTAAAATCTAGATGCATCTAAAAATAGTTTAAGGGTTTGAAACACATCAAAAATTTCATTTATAGGATTTTACGGCCTAGGAACATACCCTTGGCCGTAAACTCATAAAACCTTGTCAAATGATGCATCAAATTCACTCTAATGGCTTGCAAAAATTTCTAGAATCACATGTGATTGTTTTAAGCATCAAAAACTAACTTTTCATGAGTATAGGAGAGTTTACGGCCATAGAACATGCCTCTAGGCTGTAAACTCCTAAAAGTATGTTAAATGGTGTTCTAAATTCATAACAAGGCTTGGAAAATTAACTAGAATCACATGTGATTGTCCTATGTAGCTTAAAACAATTTTTCTTGGCCATGGGTGAGTTTACGACCGTAAACTCCAAGTGAGTGGCCGTAAACTCCCTTTTAAGTGTTATAATTCCATTCAATCCATTCCAAGGCATTTTAGAAATCCATTCAAACAATCCCCATGTCCATTTAAGCCATTAAACACCCAAAATCACACCAACATGAGTTTACGGCCGTAAACTCATGTGTGGGTGTGTTATGTGGCTGTAAACTCCTTAAAATGTTTACTCTTGGGGAGTAAACTCAAGTCCCAAGTCCCTAGTGCCATTACACGCCCGAAGATGTCAACCGGGTCACTCCAATCGCTCGTTTTGAGGTGTTTAACCTCGTTGGAGTATAATGTCCCATATGATTAGTGAATGTATCCCTATTTGAATATATATGGACATTATTTCATTTCACATAGGGACATCGTGAGTAATCAAACCCCGAACCAACGTTTAGTATCCAAAACCGACGCATTTCCGAGTCCGGTGAGTTCATACCCCTACCCTTTTTCACTGTTTTCACTGTTTTCAGGGGGGAACACAAGCAAAGTACAAGGGAATTCTTGTACTCAAAACATGTTTCCAAATGTGTGTTTCATATTCCATATGCTTTTAATACTGATTACTACAACTGATAACTATTTGAACATGCAGATCACGTAACATATATTTGTGAAATAGGTCTTTAAACTGTTATGTTTTACATATACTTCACAAATGGTTTTCCACATTTTATCAGTTAAAAGCATGACATTAGACATTTGAATATAATACATGTACACTGTTTTGTCCTCGGTAGCACTCCACATCCATCCGCGAGTGGAGGACTATCATATTATTACTAGTAAATTGTTAATCCTGTATGATTGGAGACACGTCCTCGGCGAACACTCCACAGAGATACGCGAGTGGAGGACTGCACCCGTAACCAAAATTTCTGGTATTTAGAGAGCGTGACTTGAGTGTATAGATCTATACGGGGTTGACTACCCCACACCTGGCTGCTAGCTACAGTCGAACCGAAATGGTTCAAGGGTGACGAAAGTCATAAGTATGTGGACTACCTATTGCCACATGTGGACTACTTATTGCCACAGGTTTAGTCTATCGTATGGTTATGGAACTCGCAATTAGGATAACAGAGATTTACTTATAGTAATAATGAACCACTTTATACATCTTTTACATCTTTCACATACAGTAATCAACATTCAGGAAAGTATGGGACTTTCCTGGGAAAACATGGAACCTAACCACTTTTACATCTTGCACGTACAGTAATCAACATTCAGGAAAGTATGGGACTTTCCTGGGAAAACATGGAACCTAACCACTTTTACATCTTTTACATCTTTTACATCACTCACATTGGAAACCAACGTGCAGGAAAGCATGGGGCTTTCCTAGGTAATAGTTACATAACTGGAAAGAGTAACAAACAGGATAACATTACATCTTTTACAATTGGTAATATACAATAAGGAAAGTATGGGACTTTCCTGGGAATACACGATAAGTAAACAGAACAGTTTAACAAGTCGGATAACCAACTATACATTTTCACATGAGCAGACATGTTTTCAGTGTACAAACTTACTATACTTTACATTTGTGAAACAATAACCAACTATTAAGAAAATACGGGATTTTCTTGGTATACATAACATTTCAGAAACAGAAAGGAAATTTGAAACATTTTCACAAACAAAAACCGCTTATGAACTCACCTGTTTTATGCTGATTTTTAAACTGCTTGTGTTCTCAGGTAAGCGTTAGAACAGGTACCCGAAGATTCTTTTTGCTTGAAGACGGTGTACATGAAGATCCGTCTCATTTTGTTTATATATACTATGTATCACAAATTTACAAACTTTACTTTTGAAACAACTGTAAAACTTTTCTTTTGTAATGTATTGGTTGTTTTACTTTACTTACTATGTGCATTGGATTTGATACTCAACGTGGAGTCAACCCCGGAAATGTTTCCGCCTTCGGTTTTCGGGGTGTAACATATGACCTGTCCAAGATTCGAGACAGAACCGGCACGACAATGTATGACGTAAAATATGAATTTAATATAGAGCGATATCTAGCCTTATTGATCTAAACAAGAGTTGTAGAGCATAATCTCACCTACACGTGGATATAAAGAACGTCAAAAACGGAGCTCGTATGCGAAATATATGAATTTCTGAAGTTCGGGGCACGATTTTCGACACTGAGTCGGTGTTCACGACGTGAACAGTGTGTTCACGATGTGAACTCAATGATTTGACCTTTCAGAGCCTGCCAGACCCAACTTGCGACGACACATCCAATGACGATCAAGGTTACGGCGTGAAATAAGGGTTCACGACGTGAATTTCAAGAAATCAGCCCTATAAGTAGAATTGAAGGGACAGCCGGCCAATGTTGCTAATTCACTCTTCTCTCACCCATATTACATCGATTTACGTGCTAAGAAGTACACCCTAATCCCCGGTATCATCTGGAGACCTGAAGCGAGTCCTAAACCCGAAGATCCCAAGAAGAAAAGAGTTTCTGAGCCGAAGCTCTGCTTACGAGAAGCCCATGTGTGAAGATCTTCATGTTTCACCACAGAATACTACCTTTAGAGTCGTAGTGCTATCCGGTCATCTTCTTGTGAAGTGATTGTGTAGTTACTTTCTTCTAACACATAAATATGAAGTATTTCCATAAAATACATGTTATGTGTTTATATGTTATGTGTTATTTGAAATGAGTATTGGTTGAATGTTTTATACATGCTTTATGTTGTATGTATATTTATATTTTTATCTAAAAATATGTTGGGTAGAACATGGGTAGATAGTGATGTGTGATGAAATAAAAATGATGAAAGGCCTTGATGTTGTTTTTAATTTAGTCATCTAGCGGAGTATGGATGACAACCAAAGACTCTTTCTAGATTGTCCAATAGGACGCTGGTAGATGCATAACCTATAGATGTTGTGAACGATGTGTTCACCGGTGCACTCTATCCCCCTCATGATTGTCTTTAGGACATCTATTGTTGAGGAAATCCCTTTGCGGTAATGTTCATCCCGATGAAAATCCTAGATTAGGTCCGTGAATAGATGTTGTTTTAGGGATGTAAAGTGAGGATAACGGGAATGAGTAATCGGGTTATTGTTGGTTGGTAAAATTAAATATAGTTATTTATTGCGGGTTGAAAACCCTATATGCTCACCAGGCTCCCAAGCCTGACCCACTCAGTTTTATTTGTATTACAGGTAGTGGCGTGAGAGCATAAGATGGATGAATCATCAAGTTATTTTGTTTATAGGCCAGTAGTTGTATATAATTGTTGTAAGGCTTATAATGTGTCATTTATGCTTTTGGTCTGTATCGGAACATGACATCCCGAGTTTTGTTATATATGAAAATACATTTCTTTAAGGAATGCTTTGATCAATTTTATTTATCATATTTTGTTTTGGAACAAATTCCGCAACTCTTTTAAATCAAAGAATTCCTCTGAAAATTATTTTAAAAGCATAAATTAAATCGGTTTTTTCTGGCCATGATTTTGGTGATGTCACATGCATGTACACCATATGAGTGTTAGAATGCTCAAAACCCATCAATGTTCACTGTGAATAATTAACTCTTTTAATATAAACATTTAAAGGCCCTAAAGACAAAGTTAAATACATAAAAAAATGACTACATAATTGAAATAACAATTTTAAAAATGAAAAGGAAATTAGAGTAGTAACCTCTCCTACTATGATAAAAAAAGGATGAAAATTTTGAGTGCAACTGTGTAACAATAGATTTGAACAAATTCTATAGGCATATCAGAAAACTTAACCAAGTTAGTAATAAGACCGCTGATATAAGCCTATATTTTCGTTCAATACAATGACAATATAATACCTAAGCACGGCTAATTACTGCTTCTAAAACTATAGCATGATTTGGAAGACCTATCCTTTACACTCCTATAAAAAATCTAATGAATGAATCAATAGTCCTCATATAATTGCCAGTAAAATGGTGATAGTCGTCCAAGGTTTACAGAAGCTTGGAAGATGTAAAGAGAATGATGGTTGGCAACATAGAGAGAAGAATTTGCTTTTAAATCATTAAACATGGCTTCAAAGAGTAAAATTTTAGGTCGTTTAACATCAATTGGTTGAATTGTTGAGGATAAGAGTGAACTTCATTTTTCTTTACTCAAGAGATCATTCTAATTGAACATCAAGTACTTGTTTTGATCTTACAGTTGAACCATTAAACTTTTTAACATGGTAATCCATAGGACATAACTTACATTTTCTATGAACTGCTCCTCAACTCGTTGGAACCTAACCCAATATGCATGAACCTTAGCATAATGGGCAATAGACCTTTTGCCCAAAAAAAAAAAACAATTCATGAAACTATGAAGGAAAATGATGAATCAATAAAGAATGGAATAGAAATTTACCAATATATATGAGAAGTTAAACGGAATCGACAAATACATGTAGTTAGGGATGAAGCGATCGTTCTCCTCTTGTTTACGACTTCTTTATTCAACAGTATATCTGAGAGAAAAAGATGAATCCAGAACTCCAATTTATTTAAGCAATTTCCAAAAGCTTTTAGAAAAAATAAGGGTTTGTGATGGTTTACCAATAAGGGGTCGAGATGGGAGAACACGACAACAATAGGCTTTTTAAGTGTTGATTAGGATGTAGCATGAGCTGGCAATCCGTGTTCAATGTTTTTGAAGACCTGTAAAAGAGAAAAGTAAGTGAAAGTGTGTGTGTAACGACGTCAATCTTGGTTTTTAATTTCACTGTGGATTATGGGGTAAAGAGATTGCCTCCTGATGAACAAATTGTCGAATCGGAGGAGACGTAGGGAAGGAACGAAATCAGTGATTATATAATAGTGGAGACGGCGATCAGAAATAACGGTGGTGCAAGGTTGGAGAGTGGGTGGTGCTTCACTGTCGATGGAGGTGAGCATGAAGACTTGGGTGGATGTAACACCCGGGTTTTGGGGCTAAGCGTTTTTAGACAATGTAATAGTCTATGTCAACTATTGTAAATCTTTTTGAGGTAATAAAATGAAATATTTGAGTATTATGTGAATTATGTGTATTTATGTGCTTATTACTTATTTATAAATGTATAATAAATAAAGGATAAAAATGAGCGTCAACATTAAAGTGTGAGATAAGTCTGATATCTTTACATAAAGTTGTAGTGGTCGGAACAAGGATTTTGGGGATATAAAGAACACTGAAATCCGAGTTATAACGAAGAAGTTATGAACCGTCGAAGTTTCGTGATGAAACTGGCACGATACCAGGAAGCATAAATAGTGAATTTACGATAGAGTGAGATTTAGCCCTAGCGATCTAAAAGAAAGTCGTAGAATACGTTAAACCGAGAGCATCTATAAAAAGAACGCCCAAATCCGACTTCATATGAGGAAGTTATAATTTTTCAAAGTTTCGGCTTAGCAGTGTATAGCCCGAAGTTCGAATATTAGATCGAACGGTTTTTAGCCGACATGACCTAAACAAGAATCAAAGATCTCGTTATTTATAGCGTAACGATAAAAAGACAAATGAAAACGGACATCGGATGAAGAAGTTATGAATTTTTAACGGACTAATCGTGTCCTCTTCTGTTAATAATATAACTTTAAAAATAAAGTCAAAATTAGTCGACGGAGTTTAAACGAACGTTGTAGAGTACGTTACCACCGTTGCATGGATATAAATAACGTCAAAAACAGAGCTCGTACGCGAAAGTTATGAATTTTTAAAGTTGAAGCATGAAATTTGCGAGACCTGATGAAAGAATCGATGACGTGGCAGTGATCTAGACCGTCCATCGCAGATCAGAGGTCGCCTCGGATTTGACACGTCGCTCCTCAGCTACGCCCCATGTCCGAAGTTGGTATGCCCAGCATACCTTTTTGCCTTGTCATCCGATGCACGTGCGAGAAAGCGTTAACCGAGAGGCTTCGCCCCCTATAAATACATGCGAGCCTTTCTGAGTTTTCCACACCTTTCTTCATTTCTTCTCTCTGAACTTTCTCTCTCAAGGGTTTTGAACCCTCCCCTAAGCCTAGGTGATCCCCTAGTACCCGAAGGAAGCCCCGAGGCTCCCAGAGTCCCAAGAAAAAAGGTCTTTCAGTTTTGGAAATGCTGCTCCGAGCAAAGCCCGGTTTTCTTTAAAATCTGTTGTAAGTGAGCTACGCTTACACAATTTTTAATATAGCTTTCAAATAATTACAGTAATGTTATTAGGTCCTTAAAATAATTATTTTGATTATTATCATGAGTTATATTGAGTGTTATTTAACGCTTATATAATAATAATAAAAGCTAGACTATTAATTAGTCACGGTTGACATTAGACTAAACCCTAGTGGTATTGATACTAGGTTTTATCGAAGGAAAATTGTTTTGAGAGTATCGAAGCGCTGTCCGAGTGCTGAGTCACCACCTTTTCGGTGAGTGCATAGTTACTTTCAACTTACACATAGATATTAAGTATTTTATATAAATTATGTGCTATGCGTGCATATTATCTTAATACTTACCATCTATGCTGGATGAACGTTTTTATACATGTTTTCAATGATTTAAACCATATATGTATTTTATATCTACGAAAATGTTGGGGTAAAACATGGGTAGATATAATAGGTGATGTGTCATAAAATGATGAGAGGCCTCGATGTTGATGTTGTTGATTATGTCATTTAGCACAGTATGGATGACGACCACAAACTCTTCTAGACAGTCCAGTGGAACGCTAGCACGCTCGCAACCTATAGGCGTTTGTGAACGATGTGTTCACTGGTGTACTCCATCCGCCACATGGTTGCCATTAGGACATTTATTGCTAAGGAAACCCCTTAGCAGTAGTGTCCATCCCGATGATGATACTTAGGATAGGTCCCTTGTGATAGGTGTTTAGGGACGTAATGTGAGGATAACGGGAACGGGTAATCGGGTTATTGTTGGTTGATGAAATTAATAAACTTATTTATTGTGGGTTGAAACCCCTATGTGCTCACTAGGCTCCCAAGCCTGATCCACTCAGTTTCTTGTATTACAGGTAGTGGTGCATGAGCATAGATGTTTGGATGAGAGATAAGGGATTATGGGCCTGTAAATACGAAATAATGTAGTAAGGCTTATGTTGTACTGTTTATGGTTTTGATCTGTATCGAACCTAACATCCTAATTCTTTTAATGAAATACATTTCTTTGGAAATGCTTTTGATAAATCTTTATCATATTTTGTTTCGGGACAAATTCCGCAACACTTTTATTTAAAATGTTACTCTAATTTTCAAACAAGGCATAAACAAAATCGGTCTTTTTTGGCCATGAAAATGGGGATGTCACATTTGGGATCAGAGCATTAGTTTAAGCGAACTAAGAATTTGTAAGATTTCTTGACTTAAACTTAGAATGCTAAGCGATGATTGTGAGGTGTGAGCACTAGCTTATTTTAGGAATTGTGCCTAAAATGATTTTTTGTGCTAAATGTTTTGTGCCTGATATGCTGTTATTTGTTCGGATCTATGGTCTGTTGCCGACCGGATCTGGAAACCTTATGTGTTTAGGATTCTAAACCTACGACTACGATATTAGAACTAGCATATAAACGTTTCGGAGTGATAAGGATGATTTGAACGTTTATCCTAAATAAAGATCTAAATTCACCTTATTCGGTGTATAGATCAAAATGACAAGAACCTGCAGTGGAGCTAGGAATGCGAATGGGAATAGGAATCAATCCCCAGTGATTCAGCAAATACCTGTTATAGTAGAATTTGCACCTGAGCCGACCATGGCTGGAGTTCAAGCCATGATTCGGGCTATGCTAGCTGAACAAAGGGAAGAAATGAGACAGATGTTCCACGAAAATAGGGACAAACCTACCATACACGTTGAGCCGACCGAGCCAATTCCCGAGCAACCTAAGGAAGCGAACTACAGCCGCTAAGGGATTCAAGTAGGGACTCAAGGTGAGCAAAGGGATGGTTCGGAGAGGAGAAACAACAAGGATGGGCGGATGTACAAGAATTTATTGGGTGCTAAGCCACCAAGTCTCTCAGGATGCCCAAAGCCTGTTGAGATTATGGATTGGATCTTCGAGACGGAGATGGTGTTTGAGAGTTGTGACTGCAGCTAGAAGCAGAAGACCGTCTTCGCTATAAGACAACTGAAAACTAGAGTCTTGAGCTGGTGGAAACTATTGGCGGATACAATGTCGCGAGGAGAAGCTCTGAAGATGTCATGGGATAAGTTCACAGAACAACTGAAGGCGCAGTACTGTTCAGAGATAGATCTGATTGATCTGAATAATGAGTTCCAAAACTTGAAGAAGGGAAGAATGTGCATCAACGACTATGCTGTTGCATTCATAGAAAAGATAAAGTTGTTTCCATACTTAATGTCAACTAAACTTTCCAAACTTGATAAGTTCGCAAACGAACTGTCGACAGACTTTAGCCCAACAGTCAAGATGGCAACCACTCTGAAGGCAACTGTTCGAGCAGCTAAGAATGTAGAGACCCAGCAGAAGGAAAGGGGTCTGGAAAGGGCCAAGGTTGGATAGAAAAGGAATTTTGATGGATCTTCAAGGTCCAACAAGAAAAGCAAATTTTCGAAGTCTGCTTCGAGGGGAGGAGGAGCCGAAGCAAAGTGGTGTGACAAGTTCAAGAAGAAGCACTCTGGGAAGTGTGATGGAGGGGTCACTTGTTTCAAATGCGGAATGTCTAGGCACTATACCAATGAATGCACCTTCATCCAGAAGGCCTGTTATGGGTGTAATGAAGAAGGGTACGTTTTGAGGGACTGCCCAAGGAAGAAGGAGGCAGGAAGACCCAACATTCCACTGAAGCCGAAAGCAAGAGCCTTCCAGATGACGCTTAAAGTTGCAAAGGAGGCAACAAATGTCGCTTCAGGTACCTTTCTTGTAAATGGTTTACCTGCCACCATACTACTTGATTCGGGAGCAAACTACTCATTTGTATCGCATAGATTTGCTGGGAAATTAGCATTGCCTATAGAAAAACTTGATAATGCCCTGATTGTAGAAGTTGCCAGTAGAAAATTTGTACCTATTAGTAATTGTATTAAGAACATCATCATCGACCTAAATGGAAACGAATTCCACGAGGAGCTATTAACCATAGAGTTAAACGATTTCGACATCATTTTGGGTATGGATTGTCTTAGCGCCAAGGATGCTGAGATTCAATGCCGAAAGAAGATAGTAGGGGTAAACCCACCCGGAAAGGCATCATTTACGGTGTACGAGGACAAACGCAAAGTGAATTCTGGAATCATCTCCCTGATGAAAGCCAGAAAATGTTTGTCTAAGGGATGTACATCATACTTGGCATTCATAATCGATGGTAAGAAAAGAAAAAGAAAGAGGTGCAAAATATACCGGTTATTTGTGATTATCCGGAAGTCTTTCCTAAAGATCTCCCCAGATTACTACCCGATAGACAAGTAGAGTTCCAAATAGACTTGTTACCAGGGACGACACCAATAGCGAAAGCACCATATTGATTAGCACCGACGGAGATGAAGGAGCTTATGATGCAACTTCAGGAGCTGTTGGACAATGGTTTCATTCAACCTAGTTCATCACCTTAGGGAGCTCCGGTGTTATTTGTGAAGAAAAAGGACAGAAGCATGAGAATGTGTATAGACTAACGAGAGCTAAACAAGGAAACGATGAAGAACAAGTAACCATTGTCGAGGATTGATGACCTATTCGATCAACTGCAAGGTTCGAGCGATTTCTCAAAGATCGATCTTAGGTCAGGATATCATCAGCTGAAGGTGAGAGAGCTGGATGTTGAGAAGACTCTATTCAGAACTAGATATGGATACTACGAGTTTTTGGTTATGTCATTTGGACTAACCAATGCTCTAGCAGCATTCATGGATTTGATGAACAGGGTTTGTAAACCATTCCTCGATAAATCCGTGATAGTTTTCATCGATGACATTTTGATCTACTCGAAAAGCCAAGAGGAGCATGGCAAGCATATACGGGAAGTGTTAAAGAAGGAGAAGTTGTACGCTAATTTCTCCAAGTGTGATTTTTGGATCCGAGAAGTCCAATTCTTGGGTCATGTGGTTAACCAAGAAGGGATAATGGTTGACCCAGCAAAAATCAAAGCGGTAATGAAGTGAGAACGTCCAAAAAGTCCAACGGAGATTTGAAGCTTTCTAGGATTAGCCAGACATTAACGACGATTCATCCAAGGATTTTCTTCGATAGTTGCTCCATTGACAGCGTTGACCCACAAAGGAACTACATATACATGTAGTGAGAAACACGATGAGGCATTCGAGAACCTAAAGAAGAAATTATGTGAAGCACCAATACTTTCTCTACCTGATGGGGTTAAAGACTTCGCGGTGTACAATGATGCATATGGAGTCGGGTTGGGTTGTGTTCTGACCCAAAGAGAAAAGGTGATAGCATACGCATCTCGACAATTAAAAGAGCATGAAAAGAACTACCCCACTCATGATATGGAGTTGGCTGCGGTAGTATTTTCGTTAAAGATATGGAGGCATTACCTTTATAGCACAAAGTGCAAGCTTTTCACTGATCATAAGAGTCTCTAGTATCTCTTTGATCAGAAAGAATTGAACATGAGGCAATGACGCTGTCTAGAACTACTCAAGGACTATGACTGTGAGATACTTTACCACCCCGGTAAAGCAAATGTTGTTGCTGATCCTCTTAGTCGGAAAGTCAACCTTGAAAGGAAAAGGCCAAGAGCGTTGAGAATTGAAGTCGTCTCGACGATTGTGGAAAGTATCATGAAATCTCAACAAGAAACTTTAAAGAAGAATGACCGAACGGAAGAACGTTTGGGCAAACCGTTAGTGTTCAGTGCAAACAGTCGAGGACTAAAAGTATTCTAAGGTCGGATTTGGGTACCTAAGACGGGAGGAATAAGAGACCTTTTGATGGAAGAAGCACACAAGACCATGTACTCGATTCATCCCGGTAGCACTAAAATGTATAGGGACCTAAAACCCTACTATTGGTGGCCTACGATGAAACTTAATGTTGCGAAGTATGTGGCCGAGTGCGTGACTTGTGCAAGAGTTAAGGCACATCATCAGAAACCGTATGGGAGTTTGGAACCTTTTCCTGTACCCATGGGTAAATGGGAGGACATCACCATGGATTTTGTGACCAAACTACCTAGGACGACGAGCGGTCACGACATGATTTAGGTGGTCGTGGATCGTTTCACCAAGAGTGCACACTTCATAGCAGCCAACGAGAAGTGGTCTATGGATAAGCTCACAAATGCTTACGTGAATGAAATTGTAAGACTTCACGGTGTTCCTCTAACAATTGTGTCAGATCGTTATAGTCGTTTCATGTCGAGGTTCTGGAAAAGTCTACAGGAGGAATTAGGTACGAAGTTGTGTTTGAGTACAGCTTACCATCCGCATACTGATGGTCTGAGCGAAAGAACAATTCGGACACTAGAAGATATGCTGAGAGCATGTACCTTCGAGTTCCAAGGGAATTGGAATGAGCACTTACCTCTGGTAGAATTTTCCTACAACAAAAGTTTCCACTCGAGCATCAAGATGGCACCCTATCAAGCGTTGTACGGACAGAAGTGTTGTACGTCATCTTGTTGGCTTGAAGTTGGAGAAAAGTAGTTTATGGCCCCGAGATAGTCCATGAGACTGCTGAAAAGTTAAAGGTGATTAGGGAAAGAATGTTAGCAGATCAGGATCGTCAGAAGAGCTATGCTGACAAGAAAAGATGACCGATGACCTTCGAAGTTGAGGATTCGGTTTTGCTTAAAGTCTCACCGTGGAAAGGACTTATAAAATTACGGAAACAAGGAAAGCCGAGTCCAAGGTTTATTGGATTGTTTAAAGCTCTTCATAAGATTGGGAACCGAACTTACAAGCTGGAATTGCCCAAAGAACTCGACGGTATTCATAACACCTTCCATCTGTGTTATTTGAGCAAATACAAAGGAGAAGTTCCCAACATAATTCCAATCTCGAAGTTAAGAATGGATGAGAATGAGAGGCTAATCAAAGAGACCGAGGCAATTATTGACTGTAAGACTAAGAAGTTACGACGCAAGATGATCGACTTAGTGCTAGTCTGATGGAAACATTCGAATGGGCCGAATCTCACTTGGGAAACAGAGAGTGACATGATGAGTCGCTTTCCATATATATTTGCTGATGGAAGATTCCGTGACGGAATCATCCTAAGGGGGAGAGAATTGAAACGCCCGGGTTTCGGGGCTAAGCATTTTTAGACAATGTAATAGTCTATATCAACTATTGTAAATCTTTTTGAGGTAATAAAAATGAAATATTTGAGTATTATGTGAATTATGTGTATTTATGTGCTTATTACTTATTTATAAATGTATAATAAATAAAGGATAAAAATGAGCATCAAAATTAAAGTGTGAGATAAGTCCGATATCTTTACATAAAGTTGTAGTGGTCGGAACAAGGATTCTGGGGATATAAATAACGCCGAAATCCGAGTTATAACGAAGAAGTTATGACCCGTCGAAGTTTCGTGATGAAACCGGCACGATACCGAGAAGCGTAAATAGTGAATTTACAATAGAGTGAGATTTAGCCCTAGCAATCAAAAAGAAAGTCGTAGGATACGTTAAACCGAGAGTGTCCATAAAAAGAACGCCTAAATCTGACTTCGTATGAGGAAGTTATGATTTTTCAAAGTTTCGGCTTAGCAATGTACAGCCCGAAGTTTGAATATTAGATCGAACAGTTTTTAGCCGACACAAACTAAATGAGAATAGAAGATCTCGTTATTTGTAGCGTAACGATAAAAAGACAAACAAAAACGGACGTTAGATGAAAAAGTTATGAATTTTTAACGGACCAATCGTGTCCCGGTCTGTTAATAATATAACTTTTAAAATAAAGTCAAGATTAGCCACCAGAGTCTAAACGAAAATTGTAGAGTACGTTACCACCGTCGTGAGGATATAAAGAATGTCAAAAACAGAGCTCGTATGCGAAAGTTATTAATTTTTAAAGTTGAAGCATGAAATTGCGAGACCTAATGAAGAATTGATGACGTGGCAGTGATCTAGACCGTCCATCGCAAATCAGAGGTCACCTCGGATTCGAACACGTCGCTCCTCGCCTACGCCCAGCGTTCGAAGTCAGTACGCCCAGCGTACCTTCGCACCTTGTCATCTAATGCACGTGCGAGATAGCTGGATCGAGGCTGGCAGTCTTATCCGAAGCTACGCAGCGCGCAGCTACTGACGCCCAGCGTAATCCGAGAGGCTTCGCCCCCTATAAATACATGCGAACCTTTTCGAGTTTTCCACACCTTTCTTCATTTCTTCTCTCTAAACTTTCTCTCTCTAGGGTTTTGAACCCTCCCCTAAGCCTAGGTGTTCCCCTAGCACCCGAAGGAAACCCCGAGGCTCTCGGAGTCCCGAGAAAAAGGGTCTTTCAGTTTTGGAAACGCTGCTCCGAGCAAAGCCCGGTTTTCTTTAAAACCCGTTGTAAGTGAGCGACGCTTACGCAATTTTTAATATAGCTTTCAAATAATTATAGTAATGTTATTAGGTCATTAAAATAATTATTTGGGCTATTATTATGAGTTATATTAAGTGTTATTTAATGCTTATATAATAATAATAATAGCTAGACTATTAATAAGTTGCGGTTGACGTTAGACTAAACCCTAGTGGTATTGATACTAGGTTTTATCGAAGGAAAATTGTTTTCAGAGTATCGAAGCGTTGTCCGAGTGCTGAGTCACCACCTTTCAGGTGAGTGCATAGTTACTTTCAGCTTACACATAGATATGAAGTATTTTATATAAATTATGTGCTATGTGTTCATATTATCTGAATACTTGCTATCTATGTTGGATGAATGTTTTTATACATGTTTTCAATGATTAAAACTGTATATGTATTTTATATCTACGACAATGTTGGGGTAAAACATGGGTAGATGTAATAGGTGATGTGTGATAAAATGATGAGAGACCTCGATGTTGATGTTGTTGATTCTGTCATCTAGCGGAGTACGGATGACGACCACAGACTCTTCTAGACAATCCAGTGGAACGCTAATAGGCTCGCAACCTATAGGTGTTTGTGAACGATGTGTTCACCAGTGTACTCCATGCCCCACATGGTTGTCTTTAGGACATTTATTGCTAAGGAACCCCCTTAGCAGTAGTGTCAATCTCGATGATGATCCTTAGGATAGGTCCCTTCTGATAGGTGTTTAGGGACGTAATGTGAAGATAACGGGAACGGGTAATCGGGTTATTTTTGGTTGATGAAATTAATAAATTTATTTATTGTGGGTTGAAAACCCTATGTGCTCACTAGGCTCCCAAGCCTGGCCCACTCAGTTTCTTGTATTACAGGTAGTGGTGCATTAGCATAGATGTTTGGATGAGAGATAAGGGATTATAGGCCTGCAAATACGAAACCTGACATCCCGATTCTTTTAATGAAATGCATTTCTTTGGAAATGCTTTTGATAAATCTTTATCATATTTTGTTTTGGGACAAATTCCACAACACTTTTATTTAAAATGTTACTCTGATTTTCCAACAAAGCATAAACAAAATCGGTCTTTTTTGGCCATGAAAATGGGGATGTCACAGCGGATGAGGTGTGATGTCGACACTTCTAATTAGGGTTTTTGATATTTATTTAAGGGAAAAATCGATTGTAGAGGTACAAAAGATATGTGATTTCAATTTGATTGTGAATTAGGATTCAAGTATAGTGGGAAGTAAAATTTGTGGAGCAGGAATGAAATTTTAGGGGTGCACGAAGGAAAATTTCGGGATTTGGATAACCTGATCTAAGATATAGTTGCACAAAAAGTTAAGTGTCACTAAAAACATAATATAGTGGCACTACGGTTTCAAATAGTCACACAATGGGGACCTTCAATTAAAATCATGTGAGACAAACTCCATCTAGGATTGGTTGTTTTTACGCATGTACCTTATGTACCAAATTTTTGCTACACTGAAATCAAGTGAGACAAACTCAAGTTTATGAGTTAGCAACATGAACATTTACTTCATGTGATGATTTATGATATTTGGGCACTTTTTTTGTAACTTATTTTTACTCCATTATATTTTTCACTTTTTTATGTATAGAGTAACTAATGCGTCGAACTCAATTTTCTATAATCATGCCTCCCAATTAATAAGTGGCTGAACGTTCTGCTAAAATATTTCAATTCACTTCTGCTACTTAATTATTAGAAAGTGTGGCAATATGATTACAAATAGTCAGAACGTAGACCTTCAACTACTTAAAATAACATATGAGTGACTATTCATTTCCAACGTCGAGTGACCAAATCCATAAAATGTAGTAGTGAAAGAGATTAATGATAAAAGGCTTTGGTTTTATCATGATAACTCTCTTTTGGATGAAATTTGACACACATACACATATTCTTTTCTCTCTCTCTATAGGTTTAGTAGAAAGGAAAGAAAATATAAGAACTCTCTTGAAGGCAAAATTCGGATTTGATGCTTCAAGCTTAAGAGATTGTATTTTACAAGAGTCAGAATAGCATTTAGAGGTGTTAGAATCATTTTAGCGGATTATATCTATAGAGGAACCCTTCTTTGTGTTCTTGTCTTCGATACCAACGTTCAAACCTCCCGAGAGAATTTAAAGGTTTCAAAGGTTGTAATACTTAAAACCTCATATGGTTGTTTCATTTAACATTACATGTTCATGTAAAGTGATCCTTTGCTGATCTCTTCTTGTTCAAGTATTTTATATAAATTTTAAAAACTTTTCGTTGCAAAGTATCTTGATTTTATGCTTTTATTAAATCTACAGGTTGACAAAATTTCAACATATATATATATATATATATATATATATATATATATATATATATATATATATATATATATATATATATATATATATATATATATGTTCAGGTTCATTTGAGACCATTCTAATTTTGAGAGACCGTGAGACCAAATCTAAAAATAATTTTAAAATGCAAAATAAATAGAAAAATCCAAAAATTCTTTTTTTAAATATTATTTTCGGAACTTGAATTAACTAAAAAAATAAAAAAATATATATATAAAAAAATTTTAAAAAATTAAAAAAATTTTGTTTTTTTTTTAAAAAATACGTGAAATATTCTAAATAGAATATTACACTGACAGATTCTAAAAAATAATTTTAAAATGCAAAATAAATGGAAAAATCTAAAAATTCTTTTTTTAAATATTATTTTCGGAACTTGAATTAACTAAAAAAAATTTAAAAAAATAAAAAAAATTCTATTTTTTTTTTAAAAATACGTGAAATATTTTAAATAGAATATTACCTGTACATATTCTAAAAATAATTTTAAAATGCAAAATAAATGAAAAAATTAAAAAAAAAATTAAATATTATTTTTGGAACATGAATTAACTAAAAAAAATTAAAAAAAAAATTAAAAAATGCGTCTCACGGTCTCACAAAATATAGGTGGTCTCAAATGAACCTAACCCTATATATATATATATATATATATATATATATATATATATATATATATATATATATATATATATATATATATATATATATTCTTTCGAGAACTTGAAGATTTATAAGCACTTAAGAACTCCTAATCCACTCATAATTTTTCAAAACTAAACCACCAATTTTAACAAAATGCAGCACCTAAGCCATATTTAGCCTAAAAAAAATTGATGGTTTTTTTATTTTTTTTTTGAAAATATGCATATATTTGCGCATCTAAATATGCATGCATGCATATTTTTGGACTGTATACACCATTAGTAATATTGATTGCGGATATATATATATATATATATATATATATATATATATATATATATATATATATATATATATATATATATATATATATATATATATATGTGTGTGGGTGTGTTTCTTTGTGTGTGAACATTCAAATATGCATACGTGCACATTTCAAAAAACAAATCGTCTAAGCTTTTTTTAAGCCTAAAAACGGCTTAGATGCTATATTTCATTAATAGTGGTAACTTTTGTTTTGAAAAATATTGAGCGGATAAGGAGTTCTTATGTTCGCATAAATATTTAATTTATCACAATAACTTAGCTCTATGTATGTGTGTCTATAACTAATGGTTACACGAGCATTCACTTGATTATAGCAAAAAACCTGCTACTGGTTTTTTTAATGATTTATATTTTATCAAAAAAAATCGAAAATACCAAAAATAAATATATCAAGATTAACACTTATTTTTTATAGAAAAATAATATAAATATATCAAAATTTATAGTTATCGGTACTCTTTAAATAGACATTTTTATCAATACAACTTTTTTTTTACTTTGTAGGTTAGGATTCACATTGTGAATCAAATTGACAATGTAAGCACATTCATAGATCACACTACTTATCTACATATAATTTTGTTTCTCGCATCTACAATATGAATCCGATTTATTATTTCAACACTTTTGATTAGAGATAAGTTAGTTTAGTAAAATTTACATATGAATCAAAGTATATTCTTTGTAGTTTTATAATATTTTAACATTTTAATTATTGACAAATTGGTTTTTTGTAAATTTCATAAGTGAATTTATTCATAAGGTGAATATTACATGTATTTATTTCAATTTTCAAATTTAGTGTTGCCCTCTCTCTTTAAGATTGAGGGTTCGAGTGCCGCTGCAGATATAGATGTATTTAAAAAGTAGTTTATGAGTAAATTAGATTTTTGGTTCTCAAAAACGTATGCATCCTTTTTTTAGCATTAATCAATTTATTTCTAATAACCAAGATTAGTTTCTTGGTTATATTGTTTAAAATGATTATTTGTTAAACTATATATATATATATATATATATATATATATATATATATATATATATATATATATATATATATATATATATATTTCAGGTTCATTTGAAACCATGTTAATTTTGTAAGATCGTGAGACCAAATCCAAAAATAATTTTAAAATGCATAATAAAAAGAATAATCCGAAAAAAATTAACTATTATTTTCGTCACTTTAATTACCTAAAAAATATATAAAAAATAAAACAAATTACAATTTTTTTGAAAAATACGTGAAATATTCTAATAGAATATTACACTGTAAATATTCTAATATGATTTTTGGAATGTTAGAATATTATATTAGATTTGTTAGATATATAAAATATTCTAATATTATACTAGAATATATAAAAAAATGTAGTTTTTATTTTTTTTAATTTTTTTGGAAAATAGAAATGACGAAATAATTTTTGATTTTTTTTTCGAAAATGTTCTATTATTTTGCATTTAATTTTTTTTATCTACAAAATGAGTGGCTAGAATTGCGTCTCACGATCTCACAAAATTAGACGGTCCCATATGAACCTAACCCTATATATATATATATATATATATATATATATATATATATATATATATATATATATATATATATATATATATATATATATATATATATATATATATATATATATATATATATATATATATATATATATATATCCCCTAATCTAATAAACAACTACAAATTATATACGTTGCGGTCAAATAACCCCTTCCCAATCAAATTTTCGCACTCTTTTTCATAATGTGAATTTCCACTATTGCCCTTCATTTTACACGTTCATTCCTTAAGTTATCCACATCAATTTGACAATTTCTTGAAACATTTAAAAAAATGGAAAGTAAATAATCATTACTTGATTTAAAACGAGAATGGTATCTTTCAAAAATATCATGCTTATCAATTTCTTAAATAGCGTAACTTACCTAATCAAATTATTTTAAATACATAATCACGGTTAGTTTCATTCACATGAACACGAAATTTCAGAGCAAAAGAGAACGTAATATCAAATAGTGGAGTCGCTTTTTATTATTCTTTTAGGCATGCTATTAAAAGTTTTTGTTATGATTATTCAATGTATTCATCTTTAACTTCCTTCCACTGCTCTTTTAATCGATTTGTTAGTATATGTATTTGTTACCGTGTGTAAATGTACATCTTTCCGTTTGTATGTGACTGCTAGTGTTTGTATATTCTGTGATTCTATTTCTGTTTGTATGTGATGGAATATATTGTTGTTATTGAGTTAAATAGTTTCAGCTATTATTGTAACCTAATGAAAGTACTTTGCTATTATTCGTATTTCGTATCATTATTTTTTATTTTTGTAGTTTTAAACCTCCGTTAAATAGAATGTGACGATTTCTTTTAAAAGCATGACTTTTAGTCAATCTTTATATGAATGGTTTAAACATTGTATATGTATATTCATCTTTTTTCCATTACTCTTTAAATCGATTTGTTTGTATACTTATCTGTTACCGTGTTTATATGTAAATCTTTACTTAAACATATGTTGCATCATATAAAGTAATGATTTTTATAAAATATGTGGATTTACATTTGTAAATAAATACTTAATGTTTACAAATTTACTAAAAATAACGAACATATCCTAAGAAAAACACCACTATTGAACGGATTTCAAGGTTAATGCCAGTAAGTCTAAAAGAGAAACACATCACGTAGTAAATCAATGTAAAATTTTGAAACAAACAGACAAAAACAACAACAATTTCTATTAATCTAACGAAATTAACACTATGAATGATTAAGAAGGATTAAAAAGTAAGGGTTTTAAAAATCATTATTTGTGATTAAATACTTACCATTTGTTGTGTAGTTAAATAGTTACAATTTAAAAAGTTATGAAAAAATACAATATATGTTTTTTCACTTAATAATATATTATTTATTACATAATTAAATTTAAATTCTATTTAACATTAACAACCGTGGGTTTCACGGATTTTTACTATATATATATATATATATATATATATATATATATATATATATATATATATATATATATATATATATATATATATATATATATATATATATATATATATATATATCTTAAAATTCATAACATTTTAATAAGAGTTATTTGCGGTGGTGAAGAGATTGAGCTCTAACAGAATGAGTATCTCATTATTTGTTCCTATCATATATTATATACATTACGTAAGCCATCATATCGTTTTTAGAAAATTTATAATTTTACAATTCAACAAATACAATGAACCCCGGTTTTCATGTTTCTTTCATGCTATTATTTCAGTGCTTTCAATCTTTCTTGGAAATTAATATGATATTAAAAAGATAACATATATGATGTAAAATAGACGGAACATACCTTTGATATGTGCAAATGACATGACACACATACATACATTCTATGGATGGTTTGAGGTCGGAGGATGAAGAATAGCGTCTACGTACGGCGGTGGTACATCGTATTGATGGTGACGGCAACAAGTAGTTGTCACTAGTCTTGTTGGTGGTTGGAGCGGCAAAGGTAGGGATGAACATTGGAACCAGATACCCACTTTTGAAACCGGAACCGTTTCGGAACTGCAGGTTCTGGAACTGGAACTGCCTTAAGCGGTTCTGGTTCTAGTTCCTAAAGTTACTAAACAGCCTTAAGCGGTTCCGATTCCAATTTTCATTTTTTCGGAACCGCTACCCGTTGCGTATCCACCGAAACCAGTGTGTGTGTGTATATATATATATATATAAAAGAGAAGTAAATATTTTTTAGGAAACTAAGTCAAATATATTAACAAAATCCATATTATTATTTTTAAAACTAAATCACGGAAAATCACGTATTGAAAAATGTGCAATATTTTTTTACACAATAATGACAAAAAACGAAATAAATTTCATTCTTTAAAAATTACGTAGTTTGATAACATATTTTTCTTTCTATAATAATTAGACGATTTCATTATTAATTTTAAAAACTATTAACAAAATGTTTTTATACAATGTTCAGAAAGTATAAAATTAATGAATCGGACGGTTTGATTTTTTAAAAATCAAGAATTTACTTGAAACTTATTTTATTTTTTAATAATCACATTTCATTCTTTAAAAATACATTGACTAATAAATATTTGTGAACTACTATCATAAAACTAGTAAAATATGTGGAAAAAAAAAATCATTCTTTAACAACGATCTATTGATATTTTATAACATATTTTTTTAAAGTATATGTAATATTCTTTTTACATAGATTCACCAAAACTATAGACGAACTCAAAATTCTTGAAGAATAGGAAAATATTATTTTTAAAAATAAAAATATGTTACAGTATGTAACATAATCTTGAAGAATATGCAATAAACTAATATATTCTTTATATGAATTCTGAAAGAAAGAGCATTCGATTCGGAACTATATTTGAGTTTTAGTCACCAACTTTCTTGATACATATATTAATGAATTCAATTTAAACTAGTTACCAAAATTACAGGAGTGAAGTTAAATGAAATGAGTTACAATAATTATAAGATTATAACTGAAAATGCATTTATTGATTTATATGTTAATTAGTATCATACCTTTTTAAATGATTGGTCAAAAATTGGTTATAGAATCACACAATATATAGTGTTTATATATGAACCTATCTCTCTCTCTCTCTCTCTCTCTCTCTATATATATATATATATATATATATATATATATATATATATATATATATATATATATATATATATATATATATATATATATATATGGGAGGGTTAATGCGAAAATGCAAATAATTTGCTAAAACGTGGAAACAAGAAAATCATATGATATTGTGTCACTTCAATATTATATTTTGAAAAATAATTCATCCAAACTTTGAAATACATGATGATAGTCGATGATAGATGATAAATTGTTTCATATTTGCAAAGTATGATTTTTAACATTTTTATTATGAAAACATGAATTTAAAAATGATTACGAACGCGAAAAAAATATAATTATCCAAACCGTCTTTAAATCTATATTATCATAACATCCAATGTAAACTTACTATCTTTAATTTATTGCTAATAAATTTATTTTTTACAGTACATGTGTTTGATTTCCATAAGATAAAATATGTTTTCGCGTTTTCGCAGGATATTTATATTTTCGTATGAACCTACTTATATATATATATATATATATATATATATATATATATATATATATATATATATATATATATATATTAGTATTTCGTATAAATGTATCTGTGTTAGTTAGACCGATTTAGAATATATTGGTCCGATTATGTCCTTCTTTGGTTCGAATGGATTCGATTTCGATCAAATTAAGTTGTAGTTTTACCGATAAAATTTAACAAAGTTAATGTAACCGGGTTACCCGCTTCCAGAACCGGAACCGTCAGTTTCGAGACTGGTTCCAAAAATTTAAGAACCGCTTAGAGCGGTTCCGGTTTCGATTCTGACTTTCTATGAACCACCTGTTCCGGTTCTCACCAAATGAGGCGGCTACCTGCCTATGCTCATTCCTAGGCAGAAGGGGTGATTAAGTTAGGTGGTGATGAAAAACCGACAGATGACATCTTGGGGTGAATGAAAAGATTGTAAAATTATAAATCTGTACATAATCACATAATTATTGTTAAGAATTTATTTATAAATTATTTTAGTAATTATATATGACATATTGACATATTTTGATTGGGTGTGTTTGTTTTTATAAATTATTTTTATTTTTATATGAACTTATTTCTCTCTCTCTCTCTCTCTCTCTATATATATATATATATATATATATATATATATATATATATATATATATATTCAAATGTTTCTCATATTTACTGTGGGCTAAAATTCACCAATAACAATTTAATAAAAATTAATTTATTATTTAATCAAATAAAGATAGATATTAAATGATTTGTATATGTATATTAAATGATATCTATAATTATAATTTTTTAATGGAAACTAATTAATTTCTTAATTAATATCAGCAATAACATTCTAACAGAATGAGAATTTATTCTAAAAGAATAAGACTAAAATCTAGCAGAATAAGAGTGTATTCTAGTAGAATAGACTCTTGTTCTTCATGTTTCATTAAACTTTGTGGTATTTTAAGTGAGTGAGTACATAAACAACACACAAACTCATACATGAAAACATTGATGCGAATTCATTCTAAAATAATGTTATTGCTAACATTAGTAACGAATTTAATTTGTTTCTATAAAAAGTAAATTATAGATTTAAATATGATTTAATATAAATGCAATTATGAAAATCATTTAATATCTATCTTATTTAATTATATAATTATTTAATTTTACTAAATTTCTATTGGTATATTTTAACACACAATAAATATAAGAAACACATTAACCTAGCTATATATATATATATATATATATATATATATATATATATATATATATATATATATATATATATATATATATATATATATATATGTATATAAAATTCTCAATTATTATATATTTCTTGATGAAATGCAATAAAAGGAATTTATAAATAAGGAAAAAAAAAAACTAAATTCACAAATGATTATTGATTTGTTATATCTTGAAATGTTATAATTTAAATATTATGGTTGAAAATCATATAATTCAAAAAAAAATCATTTATTTTTTTAATATATTTTACTAGTTCTTTTACTTTCTTGTGTTTCTTTCGTTTTTCATTTTTTTTTTATGTATGATAAATTAAGGTTCACATATTTTTTTTATTAAAATATTTTGAATTATATTATTTTTATTAACATGTAATCTTTTAAAATAAAATAAAATATGATATTTAACAACCTTAATTTTTGAAAAAATATTTTCAAAAAGTTCGTAACATATTATATATAACTGACTTTTAAAAGAATATTTTATTTGAGAAATTTCACGTCTTATATTTTATAAAAACTTAGATTGTTTTAAACAAAATGTAAGAACCCTTCCTTAACAACAATATTAAAAAAAATTAATAATAAATAATAAATAAATAAATAAATATAATCTTCTACAAACTTACTAAAATAATAAGTCGGAGAACTCCTTCATTTTCGTTATATTTTATAAAAGCTAATATCTTTTAAAACTAAAATATAAACAGTTCAAAATTTTATTTTAAATTCTTTTTTATAGATTTCGTTAGTATAATAAATAGAAATCTATGTTAAATATTTATGATTTTTGATGAGTTTTTTATTTTGAATTTTAATTAAAATAAGAACTTTATAAAAAATATATATATTTTTTAAATTTTATGATTTTTTTGTATTGTAGAGAATAAATTTTTTAAAAATATTATAACTTAAAAACTAAGTTGATAAATTAAAAAAACAAAAAAACAAAAAACAAAATCAATACATATGTGCTTGATATGTCATGGGAAGAGGAGTTTATACGTTCGACAATTCAACCAACCAACAACAACAGGTGGCTTATTCTTCATCAAACTACCCTAATGACTTTCATTTTTTTGCATAATCTGCCCTAGCTTTCTAGTATTTACGCAATTGGCACTCAAGATTTTAAACGTTAATCCTTTTATTTATATACTACATGATTTCTAGTTTAGTGGTATACTTGATGTCAAGGGTTAAGTCTCGTTAGAGAGAGAGAGAACAAACTTAAACATAAAATCACAACCCTAGGATTATTATATGGATAGTTTAAATTAAAAGGATGCATAATAAAATTATGGATTCTTATACATGATAAGGTATCATGAGGATTCTATATTATTGTATTTTTAAGCCCCCTTCCTTCCTATCCATCTGTCGTATTGTTGAAAATATTATGAATTAATACAATCTCATATTTATTTTTATATACGTATAAGTATATGCCAGGTATGTAGTTGTATGTGTTTAAGTGATTGTAGGAGTGAAGCGCGGATCTGAAGTGGGTCGGGTTAGATTCGTTTCAGTGATAGAGGAATATAAAAGAAGAGAGAGAGTGTGTTAGTTGAGAGATCAGATATTTTTCATCTCAGTCTTCTATCTTGTGATATGCTCTCGTTCGGTTAGAGTTTTTTGCTAGATCTAAATGATTGTATAGCAGATCTATTGTAGTTTTCCTCTGATCGTTCTTTGTATTCAGTTGTTTTACATCTTGTTCTTTCGTTTACTGATAATCATTCTAGATTAGGGTTTGAGTGTTTCATTATGAGAGTAGAATAGGTTTTTTTGTAGTGACGTTTTTTATGTGTGTTCTTGAAAACCTTTTGTTTCTTTATCCTCAAATGATATAAGGAATGAAGATGTTGGGAAATATGTGTTTGTAGTTTTTTAACATGGTATCAAAGCTCAAGGCTCGTCGTTCTTGTTCTTGACGCATCTTCTGGTATTCGTTGCTGCGATCTGTTGTCGTCGCTGTTCGTTTTTTCCGCATAAGGTTAGTTCTGTATTTGATTAACCTGGTTTTTTTGATTTACTCTGTTTTGGACTTAGGGTTTCATTCTTTTTACTCTATTTCATAGTTTATTGAGATCCTGGTACTGCGAGAATTTTTTGTTATTCTTGCAGATTGAGTTTCCTGCTGGTGAAAAGATTTGGGTGAAACTAGAAGTCACAAATCACAGTTATCGATTAATCCCTCTAATCTTCTCTTTGGAGTCAGATTTCATCACCGATAAACCCTTTGAGTAAAAGGTTCAGGGAGTTGGTTTTTTAAAAAAACAATTTGCCTTAAGCACTGTGAGGTTTTCTTGTTCTCTCTCTTCTTTCTTCTTTTTGGTTGTAGATGTGGGAGAATCTGGTGTCATGTGTACATCAGTTAATTGTTGTTTGAAATTTGTTGTTGATTCTGTTTTCTTGTTCACCTTGTGTTTGGTTGTCTTGGGCCCCGACAAACTGTGGTGACCATCTGGACTTTAAGCCAACACAAGTGTTGTTTTGTTCTTTACCTGTTTGACATTTTTTTTGTCTTGTTCTTCTTTGATTGGTATTTGTTTTGTGATCTGTTATGGCTGGAGATACTCCTGAGGGAAGTGGTGTCCCTAAGGATTCTCCTGTTGACTTTGATGATCCTCTGTACATACATCCGTCTGATAATGCAGTTACTTCTATAATAACTATTAAATTGACTGGTAATGAAAATTTTAGATTATGGCGTAGTGCAATGAATAGAGGCCTTAAAGCTAGAAATAAATTGGGTTTTGTGGATGGAACTATTGTTCCTGAAAAAACTGATGCAACTAAAAAATCTAAATGGGAATGTGTAAATGCTGTTGTGTGTAATTGGTTATTAGGATCTATATCTGAAGCAATATATGCTAGTCATGTTTATTCTGATAATGCTAAAGACGTTTGGGATGAGTTGTTTGAAACCTATAATAAGGCTGATGGTTCTGTAATTTTTAATATCCATCAGCAGATAAACATTTTAAAACAAAGTGGTTCTTCTCTTTCAGACTACTATAACAAACTTGATTCTTTATGGAAAGAGTTTGATGGTTTGACTAGTTTATCTGAATGTGTTTGTGAGGCTGCAACTAAACTAAATGATCATTCTAAAATGATGAAATTAATGCAATTTTTAAGTGGTCTTGATGATGTATATAATCAGGTTAAAAGTCACATTCTCTTAATGGAACAATTGCCTAATGTTAAAACTGCTTTCTCAATTCTCTCTAAAGAAGAGTCTCTTCAAAAGAATGGTTCTTTGAGTTCTGTTGTTTCTTCAAAACCTCAAATGTCTGTTTTTAATAGTAAGGTTACTGATTTTAAAAAAGGTCAAGGTCAAAATAGATTCAGAAATCAAGGATTACAGTGTAAGCACTGTAATCTTAAGGGTCATACAATAGAAAAGTGTTATAAATTGATTGGATATCCAAAAGATTTTAAACAAAGAAATGGAAATAATAATCAGAATAAGTCTGTATCTATGAATTCTTCCTCTGTTGGTCCAACCAACAGTTTTGTAGCTTCTTCTGAATCTGTTTGTAGTAGTGAATGTCATTATGTTACAAGTGAGCAGTATTCAAATTTTCTTCGTCTCATAAATGAGAATTCTTCTAGTGAGAATGTACCTGCTGCTGCAAATATGGCAGGTACAACAACATATTGTTTTAACTCTTGTGTTACTTCAAATAATTCTCAAAGTTGGATTGTTGATTCTGGAGCAAATCAACATATGACATCCTCAGAATCACAACTCCAAGACACTGTGGATGTGTCTAGACTTAATCTACTTGTAAAACATCCTAATGGTTCTTCTGCTCAAATAAATAAGATTGGGAATGTTCAATTGTCCTCTAATCTTACTTTATTTGATGTCTTTGTTGTGCCAGACTTTAATGTTAATCTTTTGTCTGTACATAAACTATGTAAGGATAATGGATGTGAAATTACTTTCTCTGAACATAATTGTAAAATTCAGGATTCACTATCAAAGAAGATGGTGGAGAATGGTAGAGAATCTGGGGGGCTAGATTACCTAGATCATGTTCCCTCATGTAATTCAGTAAATCAAACTAATTCTAAGTGTTGTGTCTCAAAGTTAACTTGGCATAGCAGACTTGGTCATCCTGCTGATCAGGCTTTAAATATTTTGAAAGATAAATTGAAACTAGGAAATAAGTCTCTTCCTCCTTGTGATGTCTGTCATAAGGCTAAACAGACTAGAGAGTCATTCTCACTTAGTCAACATTGTTCAACCCAGTTGGGTGAATTAATTCACTTAGATGTTTGGGGTCCCTATAGACTTGCTTCTGTAGAAGGGTTTAAGTTTTTTCTTACTATTGTGGATGATTTTTCCAGGGCTACTTGGTTTTTCTTTTGAAATCTGAAAGTGAAGTTTTTGATTGCTTTAAGATTTTTGTGAATGTTTTACTAAACCAATTTAGTGTTAATATTATGGTTGTGAGATCTGATAATGGTACTGAATTTGTGAATAATCAAATGAAATATTTTTGTATTGAACGAGGTATCATTCATCAGACTTCCTGTGCTTACACTCCACAACAAAATGGAGTTGTGGAAAGGAAGCATAGAAACATAATTAATGTTGCAAGATCACTTTTATTTCAGTCGGCTGTTCCTATAAAATATTGGGGAGATGCTGTTTTAACTTCAGTTTTTTGGATAAATAGAATGCCTACATTAGTTTTAAATGGATTATCTCCTTATGAACTTGTTTATAAAAGAACACCTAATTTTGATCACTTGAGAGTTTTTGGTTGTCTTTGTTTTGCTGTTAAACAAAATATTTCTGATAAGTTTTCTGAACGTGCTGAAAAGTGCATTTTATTAGGATATTCAGCTGATAAAAAGGCTTATAAACTTCTTAGTCTTGATACTAATACATCTTTTATGTCCAGGGATGTGAAATTTTATGAATCTGTGTTTCCCTACAAATTGAAGTCAACTAATGTTGACAAAATTTTTTCTGTTTTTGGCCCTAGTGATCCATTTTCCTATGATGAGTTTGATGCTAATGAATACTTAAATGATTCTATTAATCTTGATGAGCTGAGAGTAGAATCACAGTTGGATGGTACTAATGCAGCCATTTACCTGGATGATGTTAGTCCTGATAATACTGTCAACCGTAGTGGCGAGGCAGTTGTGCCTCCTTCTGCTGGTTCAATTCCTTCTTCTTCTAACATTTCTGTGAAAAGTAGTCAGTTACCCTTAATCCCTTCTGTTGAGCAGTCTTTAGGTTCTTCTAGGTCTAGACGTGAGTCTCATATGCGTGTAAAGTTTTCTGATTACATTGTTGAAGGTAAATATAAATATGGAATAGAAAGAACTATTAATTATTCTTCATTAGACAATAATACAAAATGTTTTATTTCAAATTTAAATAAAACTGTTGAGCCTAAAGATTATAAAGAAGCTTTAACTGATCCAAATTGGGTTAAAGCTATGAATGAAGAGATGGAAGCTCTTCATAGAAATAATACCTGGGAAATTACATGTTTACCTAAAAACAGAAAACCAATAGGTTGTAAGTGGGTTTTCAAAATTACATACAAGTCTAATGGTGAAGTAGAAAGATATAAAGCTCGTTTAATAGCTAAAGGGTATAATCAAAGGCAAGGAATTGATTTTGAAGAAACTTTCTCTCATGTTGCAAAAATTGTGACTGTAAGAATAATTATTTCTTTATCTGTACATAATTCTTGGCCATTATATCAATTAGATATTAATAATGCATTTTTATATGGTGACTTAACTGAAGATGTGTATATGTCTCTTCCTCCTGGATATTTTTATATTGGTGATTCTAGGGTTTGTAAACTCACTAAATCTTTGTATGGTTTGAAACAAGCTCCTAGGAAGTGGAATGAAAAACTTTGTTCTTCTTTATTTTTGTTTGGTTTCAAGCAAAGTATAAGTGACTATTCATTATTTGTAAGGAAATTTGAAGGGTCATTAACTATATTGCTTGTATATGTAGATGATATTATTTTGACTGGAAGTTGTGAACATGAATTGTAGAAAGTTAAGGATTTTATGAAAACTCAGTTTCTAATTAAAGAACTTGGAACATTAAAATATTTTTTGGGAATTGAAGTAATAAAATTTAATAATGGTTTGTGTCTAAATCAAAGGAAATATTGTTTAGAACTGTTACATGAATATGGTATGCTTGGGTGTAAACCTGTAAATACTCCATTGGAAACAAATTTTCTGATAAATACTGATGAAAATAGTAAAGAAAATTCATTGTTAGAAAATAAAACTAAGTTTCAGAAACTTATAGGTAAATTGATATACTTGACAATAACTAGACCAGATATTTCATATGTTGTTCAGGTACTTAGTCAGTTCATGCACAGGCCTAAAAAGTTTCATTTAAAAATTCCTTTTAGACTTTTAAGATACTTAAAAAGAAGTCCTGGAAGAGGAATGGCTATAACCAAATCTGATAATTTTGAGCTTAAAGGGTTTGTAGATGCTGACTGGGCTAAGTGTATGATTACAAGAAAATCAGTGTCTGGATATATGATTTATTTTAATAACTGTTTAATATCATGGAAGAGTAAAAACAGTCTACTGTTTCTAGATCCTCCACTGAAGCTGAATATAGAGCTTTAGGGTCTATTACCTGTGAAATAATTTGGATTTTAAAATTTTTGTTTGAATTAGAAATTAAAGATTTAATTCATGTTTCTGTGTTTTGTGATAATGATTCAACTATTAAATTAGCTTTAAATCCTGTGTTTCATGAGAGGACAAAACATTTTGAAATTGACTTGCATTTTATTAGAGAAAAAAATTCTAATGGAGTGATAAAATTGATTAAAATTTGTTCTTCTGAACAAACTGCAGATATCTTAACAAAATCTTTAACTATAAAGCAGCATGATTTTCTAATTAAGAAAATGCGTATTGTTGATGTTTTTAAAAGTGAAAAATAAATATTTCGATTGAGGGGGGATGTTGAAAATATTATGAATTAATACAATCTCATATTTATTTTTATATACGTATAAGTATATGCCAGGTATGTAGTTGTATGTGTTTAAGTGATTGCAGGAGTGAAGCGCGAATCTGAAGTGGGTCGGGTTAGATTCATTTCAGTGATAGAGGAGTATAAAAGAAGAGAGAGTGTGTCAGTGATAGAGGAGTATAAAAGAAGAGAGAGTGTGTGTGTGTTAGTTGAGAGATCAGATATTTTTCATCTCAGTCTTCTCTCTTGTGATATGCTCTCGTTCAGTTAGGGTTTTTTGCTAGATCTAAATGAGTGTATAGCAGATCTATTGTAGTTTTCCTCTGATCGTTCTTTGTATTCAGTTGTTTTACATCTTGTTCTTTCGTTTACTGATAATCATTCTAGATTAGGGTTTGAGCGTTTCATTATGAGAGTAGAATAGGTTTTTTTGTAGTGAGGTTTTTGATGTATGTTCTTGAAAACCTTCTGTTTCTTTATCCTCAAATGATATAAGGAATGAAGATGTTGGGAAATATGTGTTTGTCGTTTTTTAACACGTATACCTAGAATCACAAAAATCTTCGTCGTCTCTTTCTTCCCTCCCTCAACCATAGATGTTCATCATTTCTCCATCTACCAAATCTTATGTATCATTCTTCCTCGTCAAACTCCAATTTCTTTTCTGGAAACATCAAAAACTTCAATTGTAAAAAGTTATTGGTGGGTTCTAGAATCACTATTCAATCAATGTGTCTGCTAACCTCTTCTCAGTTGACATTATCAAGAAACTCACAAAATCTCAAGTTGTGTTTCTTGAGACTACATGTGTGTTACTTGCTTCATTGCTCGTATTTGACTTCTTTTTGTGATTTGGGAAGCTCGGTGATGGAAAAACGCCTTGGTTTTATATCATATGGTGGATTAACATATTGGATGTCTCTTTTGCTACTCTTCATTGGTTGGTATTCTCTTCTTCGTTGTTGAATGTTGTATTTAGATTTACTTCAATATTGTTTGACTTTCAAGAATCGTAATTAGTCGAGTATTTGATATCGTCAACATTTGTGAATAATTTCATTATGTATCCATGTAAAGATTACGTAAATAGAAAAAAAAGATGATGTAGATAAGGAACTTAAAATCTTAATCAATATGTTAAATTTTAAGTTAAAAACAACTGCAATTAACCTTTTTCCTCCATAAATGAAATGGATTGCTTTTGAGACTTTCATGCCTTCATAATCTTGCATCTTTTGATGGATTCTTATTTTCAATTGAGTTATTTATATGTTCTTGTAAATAGTGAGGATTAAAATTAGATGGAAATCACATGAAATAAAAAGGGTATCTTTCTTTTAACTGATAAAAAGTATATGTTATCTAGTTAATTAGGAAATTGCATGTGGATTGTAGATATTAGAAATCCAGGAAGCACAAATCTTTGTAGATAGAAATTAAAACCAAATTAGCGTCTTCTTTATGATTATTCGATCATTTTGTCATCTTATATTTCAATTTTCTTGAAACATTGTTATACAATATTCTTTATATCATCTGTGTAGAATGATAAAAAAATTTGTCAAGAAACTAAAAACAGAACTTGGGAGAACTTTTTTCAGTTGAAAGTTAATTCTTTTTATTGGTCAGTTGTACGCTAGATTCTCAATTGTTATTTACTCGCAGTTACATTTATTGGTTTTTTCATAAACATCCATTCATTACCAAACACACATTTTAGTTTTTGTATAGATTTTTAGTTATGAACATATATGAATATGATTAATTTCATAGGTTTTTGAATAAATGTTCATTTATGAATAAGCGTTGATATGTGATGGTTACGAATGTTCATACATGTTCGGTTATGCAAACTTATTTATATTTGATCATAACATCAATACATGTTTAGTTACGAACATTCATACATGTTTCATTATAAACATGCATACATGTTATATTTTCTGCATCATCATCATTTAAGCAAAAACCCAAAAAAAAAACTTATTTTGTTTTAGTTTTTGTTTTATGCATAAAGAAAAATAAAATGTTGCATGTTATGATGAAACTCTGTACTTCGAAACGCACTTTGTAAAATATGGAATATGATAGAGACCAAAAATGATAGTCTCAAATATTGGTACGTGTAATAATAGTTCTCCATAAGTAGAAATTTGTTAAACACATTAAACTATTTAACCAATTATAAAACACAAAATAAATCTTATACCTAAACATTATGGAATAAAAAAATGATACAATCTTGGAACTAGAGGCAGTCAAAATGATGTTCAAGTCTATGGTTCTTTTGGAGCTTGCTCAGTGTAAACACTGATCATAAAGAGAAAAATAAGAAAAAAAAATTGTGGAAATATTTAAGTTATTGCATCACAGTTTCATTTTTCTATTATACAAGTTCAATTTTAACTTTTCTTAGATTTATAGTTTTAGTTTTGGTTCGTTTTTCATTCATCTATATAAGCTCATTTTGAGTGATTTATTAAAAGTCATTTAAGTTATCGGGGATAAGTAAGGTTTAAGCTTTGAGTGATTTATTAAATGTCATTTAATGCATCCTTTCTGATTTATTTTAGTACTATTTGCATCATGTTTTCTGTATTTGCGTATGTTTTAGTCTCAGTAATGGACAACTCATCATTTTTACCAAAATGCATGTATTGCTCATGTTTTGATGTCTATTTCATGAAATTTGAAGTTTAGAAGTATGCAGGGTGCATTTGGAATTAGTTTGGGTCATATTTAAAGTTGAAACAAATGAGGAAGCTAGAGTTGGAAGACTGTAAGTATATTGCAGATCTGTGAAGAACGCGTCACGTCTATCAACCATAAGCGCCATTTAAATATGTTTACACGATTTTAGAAAAGTTTTCTATATGTTTTAAAAAACCATGTTATCATTGTTTGCATAAAATATTAGTATATTAAAACATTTTGAATACAAATGATTGTTTCAAAATAATAAAAATTTAAGGATGTCATAATCAATAAACAACATAAGTACACTGTAAAGACCTAATGGTCTTTAACACGATTTTAGGTCTTCTCTTTAATCACTCAACGATTTATTCAGGTTCTAACAGCCTGAACACCGCTACCTGTGATGCATATAAATTGAGTGGGTGAAGATGGAAAACCTATTCAGGTAGATAGCATTTTAAATCCCATAGATATATATTCCAGCGAAGATATCTATAAAACAATATACCCTTCCATACTCCGCCCAGTCGATTCTCACGAATCCTAATCAACAATCATCCGGAAGAATCACCTAATCTGACGAATTGTTTAAAAAACGATTTGAATACACATATAGGGTATTTCTTTGCCAGTGTAAATCATAAAAGGCAACCATGAGGGGGATTTAGTACTCAAATTAATGCAAAATCCTTTCTCATGGATAATATGATTCATTAACACCTACATGTAATAAGCATGCTAGTGTTCCACCAGACTGTCTAGAATGGTTAATGGTTGTCATCTTACTCTGGCAGATGACTTGTATAGAACCGACACTCGGGCTCGAGATATTAGCATGATAACATAACTCTCATCTTTGTTCTAATCTCGCACACACCCCAAAATGAGACTACACAATATCCAACTTATCAAATAACTCTAATACATAATCTTTATCATGGCACGTGATAATTCCATAGTACAAAACTCTACTCTCCATTCCAATGTCACATACATCATTTTTATTGTTACTACCCGTTTATTCCACTTGCTTTAAATTAAACGCCCCTTATAAGTCTTAGTTTATAGCTAGGTCTAGCTATAATATTTTTACCATTTGTATAATCATATCTGGCTCACACAAAGTGTTATGTATTATTATAAATATACAGGTTTTTTTGAACCGACAAATCTAATCTACTCCTAAGCTAACAACACCTATTCCACCTATATCCACGACGGGACTTGAACTCTTGACCTCAAAGAGGGAGTGCACCACCTGATACCGTTGGGCTACAAGCCCTTTGGTTATAAATATACAATTAACATGTATTATAGATAATTAAGCATTTAATTCATATATAAAGTATACTATCAATATAGAATACAATAAAAAATTTCAACATATATTTAATCCTTTAAGTACTAAATAATTATATTAAATCATGCACATGAAAGTAACCATGTACTCACCTGATTGAGGTGTTAGATCCATGGTTAGGTTAGTTCATCGCCTAACACTTCAATTTTTCTCTTTAAATCGACCTAAATCGAGCTATTGATGTAATATCGCATTCCCGCACGACATTTCATCGAACGTCATAAAAACTTGGTCAAGTATTTGTGCTTTTGACTTACCGGTCATGGTTGTGGCTAGCAACCATAGGTGGGGATGTCTACCCACTATAGATGTATACATAACTCCCTTGCTCATTTAAGATAAATGATTATAGGTTGGGATATTAGCCAAAACTAAGTAGCTAATTTAATGAATTATTGTCTCATTTAACGACTATTTTGTTTAGTCTTTTAAAGTATAAAAATGTTTCTCTGTACCCTATCAACATTATACATTTTAAGTATATAATTCTAATTACTTGATTATTGTAGAAATAAACGAACAAGGTAACGACGTATTCTAAGGTTATTGCATAAAAGTTTTCCAGAGTAACGTCAGGTATAATTTTAACCAATAAAAGTATTACATAGTGACAACTAGGTATAATATTAACGAATAAAAATGGACATGATAACGATTAAGCATGAAGTTATCTAGCGAAATTTGCCAACACAACAATAAAGTGTACAATGATAAAATATTAGTACATATTAACTAACATAACTGATACTTAATATAACATGCATTCTCCACAGAAAACATTTGAAAAGCATAAACATGGGGCTATAAAATCACCCTTGAAGTGTGCTTTTCTAACTCGGCCATCACATCATGAAAGTGGTCGGGAGGGAAGACGATCGAGGTTTATAATGGAATGATCTAGTTTGGGCATGTGAGCGGAGCAGATCATCGCCTCCTATTTATAGAAGGGTTTGGGGTGCACGATGGCTCAACCTGGGCACATACATGTGTTGCTCTGCTATGTGGCCACCCCTGCCGTATCTTCACGAATATGGTGTCAGATTATGCGTCCTGCGCGTGACGCGCATTGTGAGCACCCAGATTTATCGATTTTGTACAATCCATATCTTCCACATACCAGATCCGCTTCTGATGTTCTTTATATCCACGTGTAGTTATCAACGACTACTACAACTTTCCTTTTGGTTGTTTTAGATAATTCTATAATTAGTTTTAGCCCACCATTTGTAAAGAGGGGGGTATTCCAAATGATTTTACAAAAAACACAACTCTCTCATGCGGGCTCTGATTTTAGCGTTTTTTGTCTCGTTCATCTTATATTGAGGAGTACGACATTTGTTCTTTTTAATGTTGAAGCGAAACTCAACCGTTTCATCAGTTGTTATTTTACGATGCACAACCGTGAGTGCGATTGATTTTTAAAACTTTATAAATTCATAACTCCTACATACGAAGTCGGATTTTTACAAAATTTATATTTTGAAATTATATTGACATGTTCTTTTAGAATACATTATTATTTATATAAAATAATATGGTTTTTTGTGAGCCTATTTTTGGGGCTTTATTACGATTTTCCTAACTTTCTTAGCATTTATTAAATACGTAACATATTATTTTCATTGAACTTTGACATCTATTACATATTTAGCCAATCACATTTATAATTTGTCGAGAATTTGGCCGTTGGTTGAGGTCGAACTCTGATAGTTGTCACAAAAAGGGATGAAGAAAGAATGAGAGAATGAGGCTACTTATAGGATGTTTGATGGGAGAGCGTGCCACATCCCCGTCTTAGGCATGACGCACCTTGGCATAGGAAGCAATGCTCGCTCTTGGTTGTGACATGTCATCTTCAGCGGGTATTTTTTACAATTTTCGAAAAATTATAACTTCCGCGTACGTGTATCTTCAGTTTCATATCGTTAAGTATTACAACTTTCCTTTAGACTTCAACAGTTAATTCACTTTTATTTTTTAATTTACATTCTATGGAGATTACATTGTAAAAAGACCTTGTGAACATTCTAACTCCGTCATAGGAACTCCGTTCTTGACGTTCTTTATATCGTCGAATTTTTATTTTCAAGTAAATAAACTCTTTTTTACATTGTTTTGGCTAAAAAATAACCGATCTCCAATTCAAATTTTATGATGCACATTGTTGTGGGAGGTTGAAAGCGAAACTATGAAGAATCATAACTTTTTCATATGAGCTTAGATTTTGGCATTTTCTACATTCATAGCCTCATGATCACGACTAATACAACTTTCTTCAAGACTATACTAAATAATATTTTATTTTTAAACATTTATTTAATGTAATTCATTAAATTTATACTAAGGTTTTATACAAATGTTATAACTCCATAACAGATGTCCATAAAACGTGTACGCAATATATAAATACCATTTATATAACCTGTATCACACACGAATGATTCTTATTTATTTACGATTATCCTATTCGATGATTTTATTTATTTATTCAATAAAATGAATACTCTTAACTAAAATCTCTTGAACGTTTAACCCTAACTTGTGGGCGTTAAAATTACTCCCCACTTAGTATGATTTCATCCTCGAAATCACAAACTCGGCAAATAAGTGTGACCCCTATCACTCGCTTTCAGTTTTCCCATGTAAGAATTATCTTTGTATTGTGCTCCCATAGTACTAAATCAACTCACTCTATTGTTTTATAGTCATCATAATATTCTAGGTTCTTTTGTTACAACTTATCACCCTGTTGACCTAGTTTCATTATTGAAACATCCACTCTATTGCTCTAAAATTTCTCCGTAAATAAGCGTCTGTATTACATTGAATTCCCCACACAACCATTTATCTTAACCTAATAAGTATTTAAATGAAAATTTTCATGATGTTTGCTGATCCGTGTTCCCTTTGGGTTTTAACTTTATCGGCCACATCAGTTTTTACATTATCAGCTTGTTGACCTAGTTTCATTATTGAAACATCCATTCTATTGATCTAAAATTTCACCATAAATAAGTGGCTTTATTACATTGAATTCCCCAAACAATAATTTATCTTAACCTAATAAGCATTTAAAGGATAAAATTCATGATCTTTACTAATCCGTGTTCCCTTCGGGTTTTGACTTTGCCGGCCACAATTGTTTTACATTATCACTAACATAAATATTCCGAAGAAAATCATAGAATAATCTTAAATCAAAATCTTCACTTTTTCATGATAATGAGTCTATGAAAAAAATTCTTTGTAGACTAATTTTCTACATATATGATGCCCAGAAAGGCATACTTTCATCAGTTAGTCAATTATAATTCATAACACATCATGGTTCTACCCAATCCTAAGACACTTGATGATAAGATCTAAGATAAGATCGTCCTATTTACCTACATGTACGGGTAAATGTTTCAAGTTCCCTAAAGATATTTGATGTCGTTTTCTTACTTTCAAACCAAAACACCTATTCTATTATTCATATAAAAAAACATTAAAGATAATAAATCTCCCTTAGCTTCATCTAATGCAACTTTCCTAGAACATGACACTACAAATTCGAGTTTCCTTTCTTACTTTTGTCTTAATGGTTGGTTCTCCCCCTCTTGGACCTGCTACTACTAACAACCAATTAAAGCCCAAGCTGGGCCTGCCTATGTTATTTTGTAGCTCCTTTTCTTCTAGGAAGAAACTCCTGATTATCATATCATTGAATTTAATATCTGCAATGCAGTATTACTACTTGTGCCTAAAGCGGGTGGTATTGTAGCACAACACGACCACAGTCTGATCATGATCATGATAAGCACAAAGTTATCCACCAATATACACATATACAAAATAGTATAAGAGAGTTTTACTATCATAATGGAAATTACTAGAAACAACGACGGTTGTTGACACCATTCTACCCTCTTCTATGGAAAAATTAACCTTGTCACGCTCCAATTGATCCTCTAGTAATGATCCTTCTGACCATATCTAAAGTACTTGGGTGAAAACGCATAAAAGAAACTTGCATTCTTCTTTTATACCAGCTACAACAACCTTAATTCCACTATTTTCCTAAGCTAATATCAATAGGTTTGAACCTATTACCGATGGTGGCGCTTGAAACTGCACTGATGATTTGTCCTCCAATGAGCATTCAGTCCTAAATCTTAAGTCACAAACTCGTCCTTCATCGAAGACACTTTCTACTTCCTAAATTGGGTCATAAACTCAACCCAAGATAAGGTCTTTACTTCGGCTAGAGTAATTAACCAAATGGTCACACTCTAATGAACTAAACCCTCGACTCCACGAGACAAACATTAACATGGAATATCCTTCCATATCTCTTATTCATCTTGTGTTAATAACTTGATCCTTCCTCCTCTGAACATGGGAGGTTAAATTACAAACATATTTTAGCAGGTAGCATATCTAGCAACTGGTTGTTTAGCCTCACGAATGCTGCAATCCTTCTATCAATCACCTCGATTGCCTCCTTCTTAAATCTCCCGACTAAAATTTATTATTTCCTTAATCAAGATTCTCAGAACAATTCAACTCACTTATGTAGATCTGTATTACTCGGACTCGATCCATCATGGCCACTCGGGCTCAAACTAGAACCTACTTTCATAGACATCATCATATCGTAGCTACTGACTGAACAGACAAAAAAAACACTTAACTACCAGTTCCTTATGAACATTGTGACTACTCTTGATATATGTAGGAATCTTGTGCTTTAGATAGTATAGTCCTACACTACCTTTCATACATATTCATACTCATCCCTTAAATTGCCCCATAATTCCCAAGTCATAATATATGAAAACCACAAAGCAGTTTAACACATGTATGTGTCTTTACGAGAAAATACAACTTTTCCTGAACTCCACTAGAGTTTTCGTGTCATTAACAGTTGCCCTTATCATAAATATGTGCTTTACCATGCATATATGAAATTTACTAGACTCTTCTTTTAGGGTCCGTGCTATTCATATGCCTCAACGCATTATAACTATGTCCTCCTTTATTTTAGTATCAATAGTCCACATAAATTTTCAACATCAAAGAGGACTTTAGGAATGCCTCTACTATAATGTTATCTTCACAAAAATAGGTCATCCTCCTCCATTCTGAATCACACTCCATCAATAAGCATTATAATGTCTTCAAGATTTGATTTTGTGGTATAATTGCATACAATCATCATACATACTATATTCACTTATCAACACTTCCTATTTTTTTTTGGAAAGGGAACTTCCCTAACGAGGGTTTCCGGGCCAGCTTTCGCGCACCGACTAATCCCCCGCTGCAAACATAAAGCTTTGCCTCATGCCCTGGAGTCACTTCAGGCGAACCTCCATGGCCACAAGGGCTGAGTGGTGCCAGGATTTGAACATGGGTCAATAGGTTATTTACCATATCTTCCACATGCCTTACCAAGTCACCACAACCCAAGTGGTTAACAATTATATAAGGCTTACAAGATATGGATTCATAAAGCCTTGATCATTTAAGACAACGTATATTCAATAGTAATTCCATTTCGAAATTATTCACATAGAATCTTTCTCGTATAGTGTATAGTCTCATGGCACACTACATCTGAATTTACTCTAGTTGCATGGAGACAAACGCTCTCCAACTATTTGTACCACCTTTTTACTCATGTGATTCAACATGCATATTATTCCATCTCTTCACTTCATCAACCTTCCATAACATTGTTTCTTTATAGGAGTCAACCTTAGTGAAGCTGCATCTGAACTATATATATATATATATATATATATATATATATATATATATATATATATATATATATATATATATATATATATATCGTTGATTTAGCCACGTATTCTAACTTTCTAAACAAGTAAGTTAATTAGCTCTTCACAAACCAATGACTATTTTCACCATCATAGTCATGTATATTAAAGTTAGCTTAACACACTAAGGAATTTACATAAGGATGTGATAAAAGATAATTATTACTTAGTGTCATTAAATGCTAAGTTAGAGGATCATGTATAGAGTACAAACTAGCTCTTAACACATTACTCAGACTGCATACTACCTTATATGGATAAATAAAGTCTTAGCCTATTGAGTCTGAAATCTATGTCAACTAATTCTCTTTGTATTTCTCAAATTCATCCAAAATATACATAGCATCTTATATAACTTCAATTTCGATACCGTTGAAGTATTTATCACCATCTTCAGTACGTTCAAATCCATAAGTCATGACTGCTTTAATATGTCTATATTTACAACTCATGAACCTCTATGGTTATCATTTGCATATTATCACGCCAAATGTAAATGTATCTTAGATGTACATTATTAATCCAAATGTAAACGCACTCCAATTACATAATAGTACTTCAAAGGTATGATTATGTCACCAAATGTACTCTACCCTTCCGAAAGTACTAGTACACTACTTAAAAAGTTTTCGATGTTAACTATAGTAAGTCTTTTTTATCAAGTAACACATATTAGCATACAAGGCATCTGTCCCAAGGTATGCTAGTGCACTTATAGAAGGTAAGGTACAAAACCTAAAGCATGCTATAAAATAAATGTAACAGCTCAAATTTTCAAATAAATTTTTCATTTAAATTAAAACATCATTATTCGACAAAAGAATTTATTCCAAGTTTATTGCAAAAATATAAATAACGAATCCCCAAGATCTTCAACAATGGCAGTGTGTACGTGTCACGTCGGCGCCTTCCTACGGTCATCACTAGTACCTGAAAAACATAAACACAACTGGTAAGCATAAATGCTTAGTGAGTTCCCCAGTATACGACTTACCCACATATGCCTTCTGGCCCGGACCTTTCGGTCCACATAACATTGCCTTCCGGCCCGTAATATAATCGCCTTCCGGCCCATAACATATCGCCTTCCGGCCCGTATTAAATTGCCTTCCGGCCCATAGTATTTTGCCTTCCGGCCCATAATAGTATAAAACATAACACATATAACATATCACACATAACACATAAGTCATACATCATACCGTTCTTTCTATCACATAAAGTCTCGCCTTCCGGCCCGTATAAGCATACATCACATATAAAGCATCTACCTCTCTAAACATAGCATAAATATAACACATACGACCTTCCGGTCACGCAGTCAAACCCTTCCGGGTGAAGTATAGTGAGAAGACTCACCTCGTAGTATGCAAGCTATAAACCCTTCGAGCCACTCGCACTCGATCCGCTAATCTGCAGGCTCCCTATAATACCACATACCTTTATTAATGATCTTATCAAACAAGACAACTGACCCTACTAAATTACATACAGGTCAACGGTCAACTTGACCGGACTCGTCGAGTGCAAAGGCAACTCGGCGAGTCTAGGCACCCCGACTCCACTCGCCGAGTCTAAGGAACGACTCAACGAGTCCCAGTAAGTCTTCAAGCTACTCGCCGAGTCTGAAGAACAACTCGGTGAGTCCTAGTGAATCTTCAAGCTACTCGCCGAGTCTGATCATTGGACTCGGCGAGTCCTTGCCATGCAGTCAATCAACTGCCTCCTGTAATTCGCATGATTTCGTAATATATAGATATGGGGCTTCCTGGACCTTCACATATACTATTACAGGGGTTTAAACACTTGTAACAACACTATAATCTATCAAATCCTTAAATGGGTTTCCTAAACCCTAGATTCATATACAACGTCAAAACTACAGAAATGATCCGAGGATTACCTGGAAAACGTGTTCCCTGAGTCCCCAACCTTCAGAGCTCGACCCCTTGATTCTCCTTTGATCACCACCTTGCCTCTCCTTGCCTAACAACCTCTTCAAGATTCCACTAGCCTTTACCCTTGTTCCAGATGCCCACAGACTTTTTGGTTATCTTCAATCGGCCAAAAGACGAGACATGACGGCCCTAAAGGCATTATATACGATCCAGAATCAAAACGGCTAGGGTTTCAGCTGAACAGCGTCGACTCGCCGAGTCCCTAATGGACTCGTCGAGTCCAGTCGCGAATCTGTGACTAAGACTGTGGTCCTACTCGGCGAGTCAGGCATCAACTCGCCGAGTTCCCCCCTTAAATATTCCCCAATTTAATTTAAAGTAATACCTGAAATTCCGGGCTGTTACAACTCTCCCCCACTAGAACTAGACTTCGCCCTCGAAGTCTCATTCTGCGAATAACTCCGGATGTTGCTCCCGCATTTCACTCTCCGGCTCCCAAGTCATCTCCGATCCCTTCCGATGTTGCCACTGAACCAACACCAGAGGTATCTCCTTGTTCCGTAGAACCTTGATCTTCCGATCCCTGATAGCTACTGATCTCTCGTCGTAATTCAGGCTCGCATCCACCTGAATATCTTCTAACGGAACCACTGCCGCTTCATCGGCTATACACTTCCTCAACTGTGATACGTGAAAGGTATTGTGAATCTGACTCAGCTCCGCTGACAACTCCAACCGATACGCTACCCGACCTACCCTTGCAATTACACGAAATGGTCCTATGAACCGAGGCCCCAATTTGCCCCTCTTTCTGAACCGAATCACTCCTTTCCAAGGAGAAACCTTTAGGAGAACGAAGTCGCCAACCTGGAATTCGAGCTCGGACTGGCGTCTGTCCGCGTAACTCTTCTGTCGGCTCTGGGCGGTCAATAACCTCTGCCTCACCTGTTGAATCTGTTCGGTCGTTTGAAGTACGATCTCTGTACTGCCCACCACTCTCTGTCCCACTTCTCCCCAGCAAATGGGAGTCCGACACCTCCTACCATACAACAACTCAAAAGGTGGCATACCAATGCTCGAATGATGGCTGTTGTTGTAGGAAAACTCAGCCAACGGCAGATGCGCATCCCAGCTACCCCCGAAGTCTAACACACACGCTCTAAGCATGTCTTCCAATGTCTGAATCGTCCGCTCGCTCTGCCCGTCGGTCTGGGGATGGTATGCGGTACTAAAATGCAATTTAGTACCCAACTCCTCATGGAATTTCTTCCAGAACCTGGAAGTGAAACGTACATCGCGGTCCGAAACAATCGAGGTCGGCACTCCATGCCGAGATACTATCTCTCTCACGTATAACTCTGCCAACTTCTCTGCTGATGAACTTTCGCTAATGGCAAGGAAGTGTGCACTCTTTGTTAGCCTATCCACAATCACCCAAATCGCATCGACTCCCCTGGCAGTTTTCGGCAATTTGGTGATGAAATCCATCGTGATCTGTTCCCACTTCCACTCAGGAATCTCCAAGGGTTGCAACTTACCGTGCGGTCTCTGGTGCTCGGCCTTAACCCTACGGCAGGTCAAACACCTCTCAACGAACCAGGCGACGTCTCTCTTCATGCAAGGCCACCAGTACTCCTTTCTCAAATCCAAATACATTTTCGTAGCACCGGGATGGATCGAGAATTTCGATCTGTGTGCCTCCTCCATCAAAGTAGCACACGTACCGCCCACGAATGGTACCCAGATCCGACCCTGAAATGTCAGAAGTCTCCGTCCATCCATAACAAACTCTGAAATCAACCCGACGACCCGCTCCTGTTTCTACATCCCAGACTTCACAACCTCGGCCTGTGCCCCACGAATAGCATCTAATACCGGAGTCATCACCGTCAATCTCAAACATACGTCCCGCAATGGAGTGCTCTCCGCCCTACGACTCAATGCATCGGCTACCACATTAGCCTTGCCTGGGTGGTATAGGATCTCACAGTCATAATCCTTAACCACGTCTAACCATCTCCTCTGACGCATATTTAGGTTGGGTTGATCCATCAAACACTTCAAACTCTTATGGTCCGTGTATATGGTACAACGAACTCCGTACAGGTAGTGACGCCAAATTTTGAGGGCGAACACTACTGCCCCCAACTCTAAGTCATGCGTGGGATACCTCGCCTCGTGAGGCTTCAGCTGCCTCGATGCATAGGCTATCACATGACCCCTCTGCATCAACACTGCACCCAGTCCCGAAATCGATGCGTCACAATATATGACAAAGTCCTCCATCCCTTCTGGGAGAGCTAATACTGGGGCTTCGCACAGTCTCTGACGAAGTGTCTAAAAGGAAGTCTGCTGCTCGGGTCCCCATGAAAATGTAACACCCTTCCGGGTCAATCTGGTGAGCGGCACCGCGATCTTGGAGAAGTCCCTAATAAACCTCCGATAGTACCCCGCCAACCCAAGGAAACTCCTGATCTCAGAAGGTGACTTCGGTGCCTCCCAACTCATCACTGCTTTCACCTTGGCCGGATCAACCAATATCCCTGCCTGATTTACAACGTGCCCCAGAAATTGGACCTCCCGTAACCAGAAGTCACATTTGGAGAATTTTGCATATAGCTTCTCCGACCTCAGTACCTCAAGAACCTCCCTCAAATGCCCCTCATGCTGCTCTCTAGACCGCGAATACACCAGAATATCGTCGATAAATACAATTACAGACCGATCCAGCATCGGCCTGCATACCCTGTTCATGAGGTCCATGAACACTGCTGGAGCATTGGTGAGCCCAAAAGGCATCACCACAAACTCGTAATGCCCATACCGCGTCCTAAATGCTGTCTTCTGGACGTCCTCATCCCGCACTCTTACCTGATGGTACCCCGATCTCAAATCAATCTTGGAAAACCAAGATGCCCCTTGCAACTGATCGAATAGATCATCGATCCTCGGTAACGGATAGCGGTTCTTGACCGTCACCTTGTTCAGTTCCCGGTAATCGATACACATCCGGTGTGAACCATCCTTCTTCTTGACGAACAGAATCGGTGCTCCCCATGGCGAGCTACTCGGCCGAATAAATCCCTTTCCCAACAACTCCTGAAGTTGTGAGGACAACTCTTGCATCTCTGGAGGTGCAAGACGATAAGGCACCTTCGCAATAGGCGCAGCCCCTGGAACTAGATCGATACCAAACTCTACTTGCCTCGCAGGAGGTACTCCCGGCAAATCCTCGGGAAAAACATCTGGAAACTCGCGCACCACTGGAACCTCCTCCACTGTCTTCGGCCTCTCGGAAGTCTCCCGCGTATCCATCACATACGCTACGAAACCGTTACATCCCCGCCGTATGCATTGCCTCGCCCTAGCGGCCGAACAAAAAGCTGATCCCGAACGGGTACCCTCGCCGTATACCGTAAGAACTCCCCCACTAGGGTCTCGTATAGTCACCAGCTGACGCTCGCAGTCGATGACAGCGCTGAATCGGCTCAACCAGTCCATGCCTACGATGACACAGACGTCCCCCATCGCAATAGGAACTAGGTCAATCGGGAACGCGACCCCGAAGATCTCTAGCACACATCCCCGAAGAACCTCCGTAGCACAAACCACCCTCTCGGCCGCAATAGAAACACTCAAAGGTCGACTTAACGGCTCCCGACTAGTGCCGATATGCTGACTAAAGGCTAACGATACAAACGATCTACTCGCACCCGAATCAAATAACACTAGAGCAGGCATAGAGTTCACAAGAAAAGTACCTACACATACATTAACATAAGCATAACATTTCGACCTTTAAGTAAATACGTGAATGATAACATACCTGCCACAACATCGGGTGCAGCGCGGACCTCCTCCGCAGTCAGCTGAAAGGCTCTTCCGCGAGCCTTCGGGGCCTCGACCTTCGCCGGTTGGGTCTCAGTAGTCCTGGTAGTAGGTGTAGCTCCCTTACGAAGCTGCGGACACTCGGCCTTCCGATGGCCTGTCTGGTTGCAGTGAAAGCAAACCATAAACCCCTTAGGGCAATCCCTGGCAATATGTCCCTCCTTGCCACACTTGTAGCAACCACCAGCTCGACACACCCCCTCATGACTCCTGCCGCACTTCACGCAAGTGCGACCCTTCGGACCTCCCATCTTCGAATCAGCGAACTTAGTCCGCTTGGCTGCCGGCTGAGACTGAGCCGGCCGCCGATCCACCTGCCGAGACTCAGCCTCCTCCCTCGCCTGAGTCTCCAACTCGATCTCGCGCTTCCTGGCATTCGCCTGAAGCTCAGTGAAAGTACGATAGGTGGAGTTTGACACAAACTCCCGGATCTCCCTCTTCAAAACGCCCAAATACCAGCTCATCCGCGACTGCTCCGTAGATACCAGCTCGGGGCAGAACATTGCCCTCTCATGAAACTTCCGCGTGATCACCGCCACGGAATCAGTACCCTGCTTAAGGGTCAAGAACTCCTGAATCAATCGCTCCCTCTCCACCGGGGGAACGTACTCGTCCCTGAACATCTCCGTAAACCTCTCCCATGTTACCGCTGAAATCTCCGCCTGAGTGAAGTTCGCCGTCACGAACTTCCACCAATCCTTCGCTCCCAGACGGAGCAGGTTCAAGGCGAACCGTACCCTCAAGTGCTCCGGGCATGAGCAAGTATAGAAGCACCCCTCAATGTCGGCAATCCACCTCATAGCCGCAATCGGATCCTGCGTACCATCAAATTCAGGGGGTTTCGTGTTGCTGAATTCCCTGAATAGCAATGAATCACCCCCTTGCGGCCTAGCAGCAGCCACAGCTGCGGTAGCGGCAGCGACTGCAGCTTCAGTAAGTGCGGCGTACCGCTCCTCAAACTCCTCCATCAGAGTGGTCTTAATAGACCCAAACATCTCCGGGATCTCAGCCCGAACCGCCGCAGCTACCTCTTCCTGAATAATCTGACGAATCTCCTCGTCACTTGCACCGCTCGAACTCGCCCCATTGCGTGTGATGACCATGATGTCTCTGAAATACAACATAAAATCATCAGAGACTCCACCAAGTACAATTGTACTCGATACGCGCCCTACTCAGTCTCCGATTTCCAGGGATTCTTACTTGGGTCTTCCACTGATCCGGTGCCTTCGGTAGTACGGGCCCAATACTACCGACCACACCGTATCAGTATTCGTCCCAAATCTTCCTCCCCAAATCCCGAATAATGAGTACTCTACCTCTAGTATGCACTATCTACTTGCACGCTACCAAATATCTCATATAAACAATCTCCCTAGACTAAGGCATCACAAAACAGGCAATTCTAGTCCTATCATGTATACCTAGTCTTCTAGCATGCATAACAATTCATAAATCAGTGCATAACATAACATTGTAAGGTATTCTGGGGATCTTTACCGTTCGGGCGCTGGCTGATCGTACACACTGCTCCATTCTTGTTTTACCGCCTTACCATTTATGAAATGTTGTGTCCTTATTATTTTAAAAAGGTTTTTCCTCAAACCCCCGGTCTGAGTTCAGTTGCACCCGAAAGTACACCCGAATCCCTCAAACCAAGGCTCTGATACCAATTGTAACAGCTCAAATTTTCAAATAAATTTTTCATTTAAATTAAAACATCATTATTCGACAAAAGAATTTATTCCAAGTTTATTGCAAAAATATAAATAACGAATCCCCAAGATCTTCAACAATGGCAGTGTGTACGTGTCACGCCGGCGCCTTCCCACGGTCATCACTAGTACCTGAAAAACATAAACACAACTGGTAAGCATAAATGCTTAGTGAGTTCCCCAGTATACGACTTACCCACATACGCCTTCCGGCCCGGACCTTTCGGTCCACATAACATTGCCTTCCGGCCCGTAATATAATCGCCTTCCGGCCCATAACATATCGCCTTCCGGCCCGTATTAAATTGCCTTCCGGCCCATAGTATTTTGCCTTCCGGCCCATAATAGTATAAAACATAACACATATAACATATCACACATAACACATAAGTCATACATCATACCGTTCTTTCTATCACATAAAGTCTCGCCTTCCGGCCCGTATAAGCATACATCACATATAAAGCATCTACCTCTCTAAACATAGCATAAATATAACACATACGACCTTCCGGTCACGCAGTCAAACCCTTCCGGGTGAAGTATAGTGAGAAGACTCACCTCGTAGTATGCAAGCTATAAACCCTTCGAGCCACTCGCACTCGATCCGCTAATCTGCAGGCTCCCTATAATACCACATACCTTTATTAATGATCTTATCAAACAAGACAACTAACCCTACTAAATTACATACAGGTCAACGGTCAACTTGACCGGACTCGTCGAGTGCAAAGGCAACTCGGCGAGTCTAGGCACCCCGACTCCACTCGCCGAGTCTAAGGAACGACTCGACGAGTCCCAGTAAGTCTTCAAGCTACTCGCCGAGTCTGAAGAACAACTCGGCGAGTCCTAGTGAATCTTCAAGCTACTCGCCGAGTCTGATCATTGGACTCGGCGAGTCCTTGCCATGCAGTCAATCAACTGCCTCCTGTAATTCGCATGATTTCGTAATATATAGATATGGGGCTTCCTGGACCTTCACATATACTATTACAGGGGTTTAAACACTTGTAACAACACTATAATCTATCAAATCCTTAAATGGGTTTCCTAAACCCTAGATTCATATACAACGTCAAAACTACAGAAATGATCCGAGGATTACCTGGAAAACGTGTTCCCTGAGTCCCCAACCTTCAGAGCTCGACCCCTTGATTCTCCTTTGATCACCACCTTGCCTCTCCTTGCCTAACAACCTCTTCAAGCTTCCACTAGCCTTTACCCTTGTTCCAGATGCCCACAGACTTTTTGGTTATCTTCAATCGGCCAAAAGACGAGACATGACGGCCCTAAAGGCATTATATACGATCCAGAATCAAAACGGCTAGGGTTTCAGCTGAACAGCGTCGACTCGCCGAGTCCCTAATAGACTCGTCGAGTCCAGTCGCGAATCTGTGACTAAGACTGTGGTCCTACTCGGCGAGTCAGGCATCAACTCGCCGAGTTCCCCCCTTAAATATTCCCCAATTTAATTTAAAGTAATACCTGAAATTCCGGGCTGTTACAATAAATCTATTAGTACATAATAAAAATAAGGCCTATACCCTAAAGTATTCTAGTGCTTGCTTCTATAATATCAAACTAGGTTTACAACCTAAAATATACTAGACACACACCTCACCATCTATTTTTAGCACACTAAGTTTAAGTCTAGAATTTCTCAAAATTTCCTATTCGCTTAAACTAATTCTCCGATACCAATTGTGACATCCCCTATTTCCCAAAACCGAAAAAAAATTCTTTATGCTTTCAAAAACCACATCATCTTTATTTGTGGAAAATATGGGTATATTAAAACATTTTGAGTACAGATGATTATTTCAAAATAAAAAAACACTAAGGATTTCATAATCAATATACAACATTAGTACAATATAAATACCTAATGATCATGAACACCATTGTAGGTCTTTGCTTTAATCACTCAACATCATATTCAAGTTCCAACATCCTTAACATTATTACCTCTAATGCATATAAATTAAGTGGTTCAAGTTGGGAAACCTAATGAGATACATAGGGTTTTCAATCCCACAATGTTATTATCATAATAATCAATAATCAATAAACCTACAAAACCAAATATTACCAAACACTATGGATATATACTCCAAAGAAGATATTTATAAAACAATATACCCTTCCATAACCCACCAGTCTATTCTCATGAATCCTAATCAATGACCATCTCGAAGAATCACTTTACCAGGAGCATCATTTAAAACAACGGTTTAACTAGACATCTAGGGGACTCTTTGGCCAATATAAATCATAAAAGGCAACCATAAGAGGCAATAAAGTACTCGAATTAACACACAATCATTTCTCCTAGATAGTATGATTCATTGACACCTATAGTTAATGAGCGTGTTAGTGTTCCACTATACTGTCTAGAATGGTCAGTGGTCTTCATATTACTTCAGCAGATGACTTGTACGGAACCCACACTTGGGCTCGAGATAGTAGCACAAAAACATAAGTTTCCTCTTTGTTCCAATCTCACACAGTACTCTAGGAAAGTAATAATACCATATAACAAAGCTTTTCTCTCAGTTCCAATATCACATACATCCCGTGTATGATTACTACCCATTTATTCAACTTATATTGAATTCAACATCCTTTGTAAGTCTTAGTTTACAGCTTAATCCTGCGTATAGTATAAATAGTCAATTCTCAATGCAATATTATGCAATGGAGGTTATAACTACGAACTTATTCAACTTACTTTATACTAAAAATCCTTTATAAGTCTTACTTTACCACTAGACATGATTATGATGCATGTAATTAACTTCCAAAACCTTTTTTCCTTTTTATGAAATATTTTCCATCCTACAGCTATTTATATTCAACACAGAATTCAAACGGTAAGTATTCTCTATAACCTAAATCCTTTTAAGTAATAATAGTTGTAATGACATTTTCATGTGGTATAACAAAAAATACTTTTAGCACTTATATAATCATATATGGATCGTACAAAGTGTTATGTAGTATTATGAAATACATAGTTAACTCGTATTCTAGATAATTAGACATTTAATTCATATATAAAGTATATTATCACCATAGAATACAATCTAAAACTTTCATCATATATTTAATCCTTTAAGTTCTCAATATTTTTATTAAAGTAACTATGCACTCTCCTGAATGAGGTGGAAGATCCAAGGTTAGGTTATCTCCTCGCTGAACACTTAAGATTTTATAATTCTATCAAATAAGGAATGATAGTGTAAGATCACTCTGAATATAGAAAGTTCATGGGTAGAACTTTGAGTCTGAATACTTCTTTCTATCGGGATTTTTGACGTCGTAGCACCCCAATAAAATTCCCAAAATCTCACAAAAGTCGGATGAAAGACCCTAACTTTCGTATTTATGAAAGACCCAAACTTTCATACTCGGCAATATAGTTACTCCAAAACATGCTACTTGCATATCCATAAAAACAATATTTTACATTGATAAAGAGATTACAAACTACTGGATACAAACCGACTATTTTAAAGTGTTATATATTACATAACTTCCCAGAATTCTATAGTTTTATACATATGGGAGTGCAAAATACAATAGTTTCAAACTATTCATAAGCTTCTATCGATACAATAGTTTCAAACTATTCAAAAATCTTCTACCAGTATATAACTATACTGGATGTTTATCTCCTGCAATTTGTTAAACATCAAGAGGGTAAGCGGTGACGCTTAGTGAGTTCAATAATAGATACAATATAATGTTATGCCATATATATACTTTAATAGGGCAGAAGCAAAGAGGAACAAGGAACAACAAAGGCATATGTGAATCATGTGACAAACATTTCATATCAATCATTGATTTGATTTAAAGATATACAATCAATGAGACATAACAATTTCCATGCTTGATATACATCAATAAAACTTTGGCCCAAACGGCACAAAAGATATACAACTTCGGATTAACATTTCGGTAGATTTCAGGCTTATAGCCCTGTCTAACCTTTTGCCACTACCATAGAATATAATTCATTCTCTTACGGAGACATGTTCCACATGGTCAGAGGCTACATACCAATACCAACGTGAATCTAAGTCCTTTCACTGATCACATGGTCAAAGGTATTTCTTTGCTATTAAAAATAGCAAATAAAAATAACCTGGGAAAATAACCCGGAATAATAACACTAAAAATCATGTAGCACATATAACACATAACATACAATTATTTCTATATATTAAACTCACCGTGAAATAACCGGGGGATAAATATTAATTTGGGTAGTACTTCGGCTCTAAATATGACTTTCGTCGTTGAACACCGGGAGTTTTCTTGAAAACCGGGCTCTGCGAAGATAGAGCTTCAAAACCGAAAAGATAAATTTTTTGGGCTTCTCGAGAGTCTCGGGGCGTGTTTCGGGCTTTGAAATCAGTACCGGGGCTTCGGGGGAAGTCGGAATAGTAAAAATATCAAAAAAAAAAAAAAGAAGGTGAAAGTGGCAATTTTCCAAAATTACCCGAGAGGTCTCGCAGCCCATTGTATTTATAGGGAGGTCCAAAGTCGGCTAAGGAAGGGGAGTCAGCAGTAAGGACACGCGACATCAGCAGGGCGAGGGTGCGTAGGTGGCTCGCACGTGGGTTGCGCATGCGAGGGGCTCGGTGTCGGCTTCTGATTGGACCAAGGTCTAGTCCGAGGCTTCGGACGTGGCACCCCTGCGAGGCTCGCACACGTGATAAAGGGCACGTGTCGGATTCTTAGCGGACCGGACTTCGGATGCGAGGGCAGGCGACACGTCTCGCCAATTGGCTTCGGTGACTCACCAATTTCGGATACGTGGCATCTTTTAAGCGAGGGTGACGTGGCCGAAGCCACCTATGCGAAATTTCTCGGTTTTCGCGTCAAAACTTCTAAACTCCATAACTTTCGCATACGAGCCCCGTTTTTGACGTTCTTTATATGCATGCGTAGCTAAAATTACGCTCTATAACTTTCGTTTAAACTTCATCGGCTAATTTTGACTTTAATTTTAATATTATTATTTTTAATAGACCGGACAGGAAAATCCGTTAAAAATTTATAACTTCTTCATCCGACGTCCGTTTTCGTCAGACTTTTTACCGTTGCACTACTAATGACGAGACCTTCAATTCTCGTTTAGGTTGTGTCGGCTAAAAATCACTCGATCTAAAATTCGAGTTTTTAGCTGTCTACTGCTAAGCTGAAACTTCGAAAAATCATAACTTCCTCATACGAAGTCAGATTCAAACGGTCTTTATATGAAAGTTGATTATTTTCACGAGTTCTACAACTTTCATTTACATCACTAAGGCTAAAAATTAGTTTATTGAAAACTAAATTTTTAGGCAAGAAAGTATTTTCCGGATTTATCACGGATCTTCGTTTGGTCATAACTTCTTCGTTATAACTCGGATTTCGATGAGGTTTTCGCCCAAATGTTTCTAACGAGATTATCTACAACTTTCAATAATAAAACTTTACTTATTCCAAATTTTATATTTTCGCTATATTTCACTATTTGATTTTTAATTGGAATCTCATAAGACTTCCAACATTTTATGAGTGATTCTAAACATAGTTTTACTTCATTTCTAAAAAAAAACTATCTGTTAGAACTCAACATTCAAATTCACATAATATTTCATAATATTATTTACTTATAACACGATTTCAAAACGTGTATGTTACACCGGACTTTCTAGAGAGAGAAAGTTGAGAGAGGAAATGGATGAAAAAGAAAGAACAAATGAGGCTATTGATAGGTTGCCTGATGGGAGGGCACACCACACGCCTATCCTAGGCGCGTCGTGCCTTCGCGTAGGCGGTAAGGCTCACTCTTGGTTATGAAACGTCATCTTTAGAAGGTATTTTTCAAAATCTAAGAAAATTCATAAATTACGCATACGAGTTTCATTTTTGATGTTCTTTATATCCTCGGTTTCGTATTGATGAGTACTACAACTGTCCTTTTGACTTTAACAGCTTGTTCACATTCAATTTTTCATGCAGTCAATAAATATATCACTATAAAAGACTTTGCGGAAATCATAACTCCTTCATATGAACCCCATTCTCGATGTTCTTTATATCAACAGATTCGTGTTTCCGAGTACATCAACTCTCTTTTTACATGATTTTGGCAAAAAAGCAACCGATCTCCGATTCATTTTTTATGACATATATTGTTGTGTCGTGTTGAATGTGAAACTTCAAAAAATCATAACTTTTAATAAGAAGTCAGATTTTGACATTCTTTATATTCACATGATCGTGATCACAACTACTCCAAATTTCATCAAGATTATATATCCTAAATAATATTTTATGTTTTGAAATGTTAATTTAACGTAATTCGTTAAATTTATACTAAGCTTTTATAAAAATATGATAAGCGCATAATATTTCTCTATAAAACATGTACACAATATATAAATATCATTTATACAACCCATATTGCCTACGAAGGATTCTTATTTATTTACGATTATCATATTTGATATTTTTGTTTATTCAATAACGTGAATACTCATAACTAAAATATCTTAAACGTTTAGCCCTAAGTTATGAACGTTACGTTAAAATACTCTTGGAAGATCATGTTGAAGTTACACGATACTATTGATGTTTACACGATCATGTTATATGGTTAAACGAACTTATTTTCTTCCCGAATCACCAAAAATAGCAACATGCTTCATTTAATTCGAGTCAAACACGTTTTTTAGGTGACACAACGCGTCAATACCACTTACATGCCATGTTAGTGGTTGGTTCTAGAATAAAAGTCTATAAATACAAATTATTCTTCAAGCTCAAGGTGTTCACCTTTGTTGAATCGTTTTAGACTTCTTCTATGCGATTTTAGACCATATTCTAAAGCTTTTCAACAATTTTTAAAGATCTAAAGACTTTGGTTTGACTTATTTATTTAGTTTAGTAAGATTTATAGTTTAGACTTTATTTTTATTGTTTAAAAACATTTTTAGTCATGTGACACTAAAAACTCTTGTTTTCATTTCTACATATACTTACGACAAATCATTAGATTTGGTTTTAAATTCAAGTTTCAATCTAGTGGTTGCATTTTTAGTTTAACTTTATTTTTAATTTTACTTTGGATTTTTATGGAAATTAGTTGTTGTAATCCATAATTGTATTAGTAAGTGTTAATAGGCAACAAATATCATATTGGTTCGACGATGAGATTTAACTCTGGTAGAAAGTGAAAATGTATTTTTTTCAGTTCCGAATTTGTGATAAGTATTGAATATAGTTGGGATTTTACACCAATCATAATGAATTTTGATGCTTTAATTAAAAGTTTATTTGATTAAGTTAGTAAAAAAAGTAGGTTTAAGTCAAAGAGTTTGTTTTAGTTAAATAATTTGGTAAAAGAGAATTACTAAAGCTTGTTAGTAATTTTTTAGTACGTTTAGATAGAATGTTTATTAAATAACAATATGTGGATTAATCACATGATTAGAAGAGTCATGCCACAAGTGAAACATTTATTAATATTGATTTTTTCTTACGTTTATCTTAATGAACTTTTATTCTTTTCCATTTCATTATATTATTTACACCCCCACCCCTTTTAATTTCTGTTTGGACTAGTGATTTGTGTATGTTATAAAAGGTATTGAGCTTTAGGATATTTACATGTGGATTCGACCCTGCTTCATTATGATATCCTTTAGTGCAACGAACTTTAATATTGACTTAGGTTTAACACACATAACACAAATGAGTTTTCGATTCACATCCTTCGTAACGATCTTGTGTTAAAACGATTTATCGATTCACATCCAACAACATTTTCTTCTTTATAATCTAGATAGTAAATTCTAGTTTTCTACTCTTTTTGATCAGAAACTACTAGAGTACCTCTTGGTTCGGTCTTCCAATAATCATTAATCACAAACTCAGATATCATAATCCAGATTCTTGAATCGATTAATCTAACAAGGCATCAACAATGAGTTTGACTATTTTATAGTGTCAGACTCTTTATTCTTGTAATTATCCTTTTTCTAATATATTCAATTTTAGCTGACAACATTCTTATCTTGTCTCTTTGTTATTCAGTTGAGGTATACTATATGAATTGATTTTAGTTTGTTTTGAATTTGAATTTTTTACGTTGTTGTTGAATTTCATAGTTTTATCTAGAAAAAAAAATGCAAAGGCATTGATGTACTAACGTTTAAAATTTCGATTGTGGATTGTTCAATTTGATTGTTCATAACTTTTTCGATTAACCTAATTTCGTCTGTTGGGTAACAATATTTAGTTAACTCAATTTGGCAATAATACTTGATTGATGGGCTATTTGGTTTGCATATATGGTGGGAGTGTCAAATCAGCTTATCATGCTGCATTTTTGTATGATACAGCACAACACGATAATATTTTATGTAACACAAACACGACTCGACATGATGTCATGTTTATTTTTTATTATCATGAAAATGTGTTGATAAAAACACAACAGACATGATACAACATGACATATATATCATAATACAATTATTAGATTTTTTAATTCATATTTAATCATATATAACACGATCAAAATGAAAAGACACGAAAAGAACATGCTAAATTATATCAATTTCGTATCAAATTTTGAACACTAAAATGACATGACTTTGTATTTTTTATACTTGACACGAACACGAATTTCAATTTCAATTTCATCCCAATTTCATTTCATTTTGTATTATTTTTTTCCTATCATGTCCAAGATTGACACCCTGATATATGGTTCTCATCGGTAGGTTAGATTTTGTAGATTAACTCAAATTTCTAATGAAACTATTTGATGGTGTCTTTGGTTTGTATTATAAGTTCTTGTAAATTGACAAGTAGTTAACATTTAAGAATAAATATATATTTGATATTGATTACTAAAACAAAACAATCAAACAATTTTTGGTTGTTTATTATTTAACCTCAAAGTTATTTACTCAATTAATGATTTGCTTCCCTAATTGCTTTTAGCATAAAGATTATCAATCTTTTACATATTATCTTTTTTTTTTTTCTAGAAGTTTATGTTGAAATAATGTTCATCGTCAAAACAGTTGATAATATTACTATTATACTATGGTCCTTTAGGGTTACATCCAAGCAAAACTATAAGCAATAGGGAAAATGTCACTTTAGCACAATTATCTTATGTATTTGGTTCGATTTGACCATTTATGTATTTTCTTATGCAATAAGCCATCTAACTTTACTGTAAATATCAATCAAGTCGTTATCGTTAGTTTTTAACCATTCCTTCGTTAACCAGTTATTCCAAAGTTACACTAATGGCCCATATGGTTTAATTTTCTTTCGAAGTTTGTCCCTTACCAGGACTGTTCATCACATACACCATCGTTCGCCTCCAGCGGCCACCATCGTTCATGTAACACCCCGTTTAATACGTAAATGAATAGATAAAGATTAATAAATGAATTCTGGCATTAAAATCCATAATATTTAGTAGGCCGTTCGTTTTGGGAGCCAAAAGCTATTATTTGTATTATTCGTAGGTTGAAGTATAAACCCAAGATTTATTTTGTAAATATTTATGAAGGCAGGGGCTCTGTGGTAATTATTGGGACTGAATTGGGAATAAAATAGAGGGGAAGGCTGAATATGTCATAACTGAGAGTTGGGAGTTAAAAAAGTAAATTATGGATTAGTTTTGTAAAGATTATAGAAGATGGGGGTTGTTTAGTAAATTCTGGAATAAATTTGAAGGGAATTATGTGAGCTGGTTGGGAAGAGTAAATTATGGCCTTGGTTTGAAAGAAAAAATGAAAGGGATGGTTGATCTTGGCATTGTAAAAAGTTTATCTTTTCTAATTTATCCATACACTACATACTTAGAGAAGATGTTATTCAAACCAATTCACATCACAATAAAATTTTCAAACCAATACATATCAATTCACAAAACAATTATTGTCCAATAAAAATATTCAAAACATACTAATGTTTAAAACAAAAAGTTTGACCGCAAAGAAGCATTCACCTACACAAGTTACATTTCATCACCTGAAAAAATTGATATGCATTTAAATCTCATAAGTTGTTCTCAAACACTTCATTGTTCAATTGGAAGAGAGAAGTAGAACTGGAAGGATTATGTATTTGTGATGATTCCAAAAACTCAAATATTAAAGTTGTCTTACACTAGAATTTATACCTCTTTCTTGTTTGTTTTGGAGGTCTACCGTTTGGTGGAGGAATCATCATTCAATCAAAAGTCTTGTAATCATAGAAGTAGCAAATTATTTTTTTACTTGAAATAGCAAATTATTTCTTATTTATTGGAATCATCATGTGTGAATAAAAAAATTTAACAACAACAATTTGTTATAAAACTTTGAGCAATAATAATTAATTTCAAAACTTTTAAATAAAACAAATGAGTTCCGTTCAAAACACTAATGTCATGCCAACTTAAATACCAAATGCATCGTAGCATTATGCTACTGTCTATGTAGTAGGGAAAAAAAAATCATGAGACTTCCATCCATGTTGCGTGTTGAATTTTACCTATTCAAGTTAAAAAATAAAAAAATAAATAAACCTACATGGTGTTTAGTGAATGCTCTTGACAAAGTACAACATACATAGATCTTGTCCCATTTAAAAGAAAAAAAAAATCAAGACCTTCCGACTTATGATGAGCCTAATTGAAACTATAAAATCAAAATTTAAAATAAAAAAGAATAACTCATGAAATCAACAAATCTATGGAATAAAAGAACCTGATGATGATTGAGGAAGCGACAATCGTGAACGAAGAAGAAGTAACGGCCACTGGCCACCGGCAAACGGCGAGAAGCAGTGGTGGTTCTTGAACGACAGCTAGGAAGAAGAATCAGGGTTACGTCGTATGGAAAGAAGGATAAAAAACACGTGGAAGGATAAAATCAACGTTTATTGTTATTTAATTATTATATCTCCTTATATTTTTGTTAACTAAATTGAAGGGCATAAATGGAAAACACAATTTGATTAAGTATCAAAAAGATAAAAAAAAAAAAAAAAAAAAAAAAAAAAAATACCATATGGAAATATCAGCACCCCTTATTTAATTATTGAATCGAAACTTTGCTTATTTCTTTTCCACGTAGAACGGTCTCACACATGGAAAAAAAATCCTTTATGGATACGTAATCGAAAAGTATGTAAAACCAAATGTAGATGGATAAAGTTTTTTTGAAGAAACATATTTTGTAGTTTTTTTACAAGACTAAAACATTTTTTATCGTTATCTTTAGATAAAAAAAAAAAAGTATGATACGTTTATTTTTATTTTCTAAAATTTATTAGCATTACAGCCTAAAATTAGTATAATGCATCGGGTGCCCGGGCGATCCTAGATTAAAGAAACATAGAGAATATCAAGTTCGACGACAAAAAATTTACATCTAAACCACTTTGGCCTGAAGAAATGGGTTGACATCTTGTTACTTGAGTTGGTAATGCGTCAACTTAAATGTGTTATAAGTTTAACCAATATATTAATTGGGTTTACGAGTTTAACACAACTCAATCCAAGATCTTTATTAAATAGGTTGATATTTTCAATCAAATCTAACATTTCAGATAAATACCTAACATATTTATGTTTGTATTTTTTGTTTTTTGTCTGCAGATCTTCTTAATCTCTTCTGTCTGCATCGTGCAAACCACACGCAAACATTAGATTTCATAGACTGTTTGTTTTTTTGAAAACTGCAGACCTAAAAAGGTCTGTGCGTCCTCTTCTTGGAATAGATGTGAATTACAGTCTTCAAATCTCTTCAGACGTCTTCTAGCCTAAAAAACATATATATATATATATATATATATATATATATATATATATATATATATATATATATATATATATATCTCTTAGTTTTTATTTATTTATTTATTTATTATTTTTAAACTTAGATTTATTCCAACTTTATCTATGATAAACAATTTGAAAAAAAGTTACAATATTTAAAGATAAAAGGTTCGACAATACAATCATGACTTTTGTGACAAATTTGTAAATAAAAATTTAATTACAATAATAATCGTTAGAGCTGTTTATATATATTTGAAAAAAATTGTAATATTATCATATATTTTTTATGCCAAATTTTATAAAATATTATTTAATGCAATATTATTCCTTTCTTTGAATTAATATTTATAGCCAGTTTTTAATTGATTGAGTCGATTTGTGAATAGTGATTTCACTATGCGTTGAGCAACTTTCGCATCTATGATTCCAGTTCGAGTCTTCAAAATTGATTGGGAAGGATTGATGTTGTATTTGGAAATTGAATGGCTTAATGTTCGAAGGTCATGTGAGAAGGTCGATGAGTGGGTTTAAAACAAGAAACGACGGATTGATTTTTGGTGATTGATATACGAAGTAAAGAAGTAAAGAACTGTGATTCAGAGGTTAGATGAATGGCTAAGAAGTTACTCTTCATAAGAAAAGCTTTGTATGCTTCCTATGATTGAGGGTTTTTCGTATGAATTGGAAAGAAGGAAAAACGAATGTTTCGAAAATGGTCCTTGAAGATTCACATGTTTGTCCAATGACAATTTCGTACGAATGACAAAAGTTTTGTATGTTTGGACGCAAAGTTTCGTATGTTTGGAATGGAAAAGCAAAATTTTCGAATGTAGTCCCTCAAGTTTCAAATGGTTGACAATGGAAAAAGGCTTCGTAGTATGAATGATCAACATTTCGTATGTTTTGATCAAAAAGCAAATTTTTGAAAACAGCCCCTGAACCTTTGCATATTTGGCACTTTGAAAATAAAATGAAGTTTCAGATAATTGGCACTTTTCACCCAATTTCGAAAATTGTCTAAAGCTTCATATGTTTAGGGGATTCTTTGTATGATTTGAACAAAAAGGGCAAAATTTTCAAAAATAGTCCATAAGGCTTCAAATGTTTGGTGGTTCATACCCAAATTCGAAAAAGGACTGTTTTCACTGAAAATTGAAGAAAATGCATTTCAAGTCCTTGCAGTTTGTGGAAATTGACGCTTTCTACCTAGCTTTGGAAAAGGGGAAAAGTTTTTGATATTTTGCTGTTTTGGGCGCAACGAGTCACTGCATTTGAAATTGATAATTTCTACCCATTTTTGAGAAATTTTATCAAAGGCGACCGCGAACGAAGCTAAAAATTGAATATTTATTGGTTTTTCAGATTAAAGCACAAAGTTTATGCCACATGTTAAGGGGGAGTTTTGACACGAAAAATTCCGAATAGAGTACGATCTTTTTCCTTAGAGTTTTATAATCATAATTCGATTATAAAAGGGGGAGAAGTCTATATGGAAATTCGAACTTGAATTTTTCATATTACGCGGATTTGAAGACCGAAGTGATCTTGATTTTTGAAGCTTACGAAATGATGAAATTGGAAGTTCGGAAGTGATGTATTCGAAATGGGTTTGACTTTATTGAAGATTTTGGGGTTGTGTTTTTATGCTCAACTTTTAGGTGATCAATTTGGAGTTTGAGAAGCTCGTGATCATTCGTTGATGCTCGGTTTGTATGGTCTCACATCCTAGAGACTAAATTGAAAAATCATGGAAGAATTGAAGATTGAAGTTCATTTCAATATGTGTCACCTTTAAGGCTCGAACCGCGTTGTTGTTCGTTTTTGGAAGATTTGAAGCGGGTCATTCATTCCTAACTTTGAGGGGAGAATGTTAGGGTACAAAGTTATTCATGATTGACTTTGTAATTGTTTGATTTTTGTAAAACCCACTTGCATGTAGTGCTTTAGCCTTTAGACCCTTGTGTTAGTGAAAGTGAGAGAGAGACATGTAAACACCTCTATATAAGGTGGGTTTAGTCCAGTTGTTGATGTGTGCTAGAGAGATGTAAAAGTGAGTGTGTAACTGTGTGTTATTTGTGTAGATTAGATCTAGATCCTTTTTTGTAATACCATATACAATCAATACATCTGTTGAACACCCAAATCACCATGTTCAATTGTGCAAACTTTAATTTCGCATGCCAAACCATGTTCTTTGTCACTACAAAAGCTAAAATGAAAAATTTTAATTTTTATTTAAAATCAAAATTTCTTTACATCTATTTTACGTGTTAAATTCTTTTATCCTTAATTATAATCTTTAGGTATATATTTGCAACCAAAGTTTGTTGGTTTTTATCAAATATATACGTTAATTCGTACCATTTTATTTTCACTTTTTATAAAATAATACATAAAAGTCGATCTACATTTGTTAATTATCTATAATAAAGTCATAAAGTTATTGAAAACCTCTTTTAAGTTTAGAAAAAATCGGTTTAATTAGATTTTAGTTTATTCTAACAGCATGCAACTGTTAAAAAACAAACAATATTTTTCTTTCAGACTGCAGACATTTGGTCCACCACTTATACTGCAGATGTGGTCCGTAAACTGCATACATTTTGCCTTAGAGAAAACAAACAGCATCATAGTTTTCAAAACAACTTATTAAATAAATAGGTTAAACCGGTTAACCCTTTAAAAAAATTAATTAAATATTACGCCATTTAATTAGTTCCAAGCTTAAATAAAATTTCAGAGTATGATAAATAACACAATCCCGATTCACAAATAGAAAGAAATTGTTCTAATAACATTAAAGATATTTAATTTCAAAACTATTTTGGAGACCAAGAAAATATATATATATATATATATATATATATATATATATATATATATATATATATATATATATATATATATATATATATATATAAATTAAGATTCTATTTTTAAAACCATAAATATTAACACAACATTGTAATTTATAAATCAATACTTAGATTAATACATGTTAATATTCAAATAATTATGAAATTAAATAAATATTAAAGGTAAATAGATCGGTGAATTGAAAATAGATTGATAATTATTATCCTACATAATCTATTTAATGAAATATATTTGATGGGTTGGCTGATTTAATATAAATGGACTGAAAATCTCAACTCAACCTGCTAATTTTGTGATGGATTGGGTTAGGGTTTGATTTGATGGATTGATTAATTTTTGTCCGCTCTGATCATTAGTATACAGAAGATGAAGGGGAGTGAGAGGGACATATGTGACTCAATCAATTTAGGGGTTCTAAGCGAACCAAAAATATATGACCCTTTTGTTGTTACTATACTTAATGTTATAAATTCTCCTTCATTATTTAAGTTTGGGATCAACACTAATAAACTAAATGGTTTATAAATGGCGAAGTTCAGTATTTTTATATAATGTATATGTTTTTGTTAATTACCAAGACAACCAGAAATTAACAAATAGATTAGGCTTATCATAGAGTAATTGAGGTTTGAGATATATTAATATTAGGTTTAGTTTGTATAATATTAGAATTGGGGTCCTAAGCCTAACCTAGCAAAATATAAAGTTGAACCGCCCCTAGAAAGGAGGTGGAGAGAAGCAGATAAGATGGTAGTGTGTTGGTGACGACAAGATGGAGAATGGAGCGGCTATTTTGTCGTATTATATATATATATATATATATATATATATATATATATATATATATATATATATATATATATACTATGACGTAATAATCATTTTTATATGATGTTAACTTATTTTGACATATGAGAGGTAATAACTAAAACCGAAAAACAAAACCATAGCTATTAAACTAGCAAACAAAATCCTCTTTTACCAAATACAAAACAAATGGCGTATCACGCGGACTAGATTTACAATTTACTATAGAGTGAATAGATATGGGTGGTGGATAAGAACATGACGTTTAGGACACAACTATATTGATTATTCTATTAGCTTCCAAAACAATGTACGCAAAAAAAAAAAAAATGCAAAATATTGAAGCAAAATAAAGTGATTCATTCATAATGAAACCCAAGAACCAAACTGCATAGCATTTTAAAATCCAATGAAAGAGCCATACATAAAGACATACATTTTTGATCTTGCTTGCTGATACCAAGTAGAGGAAGAAGATAAACATCATGTGCCTGAGCTGTGTATGTTAGAATATGCTAATATTTGACATATTAAATAAAAATTAAAATCCATTGTAAACTTTGTGATTTACCCATTTTGGCCTTTATCTCTATAGTATTTTAATTATATTATTGATCTAAAAAGGATGATGAAGTGGGTGGGAAAGGTAAAGATGACAAGAGTGGTTGGGGGGAAAGGAGGGGTTTGTTTTGTCTTGATATAAAAAAGGCATCCTACTTCCTAACAAACCGAAGTGGACCTTCCCATCTAATCAAAACTCTTTTTTATTCCACTTCTAATCCTTATTGTTATTTTAATATATATTTAATTATATACTTATTTAATTGTCTATTAATCAACTAATTCTGAATAATTTATTGGTCGTGAACCAAGAGTAGTTGGTCACAAAAAGGTGAACTTTACAAAGGGGTTGGGATTAGTTTACTACTTTATAAACATTCTTTTTAAGACAAGGACATCATGTCCAAGGATCATAGATTATAATATTGTGCTCATTTGTTTTATTTATTTACACTTTTATTCAAAATTTAAAGGTCAAAATAAGTAATTTTTTAGTTTTGTACTTAATAAGAACGTATTTAAATTATGAACCAAGCCAACATTATATATATATATATATATATATATATATATATATATATATATATATATATATATATATATATATATATATATATATATGGAGTGGTTCAAATGAGAATCCAATAAAGTTAAGAACTTTAAGAACACTTATTTACAAACATTTATTAACTATGTATTGTAAATACTTATTAAATATGTTAAAAACTAACTTTTTTTATGAAAAAATGCAAAATTGTAATTTTTCCAGCTTAATGTTTTCATTCAGCCTAATGTTTTCATTCAGACATTCATTTATATTCAAACATAAATTTTATATAAAATACACAATTTGATACAGTTCATTTATAGTTTTATACACAAAATTCACAACTTAATAAAAATGCATTATATATTAATTCACATACCACTAAGTACGACATGCTGTCTTTAACCACTTGTTCCATTGTCGCAACCGTCCTTCCAAATCAATTTTGTATAGATAAAATCATGCATTGGCATCTTAAATTATATATTCACAGTTTAATATACAACATAAATTACTCATTCAAAGTTTAATGCAAAATAATTATAAAAATTAATATATTTTACATATTTATATAACACTAAAATAAATATATTCACAAAAAAAAGGATACAAACCTTCATATATAAATAATTCATATTTTAACACAAAATTCACAAAAATTTTGTAACGTATTAGCGTCAATTCACAGCTTAATATAATTAATTTACAGTTTAATAAACAAAATTCACAATTTAATACACAAAAATGATACATTCACAATCATATTCTCAACTTAAAACTTACATATATGCATTCAGATCTAGAGGCTAATGTTTCTCTTTAAGTTTAATTTACATAATATTAACAATTTAAAGTTTACATATTTGATTCAAAGTTAGAGAAAATCATATATTTGTATAATGTTTATCTAACCGAAAAACTTCAGATTTGAAGTCTATCATCAGAGATCGTAGATCTAGACTGAAAAACTTCAAATTTGAGAGTCTCGTTGATGAAATCGTGAGTCTGATGTTCAGGTTCATCTCTGGTGAAGATGAAGCTGCCAGACAAGGTAAAAATGGTGGTAGATCACGAGTGTGGTGGATAAGGAAGACCAAGTTGTTGTAAAATGGTGGTATAAAGTTGGTCATCAGAGGTGCTGGCAGTAGAAACACCGACAGCGACTCGAAATCACATAACTAACACCGGAGATGAGAGATTGGAGTTGTCAAAAGTCAAATTCTCTTAGATCTAACGAAATCTAGATAGATGTGAACTAGAAGAAAATGTGAACTGTATTGTTCTTGGAAAACTAGAAGAAAATGTAATCATATCTAATAGATTTGAATCAAAAGAATGGTTTATAGAAAAAGACTAGTATGACCTTTTATCTTTTTTCAATTTATAAAACTAATTTTAAAATTAGATGAATTAGTATTTTAATGTGTTAGATAACACTAATTTATGTAAGGAGCAATTCCAATAATTCTAGGAATTAATCTTGAGGAAGTGGTTTTCTAGGGATTTTGGATGATGTACTGGGAATGGTTCTTGAAGATATAAAGTGTTGAAGAAGTCTTATGAATTTTGAGAGCAAAACAACGTAAATTTGAAGGCGAAAATGAGATTATGAATGGTTATTTCGGTTTAGCATATATATATATATATATATATATATATATATATATATATATATATATATATAATTGATGTGACATATGCATTAGAATGTGTAATTTATCTAATTGGAAGGTGTGCCACTGCCTAGAAATTGTGTTCTCGGCTTATCCTCTTACCGAGAACCTTGATTTCGGTCAAAAAGTACAACCGAGAACTAAGCATTCTCACTAGAGGGTTTTTGACCAAGGGGGGTTCTCAGCCACAAGGGTTCTCGGTGGGTAGGTTGATTTCGATTTAAAGTGGAGACTTCGACCAAACGGGATTTCGATCTTGCCATGAGATTTGATTCTCAAAACTAAAAACCCTTAAAGTGGGGGTATAATTCACTATTTATTGGATTTAACCCTTAACTATTTTAATTATTTGACTTATGTTTGACTCGTTTGACTTTGGTTTAACTTGTTTAACTTTTATTGACCCAAAATAACTGGTTGTTACATTATCCCTCCGTTAGAGGGAATTTCATCCCGAAATTATTTCTAAAGTGGGTACTAATGAACTAGGGAAAGAGATGCGGGTATTTTTTTTTTCATCTGGTTTTCTTGTTCCCAAGTGAATTCGGGTCCTCGCTTGGCGTTCCAGCAAACCTTCACTATCGGTATACATCTTTGTTTCGTTCTTTTTATCTCCCTGTCTATGATTTCCACAGGTTCCTCTAGAAAGTGTAGGCTCTCGTTTATCTCGATTTCATCAAGTGGAATTACAAGAGTCTCCTCATACATACAATTCTTTAGATTAGACACGTGGAAAGTAGGGTGTATGTTGCTGAGTTCTTGAGGTAGTTTGAGTTTGTAAGCCACCGGTCCGTTTCTAGCAAGAATCGTGAATGGCCTAATATACCTTGGATTTAGTTTTCCATGTTTGCTAAAATGTATTATTCCTTTCCATGGTGATACCTTTAATAGAACGCGGTTACTAACCTAGAACTCCAAGGGTTTTCGTCGTTTATCCGCATAACTCTCGGTCCCTAGATGCTTTCTGTCGTTCTCGGATCTGAACAATCTTCTATGTAGTTTCTCATATGATCATGGGGCCGGTGAGAGTGCTATAAGGAATTTGTCGCTTTGCTAGTTGTGTGTCACCCACTTCAGCCCAACACAAAGGGGATCTACACTTGCGGCCATAGAGGGCTTCAAACGGAGCAACTTTGTTGGTAGGGTAATAACTATTATTATATGAGAATTCGATGAGTGGTAAATGGGTATCCCAAGCTTTACCAAATTCTATCACACAAGCTCTCAACATGTCTTCCAACGTTCTAATGGTTCTGTCGCTTTGCCCGTCTTTCTGAGGATGGTACAATGTACTCATGTCGAGTTTGGTTCCCAAGGACTTTTGTAATGATTGCCAAAACTATGAGGTAAATCTACTATCTCGGTTGGAGATAATGGATATTGGCACACCATGTAATCGTACAATATTTTTGATGTACGTCCTGGTTAACTTCTCCATTTTTTCAGTCCCTTTTTTTGGTAGGAAGTGTGCGGATTTTGTCAACCTATCAACTATCACCCAAATGGTGTCAAGAACACTCATCGTATTGGGTAACTTGGTTATGAAATCTATGGTTATCTGCTACCACTTCCATTCGGGTATGTCTGGTTGTTGTAATAAACCCGAAGGCTTATGGTATTCTATCTTGACCTTGGTGTCATTGGATTTGGTGTCTAAGCCCATAACGATAACTGGTATGTACTTGACCCGATAGTAGCATGGTCCTTTTGGGTTGCCTTCACCAGTTTAATTTGATAGGATGGTTTTTTTTAGAATAATGTTATTTAGTATTTATTAATATATTATAAGTATAATACATTAATATGGTTATTTAATTAGTATTGTCCAAGAATTAATTTGGAATTAATTTAATGGTCAAAAGAGACTAATTAAATATGAAGGGATTGATTGTGTAAATAAATGATTCTTATAGTATGGTCTAAGTGATCCATGATTATGTAGATGGGATAAACCAATAATATAACCCATGGATAGTCCATGGAGGTTAAACCCATGGAGCATAGGAATGTGTAAAGTTATGGATCATTAGGGTTTAGAAAGTGCAACCTAGCACTTGCCACAATTATAAATAGAACTCTCCATACACCAAAATCAGTTGCACCTACAATTGATACATGTAACTTATTCTCTTAGAGCCTCCTTTTGCATATTGGAGTTTGTGAACCGTTAGAGGCATCACACTTGAGGTGATCAAGCTTTCAAAGGTTAAGAACTCTACCGTACTCAAGTGGTAAGCATCCAAACTATGTTGAACTATATAGCTTCAATTGTATGCTAGGTAGGGTGAATGCTTTGGAAAACGAAAATGCATGTATAGTTAGAGAAAACCTAGATCCAAAGCATTTAGGGTTGCATGTGCACTTAGGAAGTGCTATAGTGCTCAAAACCCATCAGTGGACTTGTCGAGTCCACTGGCTAACTTGTGCCTGATGGGTTTTTTGCTTTCTGGACAGTGGACTCGCCGAGTCCACTGGCTGACTCGCCAAGTCACCCTTATAAACTGACCAACTCGCGGAGTTCGTTCATGCACTCAACGAGTTGGTGCTCCAGAATGCAGATTTTCGATTTTTAAAGTTGGAATGGGACTAGGATCATTACCCTAAACTTTTTTTGAACTTATAAATCTGTTTTTGATGTGGTAATGATCATGCTTATCCAATTTCAAAGATAATTGTCAAAGTTTCATGTTTTGTATTAGTTTTTTGTGAATAGGCTAATTTCATGAAATTCGGTTGATATGAATTATCTTGATCATGAGTTTAATTAGATCATGCATGAATTATATGTTTATTGTGTTAATGATCTAAAAGTTTTTAATGGACTCCGTAACTTGTCCTCAAGTTATGGAATTCCAAAAGTCTTTTCTTTAAAAGGCTATTAAACTCATATGTTATGGACTTGAAGAGTTTTGGAAAATTTCAAAACTTGCCCTCAAGTTTTGGAGTTTGCAAAGTCTCATTAAATGAAACTTTAATTCCAAACCATAGAGTTTTAAAAGTTAAAATTCAACCCTTATACTATTATAAGATTATAAGTTTAATAATATATATATATATATATATATATATATATATATATATATATATATATATATATATATATATATATATATATATAAGACTAGCCAGTCTTACTGTTAGTAGGCCTCATTCACGAAGCCGGTCTATAAGGGGGTATAAGGTTACTGCCTATAAAATGGTGGTTTAATGGATGTCCACTCTCACCCACTGCTTCATTAACTGGTGGAGGGTTGTTAGCCGAATGGGTAGGATAGGACACTAATTCTCCTTCATTAAAAGTATAATGATAAAGATAAAGTAACTAAAGTTTATTAAATTCCCAATCCTAGTTACTTTAGGAAAAATATGAAAAATGATACTAAATTAAGTCGTTAGTGCAGCGTGTGTGGTTAATCGGCACAGTAATATGGGACTGACAATGTGTGGCAAAGGGTCACTTGATGTTAATCATCAATCAATGGAGCGTGTGTGGTTAACTGTCACATTGATTAGGTGATTTGTAACATTGGGTGTACCAAGTTAATTTACATGGTTATTTACACCTTGTTTGTGATCCTCGGCATCCCAGTCGCAAACTTAAAGTGCACAATCGAGATTTGAACATGACTTTAAAAAGTTTAATGAATCTAAAAGATCTAGGAATTTCAAACCAATTAAAACTTAATAATCTATTTCCTTTTTCATGGTGGAAATTGGTAAATCGTCATTTACCTACCTTCAAATATTTTACAATTGGATGACAGCATCCCTCTTCGCAATTGTAGAATATTGTGTTGGGTCCTAGCTTAATATTTCGTTTGGGAGTAATATTAAGGATTCTCATCTAATCTAAACTTTGTTCTTCTTCTTTTTCAGATGTCTATCCCAAACAATGCTTCAACACCAATTCCTTCAGGCTCTCTCTCCCTCATGAACCTATGTGGGAGGGTCATTTTTGATGACTTGAATTTCAATGACTGGATTCGTAACATAAGAATGGCTATTTGTTATGAGGACAATGAATATGTCCTATATAAAGAGCTAAAGGAGATTGATGTGACCACTTCTACTCTTGAACAAATTGATGAATACACTACTCATGAGAGGGATGCGACAAAGGTGTCGTGTCTTAGATTGCAACCATGACTACTGAGCTACAGAAGTCCTATGAGGACTACTATCCCTATGAAATGTGTCATGATTTGATGGAAAGATACCATCAAAGTGCTCGACAGGAGATGTATGAGATCATTGCCTCCATGATCACAACCTAAATGGAGGATGGTGAACACATCACGGACCACTTGTAGAAAATGCAAAGATATGTGGACCGCTTGCTAAAATTGAATATCAATTTTGATGAAGAGTTGGCCATATATATTATTCTACACTCTTTACCCTCCTATTATGATCAGTTTCATATGACTTATCATATTAACATGGAGGAGGTCACTCTTAGCAAGATTCAAGGGTTCTTAAGGACTGTAGAAAGCAACCATAAAGGCAAGTCACTTGTGTCTAATCCTACTACTACTGCTTCTGCCCCGGTTCTAGCAATAGGACATGGAAAGGGAAAGAAGAGGAAGGCTCCCCCCAAGAGCCACAAGAGAAAGTATCTTGATGGATCCTATTCAATTGAGATCAAAGCTAGTTATGTTAGTCCCTCTTCCAATCCGAAGGATGCTGACTGCTTCCATTGTCATGAAAAAGGGCACTGGAAATAGAGCTACCCAAGTACTTGTAAGACATAAAGGATGGGAAGATCAAACCATCCTTTGCAGGTATTTACACTATTCAATCTAATAACTCATCACATGTTAATTCTTGGGTCATTGATACAAGTTGTTGATTTCATATTTGTTCTGATTTGTAGGGACTAAAAAGAAGTAGGGATGTGGAGCACAGGAAGATAAACTTAATCATGGGAAATAGGAAAATGCCTCTTGTAACCAAGATTGGAGTTTATTCTTTTTTGCTTAGTAATGGTTTAGTTTTAGATTTAAATAATTGTTGTTACTCGTTTAATATGGCGAGAAATATTATTTCCTTTCATAGTTTGTACAAACAAGGTTTTACCTTTTTGTTTAATAATAAAGTTGGTGCTATTTATGCTTATTATAATGGTGTATTTTATTTTGAATCATTACCTTACAATGGTGTATACTAAATTGTGAATGTTGTAGATAACTTTAGAAATAATGTGTTACACATTGGTTCTTTCAATGATTTGGATAAAGCATGCTTGTGGCATTTCTTCTTGGACATGTCAACAAAAAATGCATAGTCCGGCTCCAAAAGATGGAGTTTTGGAGTCATTCGACTTAAAGTCGGATGAAACTTGTGAATCTTGTTTACTTGGAAAGATGACTAAGCCACCTTTCACTGGTACTTGTCAAAGGGGTGAAGGTTTGTTGGATCTCACGCACATCGATGTGTGTGGACCATTCATGTCACACCCCCAAACTGAAACGGCGGAAATGTTCGAGGGAAGAGCACGCCATTTGTAGCATCACAACAATTGCATCATAGTAATCAAAGTAAACACAACCATTACATTAAATATTTCTAAAAAAGTATTTACATCTGTTTGATTCATATTTATATACATCAAAAGTAGCAAAACAAAGACGAGACTCTATATGCTCCGTCTTCCCAAAAGTCTGCCAAGGTACCTGTCTACTGATTTCCTGAGAATATACGATTTTTGGAAGAGTATCAGCATAAAGCTTGTGAGTTCATAAGAATGATTTTAGTAATGAAAAATCTTGTTAATGAATCTAAAAAATGTATGCATGTTTCCCAAGAAAATCCAATATTTTCTAACAAGTAAGTTCTGTTTGAAAACCCTGGCTACCACCAGTATGTATGGTATGTTCTGTCTAAAAACCCTGAAAAGCGCTAGTATGTATAGTATGTTATGTTTGAAAACCCGGACTACGTGTTCTGTTTGGAAACCCTAGCTACCATCAGTATGTATAGTGGTTTTATTAATTAAAAAAAAACCATGTATTGTATCCGTGGAATCCTCCAGTGTAATCTGTAGTAGTTCTATTAAATAAAATAAAACTAATGAAGAATGGAATTCCATAAACAAAGGTTAGTTTATACTATTGTGAGTTGTATAACCATGCTTGATATGACGTAGTGACCTTTGCGATGTTCTTCAAGTGTCAGATATATGACATTTGTCACCCCAGGCATGCCTGCCTAACTATAGCTAGTAGTTCAGGTGTGGGATTGTCAGTCTTGAATAGATCTATTCACTAATCTTACGCTTTCCCTCCAGGAGTCTCTGGTTATACTATGATATGATTTAACTTTTACCCTAAAAGGTACAATTGAAAAGTTGTCTCAACATCCTGTATTAACTAATTTACGGGTGGCTCTGAATTGTTCTCTTTTATTTGCATCCGTTTGTATACTTGTAATGTAACAATAATTATACTTAAATAACTATCTAATGTTGTACCCTTGAAATCCGAAAGTAGTAATGTATATCATAAACTAAACCCGTCATAGTTTATATGTTTGTTATCGTATAAGCTCTGAAATTGTAAAATTGTGTATTGAAATCCCAAACTATACCTATTATAGTTTTCATGTATATTTTGTACTTGGTCCTTGTATTGATCTGGAAACTATGCAATTTTGGTTGTATGTTGAAAACATCCCTTATGCTCGGCATGTTAAAAAAGGGATAAAATATCTAAATATTTTATCAAACATGTAAATCTTTTGGTTGTATCAATTGCATAACTTTTAAACATGTTGAAATTCTTTTGTATAAGTTTACAAAAATCATTAGTGTTCGGCTTGTATTCCCCCTGAAAACTTTAAAAATAGTAAAAGCATAAGGGTATGAAATCACTGTTGGTTGCGTGGAATGGCGAACAATGAAACTGGAAATGAAGACCCTTGGGTTGATGTACGCGACACTCAACGGGATCTTAATCAACAATTAATTACATAATTGCATTTTATTAGCAAAACCATTTATTATAGTGTTGGAAAACACTTGTTATTATTTTAGGAATGTTACCGAGACTCGATCGAGGTGGAAAAGTAAGTTCGCAGCCAAGATTCACGGTGTGAAGGAGTTTGCGGTCGTGAAGGGGGGGAGGGGGGCTTACGGCCGTGAACATCCTCTTGAAGGATTTACGTCCGTGAACTGTCTGCGGTCTTTGAAGATTTGAAGATTTGAAGGGTGTACGGCCGTAAAATAAAGAACAATGATGTTGGATTCAGTGAATACGCGTTTTAGATGATCCAAAACAACCTCCATCGGTGATTTCTTAATGATTTTCAGAAAAATGAGGGTGTTTTGGGGTTTATGGTCGAGAGGTAAAGAGAGAGAGAATGAGATAGTTTTCAGCCAAGAAGGTTCAAATGAAGGTGGGGATCCCATATATATAGCTTGGCGGGTATGGTCGGTGGTGGGGGCCACCTGGCACCGGCCGCAAATGGGTTTACGGCTGTGAACTCCAGTCAGGCCGTGAACTGTTGTTTTGTTCGAAGGAAAACTCAAAAGTTCACGTGGTTTTGGTCCCAACTCTTGTATAAAGTTCAATCATATAACTAAATGATTCTTTCAAACCAAATGAATCCAACGCAACTCAATAAAATTCAAATTTTATTAATGGAAATCGGCTAATGGTAACTGAAAAAGGTTCGAGTTGTCACATCATCCCCCCGTTAGAAGAAATTTCGTCCCGAAATTCAAACACAGAATAGAAATCATGGACTCGGAAAAAGATGAGGATGTTTCTGTTTCATTTGATCTTTGCGCTCCCAAGTGAATTCGGGTCCCTGCTTGGCATCCTAGTGGACCTTCACTATCGGTATGCGACTTTGTTTCATTCGTTTGATTTCCTAATCCACGATTTTGCATGGTTCTTCCACGAAGTTAAGGTTTCCGTTGATCTCGATCTCATCAAGAGGGATCATAAGAGTTTCGTCGGATAAACACTTTTTAAGATTCGAGACGTAGAAGATAGGATGAATGTTGCTAAGTTCTTGGGGTAGATGAAGTTTGTATGCTATGGTACCGATCCTAGTAAGGACCTCGAATGGTCCTATGAATCTCGGATTCAGCTTTCCACGTTTTCCAAAGAATATCATGCCTTTCCAGGGTGAGACCTTTAATAGAACACGGTCGCCAACTTGGAACTCCAATGGTTTTAGTCTCTTATCGGCGTAGCTCTTTTGTCTATCTCTTGAAAGTTTTAGTCGTTCTCGGCTTTGTACGATCTTTTTTGTGGTTTCACGAATGATTTATGGGCCAGTAAGAATGCTTTCATAAAAAAACTACCTATAAGACCGGAGGGTGTGGGAGTGACTCTTCCTTCATTTTTGGTGGGCCATACCCCTCTTTCCCTCACTTCCTTTTCCCTCACCTAAAAGCCAAGGAATGAGTGGGAAACCCTTCACTAACTTTTTTATTTTTTTTATTTTTTTATATAGATATTTCATACATATATTATACTTATTTTGTAGGGAATTAAAAACCATGAATTTTAATATATTTTTTATATTTTTATAGTAGATATATAATTTTATAAATATTAAAAAAGATAAAAAGAAAAAAAAACTGACCAATAGCGTGAGGAGAGAGAGTGCGGCACCCCCTCCCCCCCACACCCCCCACCTCTTTTCCTGCGTTTCTTTCCCTCACCCACGAAGTGGTGTGCATGAGTGAGGAAAGCTTCCCTCGCCCTATTCCCGCATCCACTCCGTCTAGCCTAATAAAAAGACCTTTTTATGTTTTATGATGTGACCGTTAACACATTTACCGGTTATCTTTCGGTTTATCCATTTCTTAAAAAAAATTGGATTTCCGTTTTTCCGAAATGCCTTCATACGCAAAACTTACTGTTTGGACATTTTTTTGCTCATTATTTCTATGTGTTTCATCTTTTGTTATTTATGATGTTGTCATAGTAATTAACATTAAAATTTGAAGGACGCATCTCATTTTTTCAAAACAAAGAAAATGATCGGGCGTCCGATTCTTGTTGGTAAAATACAATATTAATATTTGTTTTTATGATGCTCAGTGATTATAGATAGTCACGAGTCTAGAACGTAAAACCAGATGATTTACTATTTAAATGAAAACTAAAAGAAAATGAAAAATATTAAAAAAAAAAAAACTATTTGTTGTTCTCTATCAATAGTAGAAGAAAAAAAATGTTTTAAATTTGTTACAAGTGTACCCGACCATCTCTTATATGTTTATATATATTTTCATAATTATATTATTATTATTATTTTGTAAGATTTTTTTTTTCTTTTTTCATATGACACTAAATGTGCGCAATTTGACAAAGGTTTGTGAAGGATTCATGAGTCAAGCATATGCTATAAAACGTGATGTTGATTCACATTTGTTTCTTTTCTAATTTTTAATTTAGTTTGTACTGACCACTGGCCTATGCATATTGTATTTTACCTTCAAAAAATTTGTGCTATTAAAATTTTAGAAAGATGGGATGAACTAATTTCTTGAATTCTCTGAAAGTTGTGATTCACTATCAAACTGAAGTATTTCGATGGTGTAGATGAACACTCAATTGAATGAAATTCAGAAATACGAAATCAGATAATCTATATGAAAATGTTCTTCAAGAAGATGTACCTTAAAAATGACAAAAAACGATTATATGATTCATGTCTGAAAACTGTCACTAGACAATTACTAACTATCATCAAAACTACTAGACTTATCATAAAACGGATCTCAGGGAAACAGGGTCGACTCCAGCCAGGGGCTCTGCCCCTTGGACTGTGCTCTCACGGGTACTGCCCCGGACCCCCGTTCGTTTAGGGGCTTCGCCCCTAAATAACAGTGTACTTTGAATCCTTAAAAACTTGAATAAGTGTGCACTCCTATACCATCATAGCTTGTTCAATATTCAATAAGATCACTTTTGATCAATAAATTTAATTTTATTATACTTAAATAATATTGATAATATTAATTCACCAACATAAAATATAGAATATGGACTATATGCTGTAGCTATAAGTTTTAAGAACTAGGCCCTCGACTATAAAACCCTTAGCCTACAATCACCAAGTCATAAACCATAAGCAATAAGACATAAAACGTTATCCATAAGCATTATGTCATAAGACATAGACAATACGCCATACACCATATACCATTATCTATAATACATTAGTCATACACCATGCGTTTAAGCCTTAAGCCCTAAGTTGTATGTCATAAGCTTTAAACCTTAAACCATAAGCCATAATCTCTAAACCCTAAACCGTAAGTCAAAGCCCAAAAATCTTAAGCCAAAACACAAGTCCCTAAGTTCCCATAGCTTAAACCATATAAAAGCGATAAGCCGATAGCAATCAACCATAATCCTTAAGACTTTTTTTTTTTTTTTTTTTTGGGGGGGGGGGGGGGGGGGGTGGGGGGTGGGGGATTTGTTATTCAAAATTTAATCTCGAAAACTATTAAAAAATACTATAAATAACATAAATATGAAAAAAAAAAAAAAAAGAACTATGAGCCAAAAAAATAGTCCCAATAAGGAATGTTGCCCAAAGTCAGCTTTTTTCGAGAAAAAAAGTTGAACTTTTTTTAAACAATTTCTTTAAAACCGAAAGAATACAAGTAATCTTTATAAAATCAAAATACTTGAGATATGCTAAGATGAATCATCAAATTTATTTTGTGATAAAGTGGCCTGGTCATATAATAACATGGGGCAGCATCCTTGAATTTGAAAATATTAAATTGGATGAAACAAAAGGGAACTATTTTGTACGAATATTGCCATATTGGGACCATTTTTACATTGGGGCTAAATTAAACTCATAATTGAGATCGTGCCTTTTCCACAAATCTCTGTTCCACATGCAACAAAAACATATAAAAATGGCAAAAAGTTGTTTTTATTAAAGGAATGATTAGGCGTGAAGCTTTTAACTTTGCATTTTTTGTTTTGATTTTTTATTTGTATAACAAATTACAAGCATTTGTGAAAATTACTCGATAAAAGGTTATTATTTAGAGAAAATGATTATAATAATTTTTTTAAAGGTTTTATCATAAATTAGACATAAAGATAAAAATTAACTAAAATAACCATAAATTTTGCAAGCCACCATCTTCAAAAAAGAAGTCCGCATGTGATTTTTTTTCTTTTTGAAAAATCAAAACGTCGTTTTGGACATTGTTGACACTGAAAAACGACACCACATGTTTTTTTTTTTTTTTTTTTTTTTTTTTTTTTTTTGAAAAAACATATATTATCTTGTCTTGTTGACTGCAAAATCAGAGACCGTACTATGAAAATCTAAATTCGTAAGAGATTGTTTTGTAAAAACAAATATCAGAACTAGGTGTCTGGTTTTCGGAGCAAAATTTTCATTATGTTTTTTCTTTTGATTTTCGTAACAAATTTTTTCACCTTATCCTTTATACTCTTGTTGAGATAACACGAGATCAAAAAATTTTCAATGATTATTTTATTGTTGTTAGTGTTAGTGGTTTATGATAATTAGAAAATGAGGAATTAATATGCATTAAGACCAATTGTTAGAAACTTTGGTATTGAAACTCCTGTAGATATAAATTTCCCATATTTATAGAAATTCGTCAAAGAGATGGCAGGTTTGAACGACATACCTAATACTAGTGTGTTTTTCCAACACCTTATATTTAAGTATGTTATACAGATAATTGATGAGGGTGATGAGAAACGTTTACACAATATTGTTCATCAAGCTTCAACTTATATACATTTGTATGTAGTAGATATTGATCTAGTGGAGGAAACACAACATGCTTAATACAATGCTGGAAATTGATATATTGCTGGTGGGAACTGATGTAATTGTGAAAAGGGTCTGGTAGTAGAAGAGGGAAATGACTGCTGAGAACACATCCATCGGAATAGGTAGCAACAATCAAGCACATATACATATCTCTTCAAATGATCACCACAACGTAGTGGATATGTTACATATGGAAAACCAATACAATAACAATTTAATCTACAAGTTGTTTATGAAAACCAATATAGGTATCGACAAATTTAGTATGTTGACGTTGGATGTTATTTACCATATCTAACACTAGTTTCACCATATCAAACACCTACATCCCCATAACAAATGCTGGTAGCACCATTTCACATTTTAGTTGTACAATACCAAACGTCAGTTGTTCAACATTAAATATGGGTGGCTCTACATCAAATACCTGTTGAATGACAAATTCATTATGTTGAACCCATAAATTATTAGAATAGTTGTGATACTAATAATTTTTGGGTTTTCTACGCAACTATACACTAGATTAAGGCAATGGAATCATTTAAAAATTCATCCTAAATGTACAGGCACCCTAAGATCTAAGTTTTATTATCATATCAGCACACTTTCAAATCTATGAAATTGAACTATAAAAAAGGAGTGGATTACTAATCTTTCAACAATAATACTATATACTGGTTCCACTTGAAGATCTCGAACCCCTTGCAATCACTTGTGTTACATCATATTTCGAGAAGTTCTTATTTCAGGATTGTAGACTATTAATGGATCAACGGAGGCATTGGGATTCAATGGAATGGAGTTTAGAATCTATCGGAGGTGAATGATGTTGGACAAGTGATTTAAACTTTGGATTGTCTGATGGAAGTTGAAGGGGTAAAATGGGAAGGGTTATGTTTTAGGCTTCTTGCATAAATTAAGGATTTTATTTTAAGACGTTTTTGGTTATAAGTATCAAGCTAGAATTTTAGAGCTCGTTGACACATTTTTGTGGATATAAAGATCGTCGAAAACGAAGTTGGAATGAAGAAGTTATGGTTGTTTGAAGTTATGTTGGAGAGTCTGACAGTATGATGGGTGTATACTAGGAGTACGTTGGGCATACTAGGATGAGGAATGTTATGTTTTTAGGGTGCTATGTTGGGCATAAGTTTAGGTACACTAAGCATACCTACGCAATGCAAAAACCCTATTTTTGTGGGTTTGATGCCTACTTAAGGACTCTAACCCCTTGGGGGTCGTTCCTAACATCATCCTCCACCCTCTTGAGCCTCCAAATCGAAACTGTAGGCTGCTAGATGAAATATTGAGCCTTTTTATGTGTTTTGAGTGCATTTTGGATGAAAGAGAAATTCAAGCTTGTTGATTATTGATGTTCAAGCTTGTAGATCCACAACCTACATTTCTTTTGTGAACTCTAGAAGGTATAAAGCTTGAATCTTGATGATACATTTATTAGATCTAAGCTAGTTTTGGGTTTTATGAGCTTTTTGGTCACTTTAGTGAATAAAGTTTAGACCCTGAGAGTTTGTGACCTTGTTATGGATAAGTTTGAAACTCTATCCATCTTAACATCATATTGATTTATATATGAAGGTTGGATTCTTGGACTTAATATATTAAGTTGAGAAGGATGCATTTTGGCCCATTTTAGTCTTAATGACTAGATCTTGGTTGTTTAAATCATCATAATGGATAAATTTGTCAACTTTATCTATTATGGAGCTATTAAGAACCATAAAAATGTGATATTGGTCCTTATATCCCTTCCATGCAAGAGTCATGATGTCTTAATGGATTATTAAGTTAGGGTTTTAGCTTTTAGACCTTGTCTAGCTATGGAAAGTCATAAAGGTGGAAACTTTATGACTTCTAGAAATGTTTTGGGACAAGATCTGGGTTTTAAACAAAATGACTTAAGAGAATAAGCAGAAAATGGAAAAAGTTCCATCTGACTGAGTATGATGGGCGTACTTCTGAGTACGCTGCGTGTAATCGTATGGAGTCTTGTTACTCGATGGTGAGTATGCCATGTGTATGAGCTGAGTATGCTGGGCATACTCGACCTAAAGTTTGACTTCTTGAATTGTTGACTTTGACCTTTGACTAGGGTTTTGAACAAGTTTGACCTAAGGGTATTTTAGACAGTAGTTTGAGAAAAAAATTACTGCTTGTTGTACAACTGATTTATAGAGTTACAATACAGAGCTGTGTTGTGTTCAACTATCTTTTAAGACTTGGAGCTAAGTTTTCCTCACTGTACTTATGGGTAGAAGGCACCAATGCCAACCCACTAGGTTATGTATCCTGGTATAGAGGATGTTGCTATATTGTAGTGATATGTTAGATCCGTGTCCTAGTATATAGAATGTTGCTATGTGGTAGTGATCTATATATTTGCCTATTTGTCTGTTGACTAGTTATATAATTATCTGTTTGCTGGATATATGTTATCTGTTATGTATATATCGACATAATATGGTTGGGTTGAGGAAATGTTGCTTTGTGTGGAAGCCAACAAACCTGGGAGTAAGCCAGGCAGAAGCTGTGGGGCATAAGGGGCAAGCTAGACTTTTGTTATGGGCTAGGGTGCAAGCCAAACATATGTTATGGGCACAAAGGGCAACCAAACTTTTGTTGTAGGCTCAAGAGCAAGCCAGAAATGAGTTATAGGCCATAAGAAATCTCTACTCATGTTGTGGGCTGAAGGGTAATCCAGTCTGCTAGTTGTGCACCCAGTATGCATGCTGTTATATGTTTGTGTGGTGGTACTTTGGGGGAACTCACTAAGCTTTGGCTTATAGTTTCAGTTATTGTTTTAGATACTTCGGGTGATTGTGGCAAGGCAACAAACTTCAAAAGATTTCTTGACATGCAGGTCAAGGACAACTTCTCTAGAATGAAAACTGCAAGAGCCTTATACAGAAAAGATAAGGAAATTATGGATCCTGAATAAGGCGAGCCTATGAAGATTATCCTATGGCCAGCAACGAAACAGCAGAAGGAAATTCCTATTCCTCAACACTTTCGTGAGGGATACCTTGATAATATGGAATTCTGGGCGTACGATGATGAAACTGCCACTGCTTCCATAAAATTCAAGGATCGAGAACAAGTTTTAAGGCTAATAAGTGCTAAGGATCTTCTATGATTCAGAGAAAGAGATATCCGTACTCTGTCTCGTCACCAAATCATAGTTCGAAAGGATGTCATGGAGGTTGCTGCCAAATAATATACTGGAATGGGTGCCACAATCATTAATGGGAGACTTTGGATGGGATCCATGGGAAAGTCTGATCTAAAGCTGTTTGACAAACCCTCATAATGAATACCAAGTCTATGCTAGCCTCAAACCAAGGGGGAGTTGAAAGGCTATACTTTTGTGGTTTGGGCTAGGCATTCTTTTGTATAGAGCTTGGTAGGTTGATAGAGAAATAGTGTAGTGGTATGATGGTAGAACTGTCTATGTGTTTGTGTGTGCAGCCACACACGTGTGTGCGGCTACACACATGTGTGTGGTCGCACACGCCATGTGCGGCCGTACATGTGTGTGCGGCTGCACTCATAGTTGTTTGTGTAGGGTGTATATAAATGGTTGTGTCAGTCTTGTCAGGTACGTATGAATAGTGTATGTGTGTGACAGGGTGTACTTGACATTTATATGATATAAATGTGTCCATGCTTGCTTTGATTCTTCTTCTACTCCTTCCGACACTCTATTTGATTGCTGTTATCTTGTTGATTACTGTTTTGGATCCATATTTTGGGACTTACATTATCTCTCTACTGTTTTGTCATGTACCATATTAAATGAATTGATATAGAATTCTAAATTCTATATTGAACCTTAACATTGTGATACAGAAGATTAACCACTTCTTGTTGATAAGTTTACATTGTTTAGGATTCAAGTTGATTTCACCTCAACATGATTGAAACAATCCATTCTCTCCCAAACACTTCTTTCTAAAACATAGCGTTTAATTGTGATATACCACACTCTGAGAAAAGATTGAAACTTTGTACTAATCGCTAGTCTATATACCACAAGCTATCATATGCACCAACCCCTTCTTGCCATAAAATCTTCTTAAAAGCTTTATGATTCAGCATGACATACTACACGCCGATGAGAGTTTGAAACCTTTGTTATAATGTTTAGGTTATGTATCGTAGCTTATCACATGCACCAATCCATTCTCACTTTACATTCTTCTTTAGAATTTTGTGATTCAGTGTATGAAGCTAGAGCCTGTTGAGAAATCGAGAAATCTATTCCAAAGGGTATATCATTGTCCCTAATATATTACACGCACCTACCCATTCTTTCCCAACATATCTTCTATTAACGAAGTTTGTGATTCATTGTATTTTCCCTAAACTTTTAAAACTTTAACACTTTTTGTCGATGGGTACATTTCATACCAATTACTCACATCATTTCATTCATGTCGTTTATTCTTCTAATAAAAGAAGTTAATGATTCAACATGTAGAACTATACGCTAATGAGACCTCACAACTCTATGTCAATGAATGATAGTTCAAAACTATACTATCAGAATACATCACAATCTCACTTGATTCTCAACTACATTCTTGATTTTTTAATGGAGTAAATCGGATATGCTGAATGCTTCCACTAGTACCATAATACCGCTAATATAAAAAAAGGGAGAGTTTTCATGACAACATATTCCTAGGGGAAATACTGTTGCTCTTCATTTGCTCAATTGGAGCTATTTTTACATATATGATCTTTCAAATATTGTCCTAGACATACTTTCATCTATGTTTAGAAAAATTTGTAAAAGTGTAGAATAGACTACACCATCAGATTCAAGAAAGGAAGTTCTTATACTTAGGGGGTCAAATGTTAAAGAACCTCTTCAAAATTATTTTTGACATCATCAGATATGGGAGATTGTAAGGTTAAACCTTGTGATATGATGGGTTAAACACTACATGGTGACCACTAACGATAATACCATCGTCAGCACCAATGCCAGATCTTGTCAGTGCAGCGTGGACCAATAATCCTGACAGTCTTATATATACTAGGCAATTTTAGATACATACATACATATATATATATATATATATATATATATATATATATATATATATATATATATATATATATATATAATAGATTTCTAATTCATACTATAAGTGATTAGGATCAAACCTTTACATAGATAAGTACTAATTGCTAAATTACTGGGATTTCAGTTATTGTAATCATATATAATCAACGTTAGGGTGAAACCCAAATGTATTTCTTTGTAACCTCGTTCTCATGGTGAGACATTCTTTCTTAGTAAAATCATCTTTGTGATTACTCGTGTTCTTTAGTTTTTCTATTTAATCCTTTCTTAGTTTGTTTGTTCTTTATTTTTCATACTTAAGTGTATTTGATATATATAGACCTTCATCATTATTGTGGAGGTGGCTTTGGAAATCTAGGATGCGATTTTGGAGGTTTTTGGTTCGGTTAAGCATGGTTTGATCAAAGAGTTTGACCAATGCTATGTCGTCATCACGCAAGCAAATGCTATCGAAACCACAGTAGTAGTCACCAATGAAAGACTTTAGAAGACTTGGGTGATGCGGTACCAAAACCTTAGTTGTATGATGCCTCCGAAGCTTAGAGGTCATAGGGACCCGATTATTGCCTCGAGATGAATATCTGATCTGAAGGGATGTTTCTACATGTGTTTGTGTCATGAGGGACATAAGGTAAAATTTGCGTTGAGTCTTCTTCATTGGGGTGTGAAGGATTGGTCGAAGTTTATGACTTAGGGATTTTCACATGTAGAGTGAGCCACAGTGACTTGGGAGCTTTTTCTGGAGATTTTCTATGTGTATTATGCTCCCCTTGTGGAGTAAGAGCGACTGGAACATGAGTACCTGTCACTCAAGCAGACGACTGAGTCGGGGACAAAGATCACCAAGATGTTTATAGAGAGAGTTGTTTTCCATCCAGAGTATGTTTCTTCAAAGCAGGTGAAGATATCAAGTTACCTTAGTATGCTCAATATGGAGATTAGGGTAGTATTAGTTGGTGGCCAAGCAGTTCTAGTCCGCCAACTCGAGTCCAAGATCAATTGATGGGAGAGGTTCCAAGGGTCACAATTGTGGCGAGTTTCATGGAAGAAGGTGCCTATCATTTACATGTCGTCGGTGTGGCAAGAAATGACATTTTTTTAGGTATTGAAAAAGAGTATGTAGGTTTGTTTCAATTGCGGCAAGGAGGGCCACACAAGAGCTCCTTTTCCCTTACTCACTTCTAGCGAGGTGCAGAACCCTACAATCATAGCTTCGCAGGTACTCATGGACATAGTGGGATGGGTGGAGTTTCGGAGACCGAGGTTTGAGTTACAAGTTCTTCGATTTAGTTGGTCACTGTAGTCTGTGTATTAACTATAATTTTTTTTTTTTTTTTTTTTTTTTTTTTTTTTTTTAATGTTATGGGGTTTAGAGGTAATCTTGAATAACCAGATGAATGAAATTGTTTTAATTAGCTACGATTTTATTTGATTTCTTATTATGAATGGGTTGATTATTGTCCTTAATGTTTTCCATGCGTATTTGAATTCGTGAATCTTATTTGTGGATTCAGATTCTCATGCGTATTTGGCTGTTAGTGGTGGGGATCAAGTTGGAGAGTTCAAGTGTTACATCCAAAATTTATGGTATGTCTTGAAACCTTTAGAATTATAATTGTTTCATAAATAGTCCCTTAAGTACATTGGGAGTACTTAAGTGTACGTATAGCGTACTAAGTCCTTTTGGTCGCGGATGATTAAAGGTACGCTGGGCGTACCTTGAGCTATGCTGGGCGTACACGCTACGGATCAAAAACCCTAATTCTCGGACTTGAAGACTATATAAACAACCTTAAGCTCCTTGGACTAAACCCTAGAGAGCCTCCATTTCCCTAGAACGTCATTGCACTTCATGAAACCTTGAGAGATCATCTTTAAGCCTTAAAAGTGTGCATTATGGCCTTTTTAGTGTCCATTTTAAGAAGAAGAGTTGGTCAAGAAGGCTTGGATCAAGTGGGTGCTTCAAGATCTTTCCTCATAATCATCCTTCAGAGCTTCAGGAGGTAAAAAGTTGGTGTTTTTCCTTTTTGTTCTTTAGATCTAGCTAGGGTTTTGAAGTTGGCCCCTTTCGATGAACTTTGAACCTCCTTTGGTCGAGTTGAACCCCCCATTTGATAAGAAAGTCAGATCTAGGTTCCCTTAGTCATCTAAAAGCATAAAAATAGGATCTTGGTGGAAGTATTGATCTTGTACATGAGCTAAGGACCATGGAAAGGTCTTAATGATCGTTTTGGAGGAACAAGGGGCATGCAAAGACATAAAGTTAGAAACTTTATACCTTAGGATGTGTTAAGCAACTCAGATCCAACTTTTGGACATAAAAGAATGGGATATTAAACACTTAATGGAGAAAGTGCTTAACTTGGACGTAATTCAGGTGTACTCAGTGTACACTGCGTGTAGCCCTTGAAAACCCAATACGTTGCACGTACCAGGAAGGTACGTTGAGCGTACGCATGACAGTTTGAGCCGTTTCTATTTTGGGCTGACGAACTTTTGGGCCTCATCTTGGTTATTGGGCCAACTGCACTCTTTGAATTATGGGCTATGACTCTGGATTTTGGTCATGGACTTTTGGGTAGGCCTTAATGGGCCAAGAGGCCCATTAGTAAATTTGGACTCAGACTTTGGACCCATTATAAAATAAAGAATAGTTGGGCCACATGAATAGGGTGGGACTTGGGTTCTTCCCCTTTTTTATATATTTAAGGATCTAACATTAATTAATATATATTATCATCCAACCTACGAGATTTCGGATTGTTAGGAGAGCAGCTTTGGTATTCGGCAGACGGAGGTGAGTCTCTCACCATACGATTGGGTAGTAGGCACCAAGGCCGACCCATTATGTGCTTATGATATATGTTTTAGTCATTCTATGTTTGATATGCTATGTGATTGCATGTTTGCATGGAAGACCTCAGGGGGTTCCCAAGGCACTTAGGTGTAAGACCTTGGAGGGTTTCCTTGGCATCCTAGGGCAAAGACCTTGGGGGGTTCCAAAGGCACTTAGGTGTAAGATCTTGGAGGGTTTCCTTGGCACACTAAGTCAAAGACCTCGGGGGGTTCCTGAGGCATTGGGCTAAGACCAAGTGGGGGTTCCCATGGCACCCGATGTAAGACCCTGGTGGGTTTCTAGGGCTTCCCTATGTGTTTGGCATTCATAGCTTACAAGTTCTGTATAGCTGATTAGCTCATATGATATGTTGTATTCTTCATGCATGGGTGTGCTATGGGGAACTCACGAAGCTTTCAATATTACCATTTGTGGATTTGTTTCAGGTACATCCGAGCCCAAGGGAAATGGCAAGGCTTTGTGGTGCGGTGTGCACTCTACCTCTCTTTTACTACCACGTTTTGGGACGCTCTGATGTTTTAAACAATTTGTAATAAAAGCGGATTTGAAAACAATTATGGTGAAATTTATGGTTGATTCAAGTATGTCTATTATTTAAAAATGAAAAAAAAAATCGTTGTAAAAATTGGGTTATTACATCCAGTTGGTCTGGGATTTGAAGGACTATGAAGTTGTCAAAGTCTAGTATATTCCAAGTGGGGGAGAGTGGACACCTTATAGTAAGAAAACCTTAAGCCAAGGTTGAGTTCTCAGTCAGATCTATCCAACTCAAGACTTTCGTGTAATTACTAATATTCTGAATTTTGTGTTGGATTCATCATCAACCATTGAATTTCCCCCGATTCGCCTTAGTTTTAGTTATATTAGTAATCAGTAGGGAATCCTTGCGTTTTGTACTCTAGGGTGTTAGGAGGCCAACTTGAGAGTTGTATGGAGGGCTTCATTTCCTGTTCTTGTTTGATTGGGGCTTGGAAGTCTGAGACATGGCACAAAGACCTGATAGGGGTAGTAAAGTCATGCTGGTTAGGTGTGCATTATGTTTTTGCTATGAGTCAAGTTATTGGTTAGTGTATCAGGGGTAGAATCGACTGCAATTATTGGTTTGAAGCTCGAGGGTAAGCCTAAGTTATATTATTGGTTAGTGGATCAGGGGTAAGCCTGAGTGTTGTTATTGGTAAGCGGACCAGTGGTAGGGCCGAGTGGATTTATTGGTTAGTGATCGGAGGTAGACCCGAGTGCTTCTAGTGGTTAGTAGATCGGGGTAAGCTCGAGTTTGTCAGTGGATAGTAGAGTAGGGATATTAAAGCTAGGTATGAGTATGGTCTAGTTAGGTATGCGATTGTTTGGTCTTCATTCTTTGAAGCATTTTATGGAGGGATAGCAATGACTACAGTCGACCCTATGTTCCGTGCTCCATCTTTCGTAGGGCAGCAGTTGGTCAGAAGGTCTCGGACTGATTGATATGTGTATATCGGTTAATGTAGTTGATATGAAGGTTGGTTGGTAACATCTTAGGGGTGTTGCTAGAATTTTACTGGTGCTTCGGTATGCGAGGTTATCATCTATGGTATAGCTGGTGGTTTCTTTTTTTTTTGGCTTATTAATGGAAGACATAAGGTTAGGAGGTACTGATAGTATCAAGTCTGGTAGTATTGGTCAGCATGTGGGTCGATCTATCTACCTGAAGGTTGTATAAGAATTTGGGATTTGCAGGTTTCGAGTAAGGAAGAGTGTTCTTCCGTCATGGTTTAAGGATGTGGTGTGAAGTCAATCTCTTCAGGAGATGTGGTTTTTCAAGAATGTAAGGTTGGCAGAATTATCAGAAGATAATCGACTATTTAAAGATATGTTGCCTTAAATGTGATTCGGACGTTGGAGTCTTTTCTAGAGCTGGCTTATGAGCCCAGTTTTGGAACTTTTTTTTCAGCAGTTATAGGTGCCAACTTGCAAGCAATATCAGTTTGTGTCGAAGGAGCCGGGCTTGAAGGACCCACAATGGGGTACTTTGAGAATGTAAACGAGAACTGATTTCAAGGATGAAATCTAATTTAAGTATGTGAGAACTATAACACTCAGTTTCCGGAACGGATCAGTTTAGGACATCAAGGATTCAAAATAATGATTTTTGGGTAAAATCGAGTGTCACAACATGACCATAGGGAGCTCACGACATGACAAGTGAATAACTGAAACACTGATCCAGCTGAGCTCATGATGTGACACTTAGGGTGTAAAGGTGTGGGAATGATTGCAACCCAAGCCCATGATTTTTTAGGGATATCACCATATTTAAGGACCTTATCTCATCACCTAGGGTATCCTTTTCGGCCTCCAATCCATTCAAATGAAACCCTATCTCCATCTATGAGTTATTGAGAATTTGGTGGTGTATTTATGACGTGAAGAAAGAGAGGATCATTCTTGGTGTGTAGATCCAACATGAAAGATTCATTAGCATTTTCTAGAAACATATTTAGACCTTTGTGAGTAATCAAGTTTCATGCTTTATGTTTCCTTGTTGCTAGATCAAGAGTTTTATGCATGATTATCCTTGTTTATGATAGTTAGAGTGTTAGGACTCCATAAAATTGGCAATGTTATAGGTCCTTAGAGTCTCTTTGTGATTATATGTGGTAGATCAGAAGTTTAGGTGATGATTGAGCTTAAGCTAAAGGTTTTGTCCTCATTTTCTTCATAAATGACCTAATTTGAGCTCAAGTATTGCATTGGACATGTAAGACCTTAAATCATTGATTCTTATGGCTTTTGGGATGCAAGGAAGCATTCTAGAGGAGATGGATTTGTAGCTTAATGGATTAAGGGGTTAACTTTTCAAATTTCGCTTAAGACGGTTCTCACTTCATAAGGTTATGCGTGTCACGTTGAGAAGAATGACATACTGTGACTATTTTATCTTTTAGCTAGTCACGACGTGACCAAGAGAGTGTCACATCATTAGGATCAGTTGACCTATTGAATTTTGAGCAGTTTGACTTTGATTCAAATTTGATGGATTTGGGTTGGTGATTAAGATTCTACCACGTTTTGGTGCGAGTAGGCTTATGGGAGAAAGTAATGCAGAAAAAGGAGTGTGTCACAGTGTTTATGTGTTCTTCGATTCAGGTGAGTTTATCATCATTGTACCCGTGGGTTGAAGCCACCAATATCGGTGCACTATTTTGATTATGTACCCTTGTGTATAGGATGTATTTGTGTTATAGTGGTCTATTAGATATATTTATATCCTTATGTGTTAGGATGCAACAGTAGTGGTATACTTTTTAGAGTACCTGTATAATGATTATCATCTAGTAGAATGCCCTAGGGTTGTATGTAGCCACATAGAATAGCCTGGAAACTCTTGATCTAGGATTTCTTGCTTGCTCCTCGTTTGGTTGTGGTACTAGATTAGGATCATCGGTTTGGTTCGCTATATCACCTCTGGTTACTTATGACTATGCATTCCATGGATATTTTTCTGGTTGCGAAGCAGTGGGCTATGATGGGTCTAGTAGGTGGTAGTGGGTTGTATGATTGATAGTAGCCTATATTTATGTGCCTACTTTATTTATTGTTTCATTATATGTCGACATATTGTGTCACTTGGGTTGAGGCAACATGCTAAAAAAACAAGGAATCAGTTGGGTTGAGGCAGAAGGCCAACAAACCCAGGAAGCGGTTGGGTTGAGGCAACATGCTAATAAACCTAGGAAGAATTTCTGTTGAGGCAGCATGCCAACAAACTTGAGAAGCGGTTGGGTTGAGGCAGCAGGCCTACAAACCCAATATTTATGTTAGATTTATGTTTTGTGGCTTGAGGTATTTTAAGGGAACACATTAAGCTTTATGCTTAACCAAATGTTTATATTTTAGGTCTCTTTGGTGATTGTAGGAAGGAAAATGTGTGACTACACACACTCATTAACAACATTGAGGATTCCGCATTTATTATATTACTCTAACTTTTGACAAATGTAGTTTAGAATAAATGGTTTTCTTAAATAGGATTTATAATTGTGAAGTTTTACCTGAATAAAAATGAAAATTTTTGGTTGCGAAAATGGGACGTTACATCACACCAAACCTAAAAATAAAAACTAAAAAGGATAAAAGTTCACTCACCGCCTCTTCTCGTGCTCCACTTGTACCGGCTCCGTAATCTCCACTGTCTGACCACAACTCTTGCCAAGTCGGAATATAAAGAAATTGTTGTGGAAAATGTTTTGGGCGCTCAACGTATAAGTGGGAGAATAACTGGTCAATAAATTGACCAATATAGTTTACACCACCACGAAGATTATCCAACTATGTACCGACCTAGTTAATTTTGGAATGGGTTGGCTCCTCCAATGGGTACATCAGGTGGTGGTTAGGCTTTTTTTTCCATTTATTGGTCATACATTATGTTGTGTTCATGCCCTAGATTCCTCTACATCCTCTATCAGTAAATCTAGGTCATCCGTCGATATCCCATATATACCTCTAATGTTTACCACCACTCACATCGTATCTAAGTAACGGATGGGAAGATCATATTCCGGAAAACAAGTCAAAGAATGAACCACGCTCAGGATCGAAATCGTCTACGATTTTGCAAGTCAAGTCATAAAATGTCCTCCCATAATCGGACTTCCCACTCTTGAGTTCACCGCCTTTTCTCCTAAAAATCATGCCAACATATATGTAATGTTGCTAAAAACCTTGGTCTGATAATACTCCAAAGATATATACAACATGGCTTTCTTGTGATGACTTTGAGTTCTCCATACTATTCGTGATCGTTCTCTAAAACGCAAAATCTTGGCTCCATGCTGAAAAATCCTGAGAAGTATCATGTAAAAAAAAGAAAATCATGCAAACATTACTTTATTCATTCCATATAAAGCCTTTCTCCATGCAAATTTTGTCAAGCTACATTTTTTGTATCCACCAAGTCAGAATGCTAGAGCTCTTCCATATTTTGGATGCTCCACATTTTCTTCAATGTCAATAGTGGCAAAGAACACAACCCATAATTCCCTAAAAATAGGTTCTTAAATGGAAATGAAATTCCTTCACCCATTACATGTGAATGAAAAATCTGGTTTTGTTCTATGGATTTATTAAATGTTGCTCCACTCGATCCTTAATCCCAACACTCCTTAACCATGCCCAATCAATATCATGTGCGACAACAAAATCCCTTTTATGTAGCCATCCTAAATGGTTGTTGTAAGTTCTTAAAACATCTTACAAAATATCTTTCTGGAATTGGTAAAATGGGTGTAGGTTTGAAACATCTCATTGTGGTTGTAAGTTCTTAAAACAACTTCTAGCAATTGGAAAAATGGGTATAGGTTTGAAACATTTCTTTGTGGTTGTTGGTGTTGTCTTCATTGACCCATATTACTGCAAAACAAATAGCAAACCAACCAAAAAACAAAGACACAAGAGATCAATAGATCAATGTAAACTTGATTTCTAGCAATTAGACATATTTATCAAACATGTAAACTTGATTTCTCAGTCAAAATTCAATATTTTCACAAACCTAAACTTAGAAAACCCCTAGTATTCAAAGCATATACATCTAGAAAAACTAAGTTCAATAGATCAATGACATCTTACCTCGAAGTTGTTGAAACACGATAGTTAGCAGGAATATGATATTCTAGCAGAAAATTCAAGTGTAAGGGCAAAGGGAATGTGCATGTCGTCATGTTTGGAGAAAGTGATTTGTCACAAAGATTATTATAGGGTATTTAATAGTCTCTCTCCCCCCTCTTTCTTGAGATTGTGACAAATGGATGGTTATGTCGTGAAATTAGAAATATGTGCTAGAATTGGGTGTTGGGTTAGGTGTCTAAGCCCATAACTATATTTGATATGTTCTTGACTAGGTTGTACCATGGTCCTTTTATTGGGTTATGAGCATTATAACACTCCTAAGTGTACATGCAACCCTAAATACCTTGGATCTATGTTTTCTCTATTATACATGCAAATATCAACTTTCCAAGGTATTGTTCTATTCTAGCATACTAAACGTTAAATAACACAAGTTAGAATAACATACCTTTTGTTAGTGCTTGTCTTCATGAAGCTTGAGTGCCTAGTGCCCCAAGTGTGACACCTCAAATGGTTCACACAACACCAAATACATTTGGAATAACTTGAGAGAATTCTACACTTCATGAAAATCGGCTAGCCCTTTCTTACTCTCACTAGTAGCCGATTTTGATCAAGAATAAGATGTTTATATAGTGTTACAATTAGGGTAAACCCTAATTGTCATGACTTTCCATTTCCTTGGATCCATGGGTTCAAATACACCATGGAGCATCCATGGACCATCCTATAGGTTTTAGCCCAACTTGATTATCCATGGAGCATTAGCCCATTATACAAGTATGGATGATTTACACAATCAACCCATATATTTAATTAGTCTTCTTTTGATCACTTAATTAATCCTGGATCAATTCTTGATCAATACTAATTAAATAATATCATTATTCTTATTATTAATATACTAGAACTTATAATATATTAATAACCATAAGTGTCTTATTTCTCTCGTTATAGTCTATCCAAGTGCATGATGCCATGCAACCCAAATGGACCATGCCGGGTCGGGTCAAGTCTTACCAATTATAGTTATGGACTTAGACATTAATCCAACAGTCTCCCACTTGGATAAGTCTAAAACTATTATTGCATATGACTTTAGGAACCAACTGGCAATCGTAGCTCTCAAAAGCTTCTGTCGAACTCTTGACCTTGTAGATGAACTCTGACCTTTGTCAATGACTTGTCCATTAGATAAGGGATCATATATTCCTCCATTCTAGATATCATATGGACTGAGACATGGATTATAATCTTTCTCTCTGTCCATTTGTTGTTTCCCGATTTCCGATTTATGACGACTGACTAATTGAACAAATCAAATCAGTCCTGGTGCGGCTGAGCACTTCCATTTGTCATCATCAAATCATCGAGGGGCCCACAGATATCGCTTTTATCCTGAAGGTAAAAGGAATGGATAAACTTCGACTCATATGGCTTGTTCTACTACTTGTTGAATCATACACAAAGGCACATTTTATAGCACCGAGTTAGTAACAACTCATATCTCTAGGTTTGAAGAATATAAGATATTATCGTCTCATGATCACTCGTGATAAAATCCATGAAGTGATTTCAATGAGCGCGGGTTGAATCCAATACTCAGAACTTATGAGCACTCATGGGTGTTGTAGCCCTTTGTCCAACATCTTAGACCTCTACAAGCCAAGCCATGATAGTCTTGATTCATATCTACTTCCAACATATGACCAACTGTGGATGGTTTGAATAACTTAGTCATTCTGGAAGAATAACCTAGTTTATTCTGGAAGTCAAAACATGCAAAAATGAAACACAAGAATAATTGAATCCAATATGGTATCAAAACCTATGAACATAAATAAAACACCTTTTATTTATCACCATATGATTACACATTATTCATTGTATACTGTTTCAGCTATCAACTATATTCTTGAATTTAAAACAATAGTAGTCCCATGCTCCAAGCATGTACACTATGTTTTCTAAACTCTAGTCATGTCATACACCAAGTATGCATACTATGTTTGTCTATGATCTTTACTTTGTGAACTAGATCAATTGAACATAACTTCAATGATTCTCTTTTCACACTCCCAAATCCTTACTGTGAATACAAGAATTCCAAATTCATGTCATTTACTGAAATCTGTTAGATTCTAAACTTATATGCATTGATCCTCTTGTAATGGTTATGCACAAAGTCATAAAGTCTTGACAACAACCATTACAGAGCATTCCAAAGGAGATTGGCTCCTTGGAAACATCCTTCTTGCATTAAGTTTCCTTAATCTTAGACAGATTGAAAATTCTAACTTTGAAACATTTCCAGATTCCATTTTGACTATCACTTCTGAACAAGAGTTGCCTCCTTATAGATTATGTCAATATGGTCCTTCCATAATTATCACTATACTTCCAACTGTCCTTGAGCAACCAATATTTGGTAACCCTTAGATTGTCCTCGACAATTGTTTAATCCTTTTAGTCATATCCAGTTCTAAACCTTTTCCCTTCTTAATGCCCCAGGCATTTGGAAACTTTTAGAATTGATAACTATAGCACATGTAATCGATCCTATATCCGAAGCATATGGGACACGATTCCATTTTGACTATCACTTCTGAACAAGAGTTTCCTCCTTACAGATTATGTCAATATGGTCCTTCCATAATTATCACTATACTTCCAACTGTCCTTGAGCAACCAATCTTTGGTAACCCTTAGATTGTCCTCGACAATTGTTTAATCCTTTTAGTCATATCCAGTTCTAAACCTTTTCCCTTCTTAATGCCCCAGGCATTTGGAAACTTTTAGAACGGATAACTATAGCACATGTAATCGATCCAATATCCGAAGCATATGGGACACGATTCATGATGTCTCACATAAAGACTAAACCAGTCTTTTGCTATAACATTTCCAGTTCTATTTGCCAAGTTCTCATAATTCAGATTATGAAAAGGGATGCCGTAATCATAATCGAATTTTAGAACGCAAATAATGGACCCATATACAGAATTTCCTTATGTTGAGCCATTCCAACATGAAATTCATATATATCCTTGACTAAATGATTAAAACCTCACGATCTAAGCTTATAGATTTGAGATGAAGTATAATTTCCTCTCCTTTAATTATAGCAAAACAACTCTTTCCCAGTTGAAACTTTTGTTTTCTATAATTAACATTGCTAACTTGCAATACTTATCATAATTATCATGCTCCCACTAACATGATGATTATTAGCATAACACTTATGCTCCCACTAGCTTTGGCATGTACTCAGAAAGCACGACTTCTAGAAATCAATACTTTATTGACTTTCTTACCAAAGTTCAGATTTCTAATACTAGATTGTTTTGATAAGACTTTATAAAAAACATACACCTTCCCTTAGATAGCACACTTGTGTGTCTAAACAATTATGAAGAGGGATGCCGTAATCATAATGCTTAGACCTTTTTGCCACTTCTCACAAGTCCAAGTTAGTGTGCCGGTAAACCACACACGCTCCACTAACGATTTTGAGAATGCAAACATCACAATTGCTATCTAGCTAAAATCTACTTAGTGAAAGTGTTTCCTCACCATCATTTTCATGAATCGGAGAGAAACCTTAAGACACTTAGATTTATATGGTGTATGTGTTCTTATCCATGTGAATTGTCAAAACCATAGTCACAAGACAAGGATAATGACAAATCCGAACTCATATGGACTGAACTCAATCTTAACTTCTTGCCACCTGGCAGCTCAAGGGCCTGCCATTGCTTCCAAGTTGTTGTGCAACCAATTAAGAACTCTAAGAACTCATATGCAAAGCCAACTTTAATTGGAATGGGCACAGAATATGTCAACACGATAGGTTATAAACCTCAAGTTGTGTGCTAGTGAGGAACTTCAGGTTTCATTCTTGATTAGTTCTTGAGACTTTCAAGACCTTTAAGACTCCCACTGTCCTCTTGACCTATAAGACTCCCTTGTCAAACATCCAAGAGATAGTGCGGATTCTAATCAAGACAAACACTTCACACAATTGGCCTTAGTTGGTCTTTGTTTTATCCAAAACATCACAACTTACCAATTTCAAATGTACAAGAGTAGAAAACTTTTACTTTTACATTTGATAAGTGTTTTTAAACCTTCTTAAAGACATGTCACTCAAATTATAATCTTGGAGTATGACTCTAAGACTTGTATTGGAACGAAGTATGACTCATCTTCTTGATTTAACCATTTCAACAATTCAAGATCCCTCTTCTTAGTCATAAGAATGCACTAAGATTTCCTTAGAGAACTAACTTTGATATGGTTTATTAATCATTAAGATGATCACCAAAACTGATACTAAAGTACTCTCCCATCTTTTCAGATTTGAGGAACTTCTATCCTTCTGCCTAATTTGATTCTTCTTATTCGCTCTGCCATACATTGGAACCTTTTTCCAATGTCTCAGAGTTACACTTAAGCTTGTAAGATAATCATATTTACCGAGCTTTAGTAAACTATGACGAATAGTTTTATCAATCTTTTGTGGTGGACTTGACCAGTGCACAAGAATGTGTACTCGATCCCTTAGTCCTTCACTTGACTCACACATCCATGTGAACAAGTAATTAGTCTTAATTTTCCAAAACTTGAAAGTTCTCATTTATCATGCTATACAACTTATATGATTCCAAGTTTGGGTGATGAGAATCTTTCCTTATTTGGTAAATTTTGACATTACCACAAATGAAAGAATCAATTTCATATTTCCACTCTTGCTATTAATGGAATCATATAAGCAACAATTTTTCCTCAAATGCCATTGTAAGGATATTTTAAAATAAATAAAAACAAAAATTTTCTTTTATTTTAAAACTATGCGGAAAAACTTATCCTTACAATCCATATGAAAACTTGTTGTTATCTATTCCTAAGCAATATCTCATAACTCCTAAGAAGTAGCTCAAGAATCCGATTTTAAAACTACGCGATAGAAATCCATCTATGCGATCAGATTCAGCATATTCTTTCTTTAAGTTCCTTTACTTTTCTTTGATTCTTAAAACATTACCATGTGATCCAGTCACATCATGTATCAGGAATCTCAGAATAGAAACTTAACAGAGTTAGATTAGTGGACTTTACCTGATGTAGAGTCAACCTTATTGACTTTAACATCCTTAGGTAAATTTGGCAGCTTCACAACTAATGACCCTTCCTTTGGCAATATAAACATATGGACCCTTTGATAATGGTACACGGGACTATTACAGACTTAGCCTTTTCTCTTTACCATTTGGTCAACCGAGTTGACTATGGCTGATCCCTTTCCATTGGGAAGAGAGAGCTTTACTAGATATCCAATGTCATCATTGTCAATGTCCATAAAGTTTTAGGAAGTTGATCTTAGCAAATAGATAAGATCATTAAGGGTCTTGTCATAGTCTGTTTCATAGGTGTTCCAAAAGAACTCACTATGTGACTTAGAAAGTAGTTAAACCTACAACTCTCTCAAGACTTTGACACCCAACTCTCTCGGCTTGTCAATATGTGACTACATCTCCAGGATGTGACCACACCTAGACCTTGCCTTGCCAATAAGGCTTGAGTGACCTTAAACTTCTCAAGAACTTGTGGGTTAGGGAGAATAATTGGAGGAGGTGAAAGAAGTATGATTTCCAAGGGACATCGTCTTCATTTAGGAAAGCTTGTTTCAGGAGATTTGGGAAGATCATAGATGTCTAAACCAGACATGTTTTGGGAGATATTCAAGATAGTTGATCTTAAGTCCTTAATATGACACCCAATATGAAATATTAAGGCTAGGACCCAACAAACTATTTTATAACTTAGAAGAGGTATGCCGTAATCCAAGCTATAAAACAATTTGAAGGTAGGTGAATGACGATTCACCAATTTCCACCAAGATAAACGAAATGTATTATTAGGTTTTAATTGGTTTTGAAACTCCTAGATCTTTTGAGATTCATTGAACTGTTCAATGGCATGTTTCAATCTCAAGTGTACCCTTCAGGTTTTGTGAATAGGATGCCGAGGATCACAAAACAAGGTGTGAAGTAACCATGCAAATTACTTGGCACCATTAAGTGTTTACCCCTCAATCGATGTGCCGGTTAACCACACACGCTCCATCGATACTATGATAAACATTAAGTTACCCTTTTCCTACCTTGTTAAATACAAGTTAGTGTGCCGGTTAACCACGCACGCTCCACTAACCGACTTAAACAAAGTGCAAAGTGTAATTTCATGGATTAGCACCTTATTCACATTTTCCTAAGTAACTAAGATTGGGTATTTATAAAAGGTTTAGTTACTTAGTATTTATCATTAATACTTTTAATGAAGGGAGAATTATAGTCCTTGTCCTACCCGTTCGGCTAACGACCCTCCACCAGTCAAGGAAGCGGTGGGTGAGAGTGGACACCCATTAAACTACCATTTTATAAGCTGTAACCTTATACCCCCTTATAGACTGGCTTCGTGAATGAGGCGTACTAGCGGTAAGACTGACTTTACTCTTATACATATATATATATATATATATATATATATATATATATATATTATTAGCTTATAATATTATAAAGTATAAGGGTTGAATTTTAACTTTTAAAATTCTAAGGGCTAACTTTGAATTAAAGTATTCATAAGTGAAAACTTTACAAATTCCAAAACTTGAGGGCAAGTTTTGAAACTATTCAAAACTAATTAATTCCATAACTTATGTGTTTAAAGTAGTTTTAATCCAAAAACTCTTCAAGTTCCATAACTTATGGAAGACTTTAAACTAATAAAAGAATTAACTTTTCTTTATTTTTATAACTTATGGAATTAATTAAGGTTACACTTTTACTCTTTAATGAAGTGACTATTGAACTTCCATAACTTGAGAACAAGTTATGGAGTCATAAAAAAAATATTCAATGACACAAGACTCTTCATTTTGTAACCATTACTAAATTTTATGAGTTTTATGAGTCTTTAATGTGACTCTTCATGTAACTTGAGGACAAGTTACACAAACACATTTTATACTCAACTCTTAGATTAAAATGGATTGAAAGCAACTATTTCAATTAACTTTTCTATTAATCTAAGAAACTCATAAGAACAAGATAATTCAAATCAAACTTTTTCATGTAATTAGTCTAACCTTTAAACTAATACAAAACATGAATCTATTGACAATTATCTTTGAAAATGGATTAGCATGAACATTACCACATCAAAAAACATGTTTATAAGTTCAAAAACAACTTAGGGTAATGTTCCTAGTCCATTTCTAGCCAAAAACCTCGAAAATATGCTGTCTGGGGGTCCAACTCGTCGAGTGCATGAACCAACTCGGCGAGTTGGATCGAATTGATCACATTTTAGGCATGGACTCGCCGAGTCTCCTCAAGGACTCGCCGAGTCTGATGATCAGACAGCAACAAATTCGTTTTTTCAGTTTCTATTGCAAGTATAACAAGAAAACAAGCCTAGGCTCTGATACCACTATTGGGTTATGAGCATTCTAACACTCCTAAGTGTACATGCAACCCTAAATACCTTGGATCTATGTTTTCTCTATTATACATGCAAATATCAACTTTCCAAGGTATTGTTCTATTCTAGCATACTAAACGTTAAATAACACAAGTTAGAATAACATACCTTTTGTTAGTGCTTGTCTTCATGAAGCTTGAGTGCCTAGTACCCCAAGTGTGACACATCAAATGGTTCACACAACACCAAATACACTTGGAATAACTTGAGAGAATTCTACACTTCATGAAAATCGGCTAGCCCTTTCTTACTCTCACTAGTGGCCGATTTTGATCAAGAATAAGATGTTTATATAGTGTTACAATTAGGGTAAACCCTAATTGTCATGACTTTCCATTTCCTTGGATCCATGGGTTCAAATACACCATGGAGCATCCATGAACCATCCTATGGGTTTTAGCCCAACTTGATTATCCATGGAGCATTAGCCCACTATACAAGTATGGATGATTTACACAATCAACCCATATATTTAATTAGTCTTATTTTGATCACTTAATTAATCCTAGATTAATTCTTGATGAATACTAATTAAATAATATCATTATTCTTATTATTAATATACTAGAACTTATAATATATTAATAACCATAAGTGTCTTATTTCTCTCATTATAGTCTATCCAAGTGCATGATGCCATGCAACCCAAATGGACCATGTTGGGTCGGGTCAAGTCTTACCAATTAGAGTTATGGACTTAGACATTAATCCAACACCTTTTGGGTTGCATTCACCAAAGCAACTTGATTGGATGAATAATGGAGAAAGTGGTTATTATGGTTTATTAAAATATTATATGAATAATATATTAAAAGAGAAATCATACTGGTTAATTAATATTGGTCAAAAAATTAATTAAGAATTAATTTTGTGGTCAAAAGGTATTAATTGGACTAAGGGGATTGGAATTCTAATTATAAGATAGTTGCAGAGTGGGCTGAGGAACCCTAAATATAGGGTGGACGAAATCCTTATGGATAGCCCAGAAGATTTCGTCGAAGGGCTTGGTTCTGAAAGATTCATATGGGCTGCTTAGGGATTAAGTAACCAGGATAGGTATCTGACTCAAAGCCTAATTTTGCAGCTATATAAAGACCTCATTGGCATACCAAAATCGGCCACTTGAACACTAGATGTCATAAAGCCGATTTTGAGCCTCCTTCCCTTCTCTTCAAGATCATTCAACTTGCTTGGTGTTTGTGATTCACTAGAGGCATCACATTTGAGCTGTCAGGTTCTCAAAAGCTCAAGATCTTCAAGGTACAATTGAAAGGTAATTTCCTAACCTTTGTATAGTTATGATTTTCGATTCTTGTATGCTAGTATTAGGGTTATAAGCTTTGGATCATTTTCATGTACAATTAGAGAAATCTGGATCCAAATCTTTAGGGTTTGCATGTGCACCATAGGATTAATGTAATGCTCAAAACCCATCAGTGGTATCAGAGCCTAGGTTGTTATCTATTGTATTTGATGCCTTGTTTGATCATTCATAACTTGAAAAGTCGAAAATTATGATCTCTAACAGATCAAATCATTGAGTCAGATGAAATCGATGAATCCAGACAGTGACTCGGCGAGTCTGAGAGTTAGAGATGAGATCTTTCAGGATTTTGGACTATTTTGGATTGTGATAATTACCAAAAACATTTTTTACTGATAAAATCTGAATTTTATTATAGTGATATGATTATCCTTATCCAAATAGAAGATAATTGTCGATTAAAAAGATAATTATTGCCTTATATGATAGCTTTATTTATTTGAATTATTTAATTGTATTATCTTGCCATGAAATTGAATTAGGTCAAATTTAGATAAACACTAATTAATTGTTTAATTAAATTACTTGTAATTTGATCTATAAAGTTTTGAAAAGTTTGAATACTTGTCCTCAAGTTTTGGAATTTAAATATTTTGATTAAAAGTTTAATTTTGAAACATTTAAATTCTAAACCCTAGAATTTTACAAGTTTAAAATTCTGCGCTTATACTATTATGATATTATAATAACAATGATTATATATATATATATATATATATATATATATATATATATATATATATATATATATGTATATGTATAAGATAAAGTTAGTCTTACCGTTAATAGGCCTCATTCATGAGGCCAATCTATAAGGGGGTATAAGGTTGTTGCCTATAAAATGGTAGTTAAATGGGTGTCCACTCTCACCCACCGCTTCCTTGATTGGTAGAAGATCGTGATTCGAACGTGTAGGATAGAGCAACTAATTCCTCATTAATAAGTATAATGAATGTGGAAAGTGTCTCCTGTCACCAATATTGGAGTTTACTCTTTAGTGCTTAGTAGTGGGTTAGGTTTATATTTGAATAATTACTATTAATCATTAGAAATGACATGAAACATTATTTCTTTTCATGGTTTGTGTAAACAACGTTTTAGATTTTCGTTTAATAATGAAAATGGTTATATTAATACTTTATTTAATGGTACTTTCTATTTTGAACCATTGCCTTGTAATGGTATATATGAAACTGTGATGGTTGTAGACAACTTAGGAAATGATGTGTTGCATATGGATTCTTCATATAGTTTGGACAAAGCATGCTTGTGGAATTGTCATCTTGGACATGCCAACAAGAGGTGCATAGGCCAACTCCAAAAGTATGGAGTGTTGGAGTCGTTCGACCTTAGGGACGATGACGTGCGTGAGTCTTGTTTGCTTGGAAAGATAACCAAGTCACCCTTCACTAGTTCTTTTGAAAGGGGTGAGGGTTTATTGGATCTCATACACACCAATGTGTGTGGGCCCTTTAGATCCACCACAAGGGATGCGAACCGCTTCTATGTGACTTTCACCAACGATTATAGCAGATATAAGCAGGAGAATTGTGATGCTCCGATCCGATCGAGGTGGTGAGTACATTAGTCTTGAATTCCACGACTACCTCATGAAATGCATAATTGTTTCCAAAATTAACGCCACGTAGGACACCACAGTTGAATGGTGTGGTCGAGAGGCGCAATCAAACTTTGTTGGATATGGTTCGTTCCATGATGAGTCGTGCTTTGTTACCTATCTCATTTTGGGGGTATGCCAAAGAGACTGCTGCCCATATCCTTAATCCAATCCATACTAAGAAGGTTGCTAAAACACCTCATGAGATGTGGACACGGAAAGCTCCCTCGTTGGCACATATAAAGGTTTGGGGTTGCGAGGTTTTTGAAAGACGAGAGACTCACGACAATCTCGAACCTCGTAGTGAGCTGTTTAATTTCATCGGCTATCCACAGAAGTCCTTTGGATATCTCTTCTTTAGACTGAGTGACAATGTTGACTTCGTTCCAAGGAGAGGGGTTTTCCGAGAGCGAGAACTCATAAGCCAAGTGGACAGTGGGAGGCAAATTGATCTTGAAGAGTTTCAAGATTCAAGAGATGAAGGAACCTCTATCGCTAGCATTCAACCCGAGGAGGAAACTCCTGTTGAACCGATTGACGAGTCCTTAACTCTTAGATGTTCCAGTAGAGTTAGTGTTCCACTTGTGCAATATGGTTTTCATATAACAAGTGGGGTGATACGTTTATTAGTTATAGTACACTAGTAAATTTGGATGAACCTAACAGCTACAAGGAAGCCAGGGCAGGCCCAGAGTCTACAAAGTGGAAAGAGGCTATGGACAGTGAGATTTAGTCCTTATATGACAATCAAGTTTGGAACTTGGTTGACAATGTACCGGGTCGTAAGACAGTCGGGTGCAAATGGATCTTCAAGAAGAAGAACGACATGGATGGGAATCTACACACTTATAAAGCGCGATTGGTTACGAAGGGCTTTACTCAAACTCCCGGAGTTGACTATGATGAGACCTTCTCACCGGTAGCGAAGATAAAGTCTTTAAGGGTTATGCTAGTCATAGCTATGTTTCATGACTATGAAATACAGCAGATGGATTTCAAAACCACTTTCCTTAATGGGAACTTGGCTGGAGATGTTTACATGAGTCATCCAAAAGGTTTTTTCGATGCAAAACAACCTAATAAAGTGTGTAACCTTGAGAAGTCCATATATGGATTGAAACAAGCGTCTCGCAGATGGAATCTTTGTTTCGATGAGAAAGTCAAAGAGTTTCGTTTCTTGCAAAACGAGGATGAGTCCTGTGTATATGTCAAAGCCAGTGGGAGTATAGTTATGTAACACCCCAAAATTCAGGTATATCTCTATAAACCTTCTTCTTTTACCATGATGTCAAATTTGGCCCCAAAGTGGAAAATGATAGCGAGTGGGTACGTTAGGCGTAATGAAGAGTACGTTGCGCGTACTCATGAGCGTGCCTTTGATGCGGACTCACCCCAGTATGCGGGGTGTACCAAGGTGTATTTTGGGCGTAATAGGTCCAGGATCAAAACCCTAATTAAGTCATGAGCACTATAAAATGAATGTTATGGCCTCCATCCCAACCACCATTTCTAGTGAGTGAAACCCTAATATATCTAAACCTTCATTCTAAGCTTGTGTGTGTGTGCGTTTGGGCTTGAAGTGGCTTTGTGTGCTTGTGAAGACGGAAAGGAGATCTTGAAGAGGAAGGTTCGGAGTCCAAGCTTGTAGATCTGAGGTAATCATAGTGGGGAGCTTCTCATAGATGTAAAAAGCTTCAAACTTTACCACTCTTTTGTTATTAACATCATATAGGAGCATTTTTAGGGTTTAAGTCCCAAAGGTGGGGAATTTTTTAGAAAGGGAACTCCATGGACCTGGATCTACCCCATTTCAGTGTATATGGGACGGACCAGAAGGTTGAAAAAGTGGGGCCGAAAGGTTTACTCAGGTTATGGGACTCGAAGGTCTCTGAGACACATAGATTGGAAGGTCTCGTAGAGCTATAGCCTCGAGTGGCTAATTGTATGTACATGGTATTTTAGGAAACTCACTAAGCATGTGTGCTTACCATTTATGTGTTATGTGTTTCAAGTACTTCAGAGGACCGTGGGAAGGCACGGGCATGATTTTACACACACCTTATGTTTGAGAAGAGCTGTTGTGGATCCTGGCTTTTAGTTGATGATTTTGAAAACTTGTTAAATGAATGATTGATGTTGAACATTATGATTATGTTTTTATGAATTAAATATTAAAATTTTGGTTTGAAAAATTATGTTGTTACAAGTTGGTATGAAAACCTTGGTTTGAGGGATTCGGATACACCTTCGGGCATATATGGACTCAAACTGAGGATTTTAGGAAAGTTTTCAAAATTAATGATTTTCTAAGATAACTAAAAGATTTTCAAGAAAAAGGAAAGGAGTAGTGTGTATAATCAGGCAGCGCCCGAACGGTGATTTCCCAAAATACCTTTACGTTATATGTTATGAGATATTATGTGCTATGTTATGCATGCTAGACAACAGGCTAGGTATTCTTATCTAGTACTAGAGTGACCTGATTTGTGATGCCTTAGCCTAGGAGTTACTGCTGCTATGTGTTACTACGAGAGTGAGTAGGTAGCAGAGAAGAGCTTACGAGAGGGCTACTTGAAAGTGGCATGTGTGTGTGATAAGATGTAGAGTACTTGTGATCTAGGATCCTAATACTGATGTGGTGTGGAAAGTAGTATAGGGCCCGTACTACTGGAAACATCAGGTCAGTAAGCAGTCCAAGTAAGAATACTTAGGATACTAAGGAACAAGTAGTATTGGGTGATCGAGTGCAAGTATACTTGAGCGAGTCTCTGATTTCTTTTATGTTGTGTTTCAGAGACATCATGGTGGGTAAACGTCACACACCAGGGAGCAACATAGTCAGCGGTGACGAGATTTGCAGGATGATTCATGATGAGGCCGAAGCTATACGAGAGGCCATACCGGAGATGTTTGGGTCTATTAAGACCACGTTGATTGAGACGTTCGATGAAGGATACACTGCTATTTCGGAGGCTACTGCTGCTGCAGCCTCCGCATCCGCTATGCCACAGGGAGGTGACTCGTTGTTGTATCGAGAGTTCAACAACACGAAGCCACCAGAGTTTAATGGGACACATGATCCGAGTTGACGTGATGAGTTGTATCTCTGACGTTCAGGGGTGTTTCTACACTTGTTCTTGCCCTGAACATTTGAGAGTACGATTCACACTGAACCACCTTCGCTTGGGAGCGAAGGACTAGTGGAAGTTTTTGACGGCAGATTTGAGTCCTGCAGAGCTTACCACGGTGACCTGGGAGAGGTTCACCACTATGTTTAGAGATAAGTCTGTTCCCTCGGTGGAGAGGGAACGTTTGGCCCAGGAATTCTTTTCCCTTAAGCTAGGGACAGAGTCTGTGACGGTGATTACGCGGATGTTTCATGAGATGTCGTTGTTTTTCCTTGAGCACGTGTCTACCGAGCAGGCACACATGAGTCGATATTTGAGTATTATAAGGAGAGACATTCGGGATTTCATAGGAGGGATAGGCGGCCGGTGCAATCTCAGCCGGCAGCCAAGCGGGCAAAGCCCACCGATATAAGATCTGGAGGCTAGAAGGGCCACACTTATGGGAAGTGTGGTAAGGGACATGATGGAGTTTTTCTAGCAGGTGATTGCTACAAATTTGGCAAGGAGGGGCATATAGCCAAGGATTTCCCCAAGGGATTCATGGTTTGCTTTCATTGCAACCAAGCTAGCCACCGGAGGGTTGAGTGCCCACAACTGTTACAGGGATCTTCCCCTGCTGTTGCACGAGCTACGGAGAGTCGGCCAGTGAAGGCTGAGGCACCAAGGCACGGGGGGAGACCCTTCCAGATGATAGTGGAGGAGGTCCACACTGCACCTGATGTAGTAGCTGGTATGTATTCTTATGCTTATGCTGTATTTGAGTTATATGTTCCTATAGTATGATATATGTAGGTACTTTTTTTGTAAATTTTATGCCTGCTTTGGTGTTATTTCATTCGGGTCTGAGTCATTCGTTTATATCATTAGCATTTAGCTTCCATATTAGCATTCAACAGGAGGTGTTGAGTCGTCCCCTGCGAGTTTCCATAGCCGACGAGCGCACTGATCTAGCTATAGATGTGAAAAGAGGATGTGTACTCGAAATCTTCGGTGTTGAGTTTCCAATATATTTGGTCGCGATTGCGATGGGGGATGTTTGTGTCATTGTGGGAATGGATTGGTTGAGCTGATTTGGAGTTGTTATAGACTATGAGCATCAGGTGGTGACGATACGAGACCCTAGTGGGGGAGTGCTGGAAGTATATGCCGAGGGTACCCAGTGTGGATAAGCATTTTATTCAGCTGCCAGAGCGAGACAGAGTTTACAGCATGGCTGTAAAGGGTTTGTAGCATATGTGATGGATACTCGAGTAGCCGTAGGGAGGTCGAGTTCAGTCGATGATGTTCCGATAGTGCGCGAGTTCCCGGATGATCTCCCCAAGGAGGTGTCGGGTGTGCCTCCGAGAGGCAGGTGGAGTTCCGCATTGATTTGGTACTGGGGCAACGCCTGTCGACAAGGCACCTTATCGCCTTGCGCAACCAGAGATGCCGGAGTTATCCTCGTAGCTTCAGGAGCTGTTAGGAAGGGATTTATCCGACCAAGTAGCTCACCTTGGGCAGCACCGATCCTTTTTGTCTAGAAAAAAGATGGTTCACACCGGATGTGCATTGATTACCTGGAGTTAAACAAGTTGATGTTCAAGAACTGTTATCCACTACTGAGGATTAATGATCCGTTCGATCAGTTGCAGGTGGCGTCTTGGTTCTCCAAGATAGACTTTAGGTCTGGATATCATCAGATGAGAGTGCGTGATGAGGATATCCAGAAGATGACGTTTAGGACTCTTTATGGGCATTGGGAGTTCGTGGTGATGCCTTTTGGGCTCACAAATACACCACCAGTGTTTATGGATCTCATGAACCGAGTATGCAGGCCGATGTTGGATTGATTGGTGAGCATGTTCATGGAAGACATTCTAGTGTATTCGAGGTCTAGAGAACAACATGAGGAGCATCTGAGGGAGATCCTTGGAGTTTTGAGATCGGAGAGGCTTTATGCCAAATTCTCCAAGTGTGATTTCTGGTTATGAGAGGTCCAGTTTTTGGGGCACCTCCTTAATCATAACGGGATACTGGTCGATCCGGCCAAGATTGAGGATGTTATGAGTTGGGAGGTGTCAAGATCCCCCACCGAGATTAGTAGTTTTCTGAGATTAGTCGGCTACTATCGGAGATTTATTAGAGATTTTTCAAAGATTGTCATTCCCCTCACCGGATTGACCCGGAAGAGCATTGCTTTCACTTTGGGGTCTAGAGCAACAGACCTCGTTTGAGACTCTACGCTAGAGACTGTGTGAATCTCCGGTGTTAGCCCTTCCCGAGGGAATGCAGGATTTTGTGGCTTACTACGATGCGCCTATTTCAGGGTTGGGTGTAGTGCTCACGCAGAGAGGGCACGTGATAGCATACGCATCGAGGCACCTGAAGCCTCACGAGACGAGGTACCCCACCCATGATTTAGAGTTGGGGGCAGTGGTGTTCGACCTGATGGCACCATTATTTGTATAGGGTTCAGTTTACCATATACACTGACCACAAGAGTTTGAAGTATCAGATTGATCAGCCCAACCTTAATATGAGCCAGAGGAGATGGTTGGATGTGGTAAAGGATTACGACTATGAGATCCTGGACCACCTGGGTAAGGCTAATGTTGTAGCCGATTCCCTGGGTCGCAGGGTGGAGAGTGCCCTGATTAGAGATATATGTATGAGGATGATGGTGATGACTTCGGTATTAGATACCATCTGAGAGGCCCATTCAGAGGCGGTGTGATCGAAGAACCGCAAGAGGGAGCGGGTGATTGGGTAGGTATTCGAGTTTATTACTGATAGCCGAGGGCTTATGACCTTTCACGGTCGGATTTGGGTGTTGTTTATGGGCGGGGCATGTAGCATACTAATGGAGAAGGTGAACAGATTGAGATTCTCTATCCATCCTGGGGCCACTAAGATTATTTGGATCTGAAGAGAGATTACTGGTGTCCCTGTATGAAGAGGGATGTTGTGTGGGTAGTAGAGAGGTGCTTAACCTGTTGCCAAATTAAGGCCGAGCACCAGCATCCGTATGGCAATTTGCATCCGCTAGAGGTTCCTCAGTGGAAGTGGCAGCACATTTCTATGGATTTCATCTTCGAATTGCCGAGAATAGCGAGGGGGTGTTGATGCAATTTGGGTGATTGTGGATCGGACGAAGAGCGCTCACTTCCTTGCCATCAATGAGAGCTCTTCTGCAGACAGGCAGGCAGAACTATATGTGAGAGAGTTGGTGTCTCGATAAGGAGTGTCAGTCTCGATTATGTTAGACTGTGATGTACATTTCACTTCCAGGTTCTGGAAGAAGTTTCATGAGGAGTTGGGTACGAGCTTGCATTTTAGTATTGCTTATCACCCATAGATGGACGGGCAGAGTGGGCAGATGCTCGAGGACATGCTTAGAGCATGTGTTATGGATTTTTGTGGGAGCGAGGATACATACCTACCCTTGGCTGAGTTTTCCTACAAAAACAGCTACCATTCAAGTATTGGTATGCCTCCCTTTGAGCTGTTATATGGGAGGAGGTGTAAGACCCCCATTTGTTGGGGAGAGGTAGGACAACGAGTGATGGGTAGCACAGAGATAGTGCTTAAGACGACCGAACAGATTTAACAGGTCAGACAGAGGCTACTGACCGCCGAGAGTCGCAAGAAGAGCTATGCAGATAGGCGACGATCCGAGCTCGAGTTCTAGGTTGGAGACTTTTTACTCCTAAATGTATCTCTTTGGAAAGGAGTGATCCGGTTCAGGAAGAGGGGAAAGTTGGGGCACCGGTTCATTGGTCCCTTCAGGATGATCGCTAGGGTGGGCAAGGTGGTATATCGATTCGAGCTACCCGAGGAGATGAGTCAGATCCATGATACCTTCCACGTATCGCAGTTGAGGAAGTATATAGCCGATTAGACGGCGGTATTGCCACTAGAGGATATTTTAGGTTGACTCGATCCTGTATTTCATTGAGAGGCCGATCGCGATCTTAGATCGGAAGATCATGGTTCTCAGGAACAAGGAGGTGCCTCTAGTTTATGTTCAGTGGCAACATCGTAGAGGGTCCGAGCTGACTTGGGAATCGGAGACGGAGATGTGGGAGCATCATCCAGAGTTTTTTTCGGAGCGAGACTTCGAGGGAGAAGTCTAGTTCTAGTGGGAAAGAATTGTAACAACTAAAAGTTTAGGTATATCTCTTTAAACCTTCTTCTTTTCCCAAGATGTCAAATTTCTCCCCAAAGTGGAAAATGATGGCAAGTGGGTACGCTGGGCGTAATGAAGTGTACGCTGCGCGTACCCATGAGCGTGTATTTGACGCAGACTCAACCCAGTACGCGGGGCGTACCAAGGTGTATACTGGGCATATTGGGTCCAGGCTCAAGACCCTAATTAATTCATGAGCATAATAAAAGGAATGCTATGGCCTCCATCCCAACCACCATTTCAAGTGAGTGAAACCCTAAGAGAGCTAAACCTTTGTTCTAAGCTTGCGTTTGTGTGTGTGTGTGTGTGTGTTTTTGGGCTTGAAGTGGCTTTGTGTGCTTGTGAAGAAGGAAAGAAGATCTTGAAGAGGAAGGTTTGGAGTCTAGGCTTGTAGATCTGAGCTATATATAGTGGGGAGCTTCTCATAGAGGTAAAAAGCTTTGAACTTTACCACTCTTTTGTTATGAACATCATACAGGAGCATTTTTAGGGTTTAAGTCCCAAAAGTGGAGACTTTTTTAGCAAGGGAACTCCATGGACCTGGATTTATCCCATTTCAGTGTATATTGTGTTATAAGTCAATAAAAATCCAATCTTGGACATTACGATTACGTCATGCATGACTTTAGGGCTTAATGGGGAAAGAGGATATGTGTATGAAGTGATTGGTGACCTTTAAAGCGATGTAAAGGCTTAAAGGTTTCGACTTTATAGTTTAATAGATAGAGGAGTGCCTAGATATGAGATATGAGCAAATGACTTAATCTATTCAGACCAAAAAGCATGGAAGTATGAGACTGGGACTTACGTTGGGCGTAATCCGAGTACACGCCGTATAGGGGGTCGAGTACTCCGATTCTAGATGTCCACGGAGTATGCCCCACGTACAAATTTGGTACGCGCAGCGTACCTCCCTTCAGTTGACTTTCGTTGACTTTTGAGGTTTGGTCAACATGTGGACTTTTGGACAATTAGAGGGTTAAAATGGTCTTTTAGCCTTCTGAGAGAACTTAGGAAGGGACCGGTCTAGCCTTAAGGGCCGTTATTAATTTAAGATAATTACTTTACGTGATTAGGCGGGGGCTAGGTCATCGTTTCGAGTTCGGGGATATTGAGCATGTGTGTTACTAGATATCATATGAGGTGAGTCTTCTCACTATACCATACCTAGAGTGGTAGTTATGTGTAACTGGAAGGTCTTACATGTTATGATGAGTATGTGATACATGTTTCTATGTGATATGTATGTGTTATGTTATGAGTAATTTGAAATGGACCAGAAGGTCAAAGTGGGTATGGACCGGAAGGTCAGCAGTGTATGGACGGGAAGGTCAATATGGGATGGATTGGAAGGTCGACAGAGTGGGGGTGGAGGATTTACTCAGGTTATGGGACCGGAAGGTCCCCGAGACACATAGACCAAAAGGTCTCATGGAGCTCTTGCCTCAAGTGACTAATTTTATGTACGTGGTAGTTTGGGAAACTCACTAAGCATGCATGCTTACCGTTTATGTGTTATGTGTTTCAGGTACTTCAGAGGATCGTGGGAAGGCACCGACATGATTGTACACACACCCTACGTTTGAGAAGAGCTGTTGTGGATCTTGGATTTTACTTGATGATTTTGAAAACTTGTTAAATGAATGATTGATGTTGAACATTATGATTATGTTTTTATGAATTAAAAATGAAAATTTTGGTTTGAAAAATTATGTCGTTACAAGTTAGCTTTCTTGTTTTGTATATGGAGGACATAGTGCTCATAGGAAATGACATCCCAACCCTACAGGAGGTTAAGTCCTGGCTTGGGAAGTGCTTCGCTATGAAGGATGCCGGAGAAGCTACTTATATTCTTGGGATAAGGATAGTCAGAAACAAGAGTAAAAGACTGATAGGACTTAGTCAAAGCACTTACTTGGATAAAGTGTTGAAACATCTTAGCATGGAAAATTCAAACAAAGGGGAGTTGACAATCCAAAGCAATACCAAATTAAGTAAGACTCAAAGCCCGAGTACGAAAGTTGAGATAGAAAAAATGAGTGGAGTACCTTATGCTTCCGTAGTTGGATCGATCATGTATGCTATGACTTGTACTCACCCTGATGTAGCCTTTGCTTTGAGCATGGTCAGCAGATATCAAGGGAACCCCGAGAGAGCATATTGGACCGCAGTAAAGATTATTCTTATGTACCTTCGGAGGACTAACGAATGGTTTCTTATCCTAGGTGGGAGTGATGACTTAAAGGTGTGAGGGTATAGTAACGACAATTTTCAGACCAACCGAGACAAGTTCCACTCTCAATCGGGCTGGGTCTTTACCCTGAATGGAGGAGAAGTGACTTGGAAAATTCCAAGCCAGAGACTGAAGCTGATTCAACGGGCGAATCAGACTACATAGCAGCGAGCGAATCGTCGAAGCATGCAATATGGTTGAAGAACTTCATCGAAGACCTTGGAGTTGTACCAGCCATAAAGGAGTTTATGAAGATTTTCTGTGATAAAGAAGGTGCAGGTGCCTTAACCAAGGAATTAAGGGATAATGGCAGATCCAGGCATATCGACAGAAAATATCACTTCATTAGACATTGGGTAGAAGAGAGACTCCTAGTAATAAAGAGGGTATCATCAGAAGAGAACCCAACAAATTCTCGTACGAAGTGACTAAGTAGAGTTAAGCACTTGCAGCACGCTAGGAGCGTTGGGCTGGAGGATGATATTAGTTTTAGTGATTAGATAGCTTTTAGAAACTTATAATAGATAAATTTTAATTAACATTTGATGATTAATTTCTTGTGTTAACTATTTACTATTGTTTCACTTTGCATGTTTTGACTTCCTAAATAATATGATTATTTAAACTATCCACAGTCGGTCATACGTTAAAAGTAGGTATGAATGAAGACTATCATGAATTGGCTTGTAGACTGTCTAAGCGTTTAGATATGGTAAAAGTTTGCTGCAAAGTTGATGAGTACTTATGAAACAAGATTTGAATATTGGATTAAACTCGCACTCACTTGAATCGCTTCATGAAATTTAATCACAAGTGATTGTGAGATGATAATATCATATAGTCTTTAAACCTAGATATATGAGTTGTCGTTTACGAGTTGGTCGTGCATTGATAATGCGTAAACACATCAGTAACTTGATGTTATAAAAACATTGTTGCGTACGATTTGATAAGTAAATAACACAAGAATATAAGTCGAAGTTTATCTATTCCTTTTATCATACGAGGGTAAAAGCGATATCTTGGGCCTCTCGATGATTTGTTTGACTTATGATCCCTTATCTCAAGGACGTGTCAGAGTTCGACAGCTGATTTTGAGAGCTACAATTGCTAATCGGATTTTGAAGTCGTACTTGGATCTATAGTTATTAGACTTATCCAAGTGGGAGACTATTGGATTAGGTGTCTAAACCTATAACTATATTTGGTATGTACTTGATCTGGTTGTAACATGGTACTTTTGGGTTGCCTTCACCAGAGCAACTTGAATGGATGAATAATGGAGAAAGGGGTTATTATGGTTTATTAATATATTATATGAATAATATATTAAACGAGAAATCATATTGGTTAATTAATATCGGTCAAAAAATTAATGAAGAATTTATTTTGTGGTCAAAAGATACTAATTGGACTAAGGGGACTGAAATTTTAAATTTAAGATAGTTGTAAAGTGGGCTGAGGAACCCTAAAGATAGGGTGGACGAAATCATTATGGATAGCCCATAAGATTTCGTCCAAGGGCTTGATTTTGGAAGATTCCTATGGGTTGCTTAGGGATTAGGTAACCAGGATAGGTATCAGACTTAAACCTTAATTCTAAAGCTATATAAAAACCCCTTAGCATCCCAAAATCAGCTACTTGAACCCTAGAGATCATAGAGCCGATTTTGAGCCTCCTTCCTTTCTCTCCAAGATCATCTAACTTGCTTTAGTGTTTGTCATTCATTAGAGACATCGCCTTTGAGGTGATAGGTTCACAAAAGCTCAATATCTTCAATCTACAATTGAAAGGTAGTTTCCTAACCTTGGTATAGTTATGTTTTTTGATTTTTATATGCTAGTATTAGGGTTATAAGCTTTGGATGATTCACATGTAAAATTAGAGAAACCTAAATCCAAAGCTTTAGGGTTTACATGTGCACCATATGATTGATGTAATGCTCAAAACGTGTCATCAGGTTCGTCAAAATTGCACATCATGAGTAAGAATTATCCACGTCATGATATCGTTTAATTTCCAAAAACCCTTTTGTAACAACCATAAATTTTACACCAAATTTAAACTTTTTAAATCATTAATAAAAACCACATAGCATTGTTTACAAAATGTTTTTTTCAAATCATTTTCCATCAGTGTGTCCCAAAAATCATAACATAAGGATGAGGAGTGATATGGTCATGCATTCACCTTTCCACGATCTCCTAAAGTACCTGAAATAATAAACTGAAAACTGTAAGTCGGAGGGCCTAGTGAGCTACCCCCAAAATACCAATACCACACTGGCAATACCATAACAGTAATAATCAATCAATCAACACGCATATTGGGCCATCGGCCGGACTGGACCGCCCTACCGGGCCTACAGTCTGTCTGAATCTATCCCGAGCCTTGGCATGACTGGTCCGCCATGTGGGCCTACAGTCTCCCAGGACCGCTTATAGGGTAATTTGGCCTTCAGCACAAAGTAGGACCACCTCAACCCAACCACAAAAAAATAACCATGTGTCCATACTATCATATACTAGCATATACAAACATAAAACATATTTGTCTCACTGATCATCAAACATAGAAATCTCCTATAACTAGAGTACCGACCTAGCAGGTCAGTCACATACCAATCCCTATGGATCATAAGAGGATAACAGATTATCTACCCCGATTCCGATCTAACAGATCATAACGACATATAGCATATCATAACAATAACAAATAAAGGGTCGACCTTGGTGCCATAGACCCTATCGATAGAGTGAGGATAACTCACCTTGCAGATGTTGACTCGAAAGGCAAAATCCAACTCTCGGTTCACATGACACATACCCCACTACCTATCGTTATAGCACTACATACTCATAAGTCCTTAACCTTATAAGGTGCTCCATAACCCATTGGTCAACCCCTGGTCAAGATCAAAGTCCTCAGTCAAGGTCAACAGTCCATGTTGACCTTAACTTGCCAAGTACCCTTGGGTACTCGCCGAGTTCTCTGAAGTGCATTCCAACTCGCCGAGTCATCGGAGAGACTCGTCGAGTTCCTTTGACTCTCGATCAAACTTAAGGTCACCTGTCGAGTTCCCTCCTTGCAACTCGATGGATACACACTCATACACATCCATGAGAAAGTTCATCTAACTCACCGAGTTGTTCTTCAACTCGTCGAGTCTTCTGGCGATCTTCATTGGACTCGCCGAGTTGTTCATCAACTCGTCGAGTTCACGACCATCTTCATGTGACTCGCCGAGTTAGCTTTGCGACTCGCTGAGTCTATTCAGTCCGCTTTCCATACAGACTTGTTTTGAGCCATGCAGCGGCTCCAAATCACAAATCCAAGCTTCTAGGGCATGCTTATCACGTAAAAGTTTCAAACTTTACGTGCATGCATGGCCTTAAAGGCTCTAAATGTTTATTCTAAGGTCTTAATGGAACTTCATTCTCAAGAGGGACCTTAATCACAACCAAGACAGTGACTTTATGCTTCTAAAATCCAAGGAGGGTCCAGATTTGAAGTTACAACTTCAGATCTAGCCCATAGCTCATCATACAAACTTGAAAATCCATAAAAAGCCCTAGAACTCAAGAAGAGGGAAAAAAGGAAGTAAGGATGGCACTTTGATACCTCTAAAGGATACTAGCTGAGCTAAATCCTACTTCCCACTTCTTCCTTGCTTCAATTTCCTTTGCACTCCTAGCTTTCTACCTCTAAGATCCTCCTTTCCAAACTTCAACGCCACACCAAGGCACGCACACACGAATTACGGTTTTAAGGGGCTCTCAAGGACTGTAAAGAGGCCAAAGGAGGCTAAGGCTCCTTTAAATAGAGATGCAAACCCCAAGATTTAAGGTTTCCACTGCCAGCTCCTACTCGTCGAGTCCCAACGTGGACTCGTCGAGTAGGTCACTTATAACACGATCCCACCCCACTGCTACTCGACGAGTAGGTCAACCAACTCATCGAGTAGAGCTGAACCCAAAAAAAACCTTATTTAAGCCATACATGAGAATCAGGGCGTTACAACTCTCCCCCACTTGAACTGGATTTCGCCTTTGAAGTCCGCATGAATAAACAATGTCGGGTAATGGTCGCGCATCTCCGTCTCCGGCTCCCATGTCCACTCGAATCCCTTCTGATGCTCCCACTGTACCTTTACTAAAGGTATCTCCTTGTTCCGCATAATCTTCTTCTTCCATTCCAAAATAGCCACAGGCGTCTCCACATAGTTCAGGTGCTCATCGACCTGAATGTCGTGCAACGATACCACTACCTCCTGGTCCATAATGCATTTTCAAAATTACGAAACATGAAATGTGTTGTGGATCCGGCTAAGCTCCTCCGTAAGGTCTAGCCTATAAGCCACCCTACCAACCCTGGCGATAATCCTGAACGACCCAATGTAACGGGGACCCAATTTTCCCCTCTTCCTTAAGCGGATCACACCCTTCCAGGGTGAGACCTTTAGAAGAACCATGTCACCCACCTGAAATTCCAGCTCAGATCGGCGTCGGTCGGCATAACTTTTCTGTCGGCTCTAAGCGGTTTGCAATCGCTGTCTAATCTGTTGTATCATCTCGGTGGTTTGCAGAACTACCTCTGTCCTACCCATCACTCTGTGCCCAACCTCTCCCCAACAGACTTAGGTCCTACACTTCCACCTACACAACAACTCGAAAGGGGGGGCGCCAATACTGGAATGATAGCTATTGTTGTAGGCGAACTCTGCAAGCCGTAAGTGGGAATCCCAAATCCCACCAAAATCAATAACGCATGCTCTCAACATATCCTCGAGGGTCTGAATGGTCCGCTCACTCTGCCCATCAGTCTACGGATGGAACGCCGTACTAAAATGCAGTCGTGTACCCAGTTCCTCATGGAACTTCTGCCAAAAACAGGAAGTGAACCTGACATCTCGATCGGAAACGATAGAAACTAGAACCCCATGACGAGAGAAAACCTCTATGAGGTACAGGTCAGCCAACTTATCTACCGACGAACTCTCCCGTATGGCTAGGAAATGGGCACTCTTGGTCAATCGATCCACAATGACCCATATAGCATCGAACCCCCTTGCCGTCTTCTGCAATTTCGTGATGAAATCCATTGCAAGCCATTCCCATTTCCACGTGGGAATCTCCAGACGCTGTAACTTACCATTCGGCCTCTAATGCTCGACCTTGACCATCCTACAGGTCAAGCACCTTTCAACAAACCAAGCGAAATCTCGCTTCATACCTGGCCACCAATAACTCAAACTCAAGTCACGCTACATCTTGGTGGCTCCCGGGTGAAATGAAAAACAAGACTTATGAGCCTCCTCCATCACTGTCTGTCGGACCCCTCTAGAAATCGGAACCCAAACCCGACCGTAATGGGTCAACAATACGTGGCTATAGTGAGCAAATCGGGCGCTTTCGCCCTTAATCCTCTCCAACTTCCAGTTCTCTGACCTCATGCCCTTAACCCGAGCATCCCTGATCAAACCCACCAGTGGGGAATCCACCACTATCCTCATACACCTAGCTGTGGTCGAGGACCCAGCTGAATTGCAGCTCATAGCATCCGCAACCACATTCGCTTTACCAGGATGGAAAAGGATCTCGCAATCATAGTCCTTGACCACATCCAGCCACCTGCGCTACCTCATGTTTTGGTTTGGCTGATCCATGATGTGTCTCAAACTCTTGTGATCCGTGTATACAGTACAACGGACCCCGTACAGAAAGTGCCTCCAATTCTTGAAAGAGAAAACCACCGCTCCCAACTCAAGATCGTGCATAGGGTATCTCATCTCATGCGGCTTCAACTGCCATGGTGTGTAGGCTATCACTCGTCCCCTCTGCATGAGGACTGCCCGCAAGCCTGTGATGGATGCATCACAAAATACCATAAAATCCTCCACTCCCTCTGGGAGTGTCAACACCCCTCACATAAACACTACCGGAGGGTCTCAAACGCCCTCTACTGCTCAGGGCCCCACCGGAAATCCACCCCCTTCCTCATTAGACGAGTGAAGGGTACGACAATCTTGGAGAAATCACGAATAAATCTCCGATAATACCCTGCTAAACCCAAGAAACTCTTGATGTATGAGGGAGATTTCGGAGTCTCCCACTACATTACCGCCTCCACCTTGGCCGGATCGACCAAAATCCCCTCCTGGTTAACGAGATGTCCGAGGAACTAGACCTCTCGTAACCAAAACTCGCATTTCAAGAACTTGGCATACAGCCGTTCTCGCCTCAGAACCCCCAACAACTCCCTAAGATGCTCCTCGTGCTGCTCTCAAGTCTTAGAATACACCAAGATATCATCTATGAACACGATGACCGAGCGATCGAGCATCGGTCTGCAGACTCGGTTCATCAGATCCATGAACATCGCTGGCACGTTGGTGAGCGCAAACGGCATCACCACAAACTCGTAATGACCATAACGAGTCCGAAATGTAGTCTTCTCCACTTCCTCCTCCCTCACCATAACCTGGTCATATCCTGATCTCAAATCAATCTTGGAAAACCAAGACGCACCCTTCAGTTGATCAAAAAGATCATTTATCCTCGGGAGTGGATAACAGTTCTTTACCGTTAACTTGTTAAGATCCCTATTGTCAATGCATGTCCTGTGCAAACCGTCCTTCTTCCTAGCGAAAAGGATCGGTGCTCCACAGGGTGAACTACTCGGACGAATAACTGCTTGCCCAACAACTCCTGCAACTGAGATGATAGCTCCTGCATCTCAGGCGGTGCTAGTCGGTACAGTGCCTTAGTGATAGGGGTCGCACCTAACACTAAGTCGATCCTGAACTCAACCTCCCTCTCTGGAGGCACTCCGAGTAACTCCTCAGGAAACACATCAGCAAATTCTCTCACCACCGGGACCTCAGAAATTGAGAGCTTCTCTCTAACTCGCGTATCCACCATATACGCCAAATAATCGGCACACCCGTGCTGAATATACTGTCGAGCCTTGGCTGCCGAACAAAACCCTGATCCTAACTTGGTGCCCTAACAATATACTACAAGTTCTCCCCCATTTGAGGTTCGAACCACCACTCACTGTCCCTCACAGTCAATCAAGGCGCCAAAACGGCTAAGCCAATCCATCCCTAAAATCATGCATACATCCCTCATGGGGATAGGAATCAATTCTATTGTGAAGGACACTCCGAAAATCTCTAACTCGCATCCCCGGTAGACCGAAGAAGCAGAAACCCCATGCTTGTTGGCGATCGAAACTCGCAACAGACACTCAAGATCATCTATCGACACACTGAACCCTCTAGAGAAGGACTGAGATACAAACGACCGACTCGCCCTCGAGTCAAATAATACCAAAGCAGACAAAGAGTTTACTAAAAACGTACCTAATTACAGGTACAATCAATAAGCATAACACAAATACAATAACTGAGACAGAGAATAGAAACGTACCAACAACCACATCTGGTGCTGACTTGGCCTCCTCGTCCGTGAGCTGGAAGGCGCGAACCTAAGCCTTCGGAGGCTCCACCTTGACTGGCCTCCCATCTCTAATCCTCATAGTAGCTGGCGTGGAACCTTGTGCCGCCTTGGCAGCGAGCTGCGGACAATTGGTCTTCACATGACCAAGCTGATGACAATGGTAACAAATCCTCATATCTGCGGGAGGGGCGGACTGACGACAGTCCCTGGCATAGTGCCCCTCCTTTCCATATTTATGGTAGCCACCTCCTGCTCTACAAGCTCCCGAATGAACCCTGCCACACTTTCCACAAGCGCGGCTCTGATGACCCCCAGACCGTGTATCAGCGTTCTTAGACCGCTTAGGCTCCGGTTGAGACTGTGTCGGTGCCTGACGCTGCTCCTTCAGCTACAACTCTATCTCCAACTCACGTCGCCTCGCAACTTCCTGAAGGTCCATGAGGGTATCACATCGCTGTGTAGACACGAACTGTGGAATATCAGTCTTGATCATACTCAGCTAACGAGTCATCTGAGACTGCTCTGAAGCAAACTCCGTGAAAAACATAGCCCTCTCCATGAACATACGGGTGACTCCATCACAGACTCCCCATCCTGTCTCAATGTCAAAAACTCTTGAGCAAGCCTCTCCCGTTCCACGCGCGGAACGTAGCGGGTGCGAAACATATCCCGGAACTACTCCCAAGTAATAGCAGCCCACTGATCATTAGAATATGAACCTGTTGTCAATCTCCACCAGTCCTTTGCCCCGAGCCTAAGCGGGTTCAGAGCACACCTGACCTTCTGGACAGCACGACAGGAGCATGTGAAGAAACAACCCTCCACGTCAGACAACCATCGCATAGCCCTAATCATATCATGTGTACCATCAAATGTCGGGGGCTTCGTATTATCGAAGTCTCGGTACTGGAAAGCCCTGCCGGCTCCTCCTCCAACCCATGCCTCAGTTACAGCCGAACTGGCTGCAGCGGCAATTGTCTCTGCTAGAGCTGCATATCGCTCATCAAAATACTCAACCATCGTGGTCTTAATTGACCCAAACATCTTTGGCAGCTGCGCTCGGAACGCAACAGCAATCTCGTCGTGTATGATCTCCCGGATCCTGGCATCCAACTCCTCTATCCTTATCTGAAACACGGGCTCAGGTGCTACCAGAACCTCCAACCCTCCTTCTCCAGACCTCGATCTTGATCTTGATCCTGATCCGGATCCCGAAGCAACACGTCTCATCACCACCATACTGAAATATGTATACAAGTCATCAGATAAGTAACATAATGTCGGGAGACCAAAACCCAAAACCCTAGGGGTTGTGATTTCCTTGCTACGCATATGGGTCCTATGCTTTCAGTAGTACGGGCCCATACTACCTTCCACACCTACCCATATTTGTCTCAAGTATAACCACAATGCCCTAACAATATCATCAACATAGGAAATGCGCTCAACCCTCATTCTAGGGGAATACCAAATACCTCGCATCTAGACTCACCACTTAACACGACTTACACATCCATGAAACTTCCATCATCCCCTACAGCCCTAATGCATGCTAGCTGCACATAACGCTGGACCCAATAGACTTTCGAATATCCGATCCTACCTCAAGGACGAATCAACATTCTCAGACTATAAGGTCCTTATTATGCACAATCGTGATGCATACAAGAACATCTACAGTTATGATGTCAATTCAACATACAAGAAACCCTAGGCTAATAGGCATCACACAATCAGGCAGATCTATCATGTGATTCCTGAAGATCCCTAGCCTAGCACTAGCATGCTGTTCTACCATATCAGAATATCAAATAACTGCATGGTATTTTGGGGTTTACTTATAGGCTCCGGCTGATCGTACCATCTGCATCCTCCATCCTTTATTTTGAAAACCATTTTAAAACTTATTTCCGAAAATGTCCTTGATTTGAGACTGGATTCACACGGGTGTTCCTCCAATTCACTCAAACCAAGGCTCTGATACCAACTTGTAACAACCATAAATTTTACGCCAAATTTAAACTTTTTGAATCATAAATAAAAACCACATAGCATTGTTTACAAAATGTTTTCAAATCATTTTCCATCAGAGTGTCCCAAAAATCATAACATAAGGATGGGGAGCGATATCGTCACACCTTCGCCTTTCCACGATCTCCTAAAGTACTTGAAACAATAAAGTGAAAACTGTAAGCCCGAGGGCTTACTGAGCTATCCCCAAAATACCAATACCACACTGGCAATACCATAACAATAATAATCAATCAATCAACATGCATATTGGGCCATCAGCCTGACTGGACTTCCTTACCGGGCCTACAGTGTGTCTGAATCTATCCCGAGCCTTTGGCATGACTGGTCCGCCATGTGGGCCTACAGTCTCCCCAGACCGCTCATAGGGTAATTTGGCCTTCAACACAAAGCAGGACCTCCTCAACCCAACCACAATCAAATAACCATGTGTGCATACTATCATATACTGGCATATACAAACATCAAACATATCTGTAACACTGATCATCAAACATAGAAATCTCCTATAACTAGAGTACCGACCTAGCAAGTCACTAACATACCAATCCCTATGGATCATAAGAGCATAACATACTGTCTACCCCGATTCTGATCTAACAGATCATAACCACGTGTAGCATACCATAACAATAACAACCGTTGACCCTATTGATATAGTGAGGATAACTCACCTTGCAGAGGTCGACTCGAAAGGCAAACTCCAACTCTCAGTTAACTTGACACAGGCCCCACCACCTATCGTCATAGCACAACATACTCATAAGTTCTTAACCTTATAAGGTGCTCCATAACCCACTGGTCAACCCCTGGTGAAAATCAAAGTCCTCAGTCAAGGTCAACAGTCCATGTTGACCTTAACTCGCCGAGTAGCCTTGGGTACTCGCTGAGTTCTCTGAAGTGCATTCCAACTCACCGAGTCATCGGAGAGACTCGTCGAGTTCCTTTGACTCTCGATTAAACTTAAGGTCAACCGTCGAGTTCCCTCCTTGCAACTTGACGGATACACACTCATACATATCCAAGAGAAAGTTCATGTGACTCACTGAGTTGTTCTTCAACTCATCGAGTCTTATGGCGATCTGCATCGAACTCGCCGAGTTGTTCATCAAATCGTCGAGTCCACAACCATCTTCATGTGACTCGCCGAGTCAACTTTGCGACTCGCCGAGTCGATTCAGTCCTCTTTCCATACAGACTTGTTTTGAGCCATGCAGTGGCTCCAAATCACAGATCGAAGCTTCTAGGGCATGCTTATCACGTAAAGTTGCAAACTTTACGTGCATGCATGGCCTTAAAGGCTCCAAATGTCTATTCTAAGGTCTTAATGGAACTTCATGCTCAAGAGGGACCTTATTCACAACCAAGACAGTGACTTTATGCTTCTAAAATCCAAGGAGGGTTCAGATCTGAAGTTACAACTTCAGATCTAGCCCATAGCTCATCATACCAGCTTGAAAATCCATAAAAAGCCCTAGAACTCAAAAAAGGGAAAAAGGGAAGTAAGGATGGCACTTTGATACCTCTAAAGGATGCTAGTTGAGGTAAATCCTGCTTCCCACTCCTTCCTTGCTTCAGTTTCCTTTGCACTCCTAGCTTTCTTCCTCCAAGATCCTCCTTTCCAAGCTTCAACACAACACAAGGCACACACACACACGAATTAGGGTTTTAAAGGGCTCTCAAGGACTGTAAAGAGGCCAAAGGAGGCTAAGGATCCTTTAAATAGAGATGCAAACCCCGAGATTTAGGGTTTCCACTGCTAGCTCCTACTCATCGAGTCCCAATATGGACTCGTCGAGTAGGTCACTTAAAACGCGATCCCACCCTGCTTCTACTCGATGAGTAGGTCAACCAACTCGTTGAGTAGAGCTAAACCCAAAAAAAACCTTATTTAAGTCATACCTGAGAATTGGGGCGTTACAACTTTTTTCTTTAAAAATTAATAAAAACATTTACCAAATACACCCTTGAGCTCCACACTTGATTAAAAATAGAGGACTAGCTAGTGAGTATTGCTAGAAAAATTAAAAACGAAAATAGACAATAAAACTAAAAATAAGAATAATGAAAATGCAAACCGAACTCGGGTTGCCTCCTTCAAACGCTTATTTTGTAAGATTCAAGAGACGAACTTCTTCCACTCTACGTTGTTGTGCTGGTTGGGAGCAGGATCTCCCTGTTCTCCTTTTAGTCGAGTCTCTTTTTTTTTTGTATGCTGCAACCCTTATTTTGTATGCATTCTTTGCATTCTCTTTCTTCCTTGGTTTTTCGGTTGGATTGTGCTTTAGATTGACTACTTTACTTTGCACAACCACTTCCTCCTTCTTTTCCACATATTCCCCTATATCACTAGGTTCTTCATCTTCACTTGCCTCCGTGACTTGAGCTTGAGGGTTTGTACAGGGAAACACTTAAAAAATAATAGGAATTAATGTTGTTGGCTTGCTACATCTCACTTATTTCCTTGATTCCCCTTCCAAGGAGGATAGGTACTTCTTCATCTTCTTTCATCTATAAGACCACAAATTTAATTGCAAAGATGAATTTTACAATTTTTACCAAAAACTCTTCAATAATGCCATGAGGATAAGTGACAGATCGATCCAACACACAAAAACACACACACACACACACACATATATATATATGTATATATATATATATATATATATATATATATATATATATATATATATATATATATATATATATATGTCTGGACCTAAAAAAATACGTCTTTCCGACATCCAAATTTAAAGTGTTATATGTCCATGGATTGCTACATAAAAAGCAACAAATTCATTAGAAACAAAGTTCATATGAAAAACTTACAAATGTTAAAAAAAAAAAAAAAAAAAAAAAAAAATTTCGTATCCCAAATTTGTGAAACTTTGGTTAGTTTTCATTTTTACGATAAATTTTTGAAAAAAAAAAAAGTAGTCATTTCCTCTTTATTATTTATGATGTTATATTATGTCCCACAACACGCGGTCCTGGAGGGTGAATCTTTGCTTTGTAGAATAAATGTGGCATGGACAATAGCTTATGATAAAATCGTTCATACGACAACTATAATTTTACGTGTTAATGTCTATCATCACCTAACTCAATTGCTATGTTTGATCATTCCACGTGAAAATCATCACGACAACGTAAACTAGGGTTTGAAGACAAGCAAACGTCTACACGTCATTTCTTAGTTATGATTACATCTATACATATCTAAATAAACATTATTAGCATGTTTAATTCGATAAATAAGATTTCAAAAGTAGCATGTCACATGTAGATTTTGATTGGTTTTTGTCACTCTAATATTGATGGTCTATATTAAAACTAACATATTTTTCAACTCATAATCAATGGGGTCATGTTAAATAGTGTTAAGTGGTTCTCTTTCACAAAAAATACTACACATTATATATAATTAATAAGTGTTTATATATATATATATATATATATATATATATATATATATATATATATATATATATATATATATATATATATATATATATATATATATATATATATATGCTTAGGTTCATGTGAAACCGCCTAATTTTGTGAGACCGTGACACGCATTTTTTTATTTTTTATTTATTTATATTTTTTTTGGTTAATTCAAGTTCCGAAAATTATATTTAAAAAAAGAATCTTTGGATTTTTCCATTTATTTTGTATTTTAAAATTATTTTTTAAAATATGTACAATGTAATATTCTAATAGAATATTTCACGTATTTTTCAAAAAAAAAACGGGATTTTTTTTAGTTAATTCAAGTTCCGAAAATAATATTTAAAAAAAGAATTTTTAGATTTTTTGATTTATTTTTCATTTTAAAATTATTTTTTAAAATATATATGTCAGTGTAATATTCTATTAGAATATTTCACGTATTTTTAAAAAAGAACGGGATTTTTTTAATTTTTTTTTAAAATTTTTTTAGTTAATTCAAGTTTCGAAAATAATATTTAAAAAAATAATTTTTAGATTTTTCTGTTTATTTTGCATTTTAAAATTATTTTTAGATTTGGTCTCATGGTAACAAAATTAGAATTATCTCAAATGAACCTGAACATATATATATATATATATATATATATATATATATATATATATATATATATATATATATATATATATATATATATATATATATATATATATATATATATATATATCAACAACCATCTAACAAATATGTGTACCAAAAAGAACCAACTGATATAAGTGTTTGAGAATACTTATGTTAACGTTTCGTTATATTAAAGTATTTGTTTTGTAACATAATTTGATAATTGTCTAACAGAATTAATGATTTATATGGAGGTGAAAGAGGAAAGCAAACATCACAATAAATGAGAACACATGGTGTGAATGGGCAAAGGCCTAAGTTTAGAAAATGTGGCACATGACACATGACCACATGCATGCATCAAAGCAAGACAACTCTCAAACCAATATTTGTCTTTGTGTCTACATCTAAAGAAATTTTGAAGAGAAAATTAAAACGAAGACTAAATGGTCCTACTTTTCTCCTGTTTATGTTTTTCTCACTTATACCGCTTCTTGACCAAGTCTGCTTGTATCAATAAATATCTAACAAAAGAAAACATGTAATCGTATAAACGATATTCACATATATACCGTAATTATGAGAACTTTTATAAAAATATTTTGAATAATTAGTTATTATATTTTAATTAGTAATTAAGCCCGCGTTTTGCCGTGACTTTTTACATGCGCTTTTTTTTTTTTTTTTTTTTTTTTTGTATTACCAAACTATACTAGAGAAAATAATATTATATATATATATATATATATATATATATATATATATATATATATATATATATATATATATATATTAAGGCGGCGGTGGATAAATATGAAATTGTGAAAATAATATTTTACAAAATTAAAAGTAGAGAGTGGAAATGATATCTCAATGTATTTTTACATTATATATTGAGAATGATACTATTAGCTCCAGTACCACTATCTCACAAAATAAAAAAAACTTACATTATATATATATATATATATATATATATATATATATATATATATATATACACACACAGAGAGAGAGATATTTAAATGTTTCTAATGCATAGATGCACAAATCACAATTTAGTAAATTGTTAATTATTTAATTAAATATATAAGAGTAATTATGTAATCTTTCATTTTAATTATTTATTTAATCTGATTATTATCCATTTATATTATGCAATGATTTATGAATTATTTACTTATCTTTAATTTGATTTTCTTTATATATCCGATTGAAATGCCCCCACACACAAATCACAAATATCGATTCCATTATCTACTCAATAATTTGTTTTGCACAATCGATGGATGTTCATACTGGAAATCGGAACAAGGTATTGTTTTTTGTTTTTTGATATTTATATGGTTTTACTATTTTTCATATACAAATGTATCAAATGTGTGAATCTTGCAGGATGATAAAGATCAGAATCCCGGGAATGATATGGGTAATGTCAATGATCCACACAATCTTGTGAATGCTTTGTGAAGGAAAAAAGATGTAAAATATGCTTTGGATTTGGTCATGATAGCAGGAACTGTCCTTTTGGATTGAAGAAAACATAGAACTACAAGAAATTCATCAAATTTGACGTTTTTAGATATTATTATGTTTGATTTAGGTTAAATAAAAATATGTTCTGATGAACTATATGCTATTATTAATTTTCATTTAAGTATAATAAAACTATGGTTTGATGAATTCTATGTTTGCTTTTCTGATATATTCATGTTTACAACGAATAAATTGTTTGTCTTTTTCAGGTATATTTTTGTTTCATACAATATGCTCATTCGATCATAAAGTCAAAAAAATGCTCATTATATTTCATACAATATGTTTGACGGTTTCATAAAATCAAAGAACATAATGTCAAAAATAAAATGTGTAAACAATGAACATAGTTTGGATTTATTTGGAGATAACACATAGTACAAACTTTTGTTAGACATATGACTATATTATTCTAATAGAATGATATGCAGACAATATAGTGTGCATAGTTTTATAAGCCATGTTTATACATATTATCAGTCATATTCTTACAATATTATGATAGAATGTTTTTGGGGTAACAAACAGTGATAAGTTATACAAGTCATATTGCTAAATTATGCTGATAGAATGTGATATCAAGAGCTAAAGATAATTGTTTACAAAAGAATGTGATATCTTCCAACGGTGTTGACACAATTATTGTTTTGGAGAAAAAAAAAACATATCCACTAGGCAAACAAATGATGTTGATGTTGATGACAAAGATGACGAATAGAATTTCGATTGTCTTATAAGGGATGTTGAATACAGGACATATTTTTTCATATTAATTGTCATTTTATCCTTTCAATTTTAAAGTCTAAATACTTACAAGTTAAACATTCTCACTAATCATCTTATATATTCTAGGTCACACACTTAACAAAAGATGGTTCATTCAAATGTATTTGTATGCATTTTCAACATGTCGACATCTTATGCAGACATATATTTTGTGTGTTTATGTATTATGGCATCGAACAAATTCCTGAAAAGTACATTCTGAAACGTTGGCGTAAGGATGTTATTCCAATAGAATTACTAAAAAGACGCTTCACCAATTCTTTTGACGATTCTAATTTCGACATGACTGCTATTGATATTTTTTCAAATGTTGATCGTTGTGTGTCTTTTTTAAGTCATGATGCAACTAAGTTAAAGTTGTACCTTGAAGAGCGGAAGAAGTTGAAAAAAAATCGTAGACGATTGTCAAATCATGATTTACCGAACAGAGCAGAACATTTCAACAAGCTTCTAGGCGTGGTAGTTCCTATTGTAGTATCTAGTGTTAGTGATATTTAGAATCCTTCAGATATTCGTAACAAAGGATGTGGCAGTCGTGGGGAAAGACTAAAATCTAGAAAAGAGATGATTGAGATAGATTAAAATCTAGAAAACAGATGATTAAGAAAGAAATCTCTAAACCTAAGAGAAAGTGTGCTACATGCGGACAGATGGCTCATCATGACAAAAATAAATTGTCCTTTAAAGAACATCCATAAATAGTTTCTTCTTATGTTACTTTAATTGTTTTAGTACAAACACATTTCATTTTACTTTTGTCGGTTCACATTCAAATGTTATCTTTTATGTCGTTCAATAAAGTATTCATCTTGACTGTTAGTGACAATGACATGGTGTTTTCAATTAATCTAACAATATTTATGTTTTTTTCATCTCTTAATAATTATATAACGAAATAAAAAAATTTATTCCATCAATTCTATAAATTCATTATTTTCATTAGTTACAAGTTATACAACTTTATCAAATCATTTTAATATTGATTTTCATTTTATCAAAATATTTTACTATTTGATACAATGTAAAAATAATGTGTACAATTTATTCCGACATAAGAAAATACAATTCATATGGAAGTGTTAAGTATACTTTATTAAGTTACAAAAATATTACATATTGTAACGCCCGTAGATCCGGGCTAGTCAATTTAGAGATAATAGGGGTCGAAAACGACTTTTCGACAAAATATTATTTAGAATAAATAATCTTAACCAACTTGTAGAATATGTCTCAAGGGTTCCGTATATATAAAGAGTGCCGAAATCCGAGTTATAACGAACACGTTATGACTCGTCGAAGTTTCACGATGGAACCGACACGACACTTGGGAGACGTACATAGTGAATTTATGATAGAGACAATTTTAGCCTTAGTAATGTAAATGAAAGTCATAGAATATGTTAACCTGAGAGCGTCCATAAAAAGAACACTCAAATCTGACTTCGTATGAGGAAGTTATGATTTTTATAAGATTTGACTTAGCAGTGCACGACCCGAAACTGGAATTTTAGTTCGAGTGGTTTTTGGCTTACGCGACCTAAATGAGAGTTGAATATCTCATTAATAGGAAATCAAAGGTGAAAAGATAGACGAAAACAGATTCTGTATGAATGAGTTACGAATTTTCGCGGTCATTTAACAATCTAATCTTCTTGTACTATTAAATTTAAGATCAGTCGAGAATTAGCCGACCGAGTCAAAATCAAAGTTGTAGATCCTAGTTTTACCTACGCGTGGATATAAAGAACGTCAATAACGGAGCTCGTATGTGAAAGTTATGGATTTTAGAAGTCAGAAGTGTGCTGTGCGAAAATGGGTGATGTGATACAATATTGGCCATTGCTCTCTCCCCAAGTTCAGAAGTTTTGCCACCAGAGGGTGACATGAGGCACCAAGTTCAGCCATATTTCAACCTATAAATAGAACCTCTTCCACCCTCATTTTCTTCTCACATTTCCCATTTTTTCTTCTCTTTACTCTCTCTCTAGAACCTCTCTCTAGCCTCGACCCCCCCCCCCCCAAAAAAAAATAAAAAAAAAAACAAAAAAAACCTAGGGAACCTCCCTAGCACGAGGCAAAAGCCCCGGAGTGCTCGATGGCTCCGAGAAGAAGAGCTTTTCGGCTCGGGAACGCTGTTCCAAGCAAAGCCCGATTTTCTATATAACCTGCTGTAAGTGAGCTACGCGTACGCTATTTTTAATATAACTTTTATTTAATTATAGTAACGTTATTAGGAACTTATAATAAGTACTTGGGCTATTATTATGGGTTATATAAGTATTTTTAACGCTTATATAATACTAATAATAGCCAGACTATTAATTAGCCTCGACAGATAATAGACTAAACTCTAGTGGTAATAATACTAGGTTTCGTCGAAGGAAAATATTTTTAAGAAGCGGCGCGCTGTCTGAGTTCGGAATCACCACCTTTTCAAGTGAGTGCATATTTCCTTTCATCATACACATAGATATGAAGTATTTTATATAAATTACGTTCCATGTGTGCATATTATCTGGATACTTGTTGTCTATGTTGGATGAATGATTTTATACATGTTTTAAATGATTTAAACTATACATTTATTTTATATCCTACAAATATGTTGGGATAAAACATGGGTAGATGAAATAGTTGATGTGTGATGAAATAAAATTATGAGAGATAGGTGATGATAATTAGGTAAGGATAGATAGGTGATGATGAATCTTTGATGTAGGATGAAAGATACTATAACCTTGTCCGACAATTTGGAGATGTAGTCATCTACCAGAGTATAGATGGCGACCACAGACTATTATAGGCAACCCCGTGGAACCACCAACAGGCTCATAACATGTAGGTGATGAATTATGAGTTCAAGTGATGTTGTAATTACGTATTCATGCGATGATACTCTAACCCCTTACTACGAATTACGAGTTCAGGCGATGTTGTAACTATGTATTCATGCGATGATGCCCTAATCCTTGTTGGGCACGTATTGAGGAAGTAATGCCGGAATCAATATTGTCTATGCGGTGTAGGCGATGATCCTTAGGGAGAGTCCTTAGGAACAAACATATAAGGAAATATGATGTAAGGAGATGAGAGGTAAATATTATGTAGGAGACGACCCTTAGGATAAATCCTTAGGGAAGGTACTTAGGAATAAAGAAAATAATGGGGGTGGTTAATTTGGTTAATTGTTTGATGATTAAACATAATAATTATATTATTATGGGTTGAAAACCCTATGTACTCACCAGGTTTCCCAACTTGACCCACTCAGTTTACTTGTATCACAGGTGACGAGGTGAAGTTACATTACACTAAGAGATTAAGGAGATATCTATCACTAGTGTAAATGAATGTAAGTTCTGTTTATGCTGATGTTTCTGTATTGACGATGACATCCCAAATGTTTTAAAATGAATAAAAATACATTTCTTCGGAAATGCTTTGATAATGAAATTATCATGTTTTTCTGCAAACAAATTTCGCAACATTTTTATTAAAAGAGATGCTCTTATTTTTATAAAGCATAAACAAAATCGGTCTTTTCTGGCCGTGAAAACGGGGATGTCATAGTTGGTATCAGAGCATTAGTTTAAGCGAACTAGGAATTTGTAGGATTTCTAGACATAAACTTAGAATGTTAAGCAGTGACTGTGAGATGTGAGCACTAGCTTATTTTAGGAATTGTGCCTAAAAATGCTTTTATGTGCTAAATGCTTTGTGTCTGATATGTTGTTGTTTGTTCGGATCTATGGTCTATTTCCGACCGGATCTGGAAACTTTATTTGTTCAGGTTTCTAAACGTTTAATTACAGTATTAGAACTGGCATATAAATTTTTGGAGAGATAAGGGGATTATACGTCAATCATAGATAAAATCTTTCCAATCTTAATTCTCATCATTACACACCGACCATATGAGTTGGTTTATAGATCGAAATGACAAGAACCCGAAGTGGAGTTTGGAACACGAATGGAAATAGGAATCAACAGCCCCCAGTGATTGAACAAATACCTATTGTAGTAACCGCACCCAAGTCAATCACCATGGTCGGGGTAAAATGAAGGAAACAAGGCATTTACTTCAACAAAATCAAGAGGAACTTACGATGCCTGTTGAACAGCCCGAGCTGAATGATGGACAGTCAGAAGGAGGGAACTACAGTGGGACGGTTGGTTAAGAAAACCCACCGATAGTTAGAAAAAAACAATCAGGATGGAGGAAATGACTAACGTGGATGCAAGTACAAGGATTTCATGGCATCCAAACCCTTGAGTCTTTCTGGAAGCCCATCACCGGTGGAAGTTATGGATTGGATCTCCGAGATGGAGACAATGTTTGAGAGTTGCAAAAGACCGGGCTTGTGGTCCCTCTCTTAAAGTCTAGAGTACTGAGTTGGTGGAAGCTACTAGCTAATACGATGCCCAAGGGAGAAGCAAGCAAAATGTCTTGGGAAGATTTCCTAGTGAAATTAATTATGTAGTACTGCTCTGAACAGGATCTTCTGGAGATCAACAATGAATTCCAGAATCTGAAGAAGGGGAGGATGAGTGTCACTGAGTATGCTGCAAGTTTTACGGAGAAGATGAAGCTCGTTCCTTATCTAGTTCCAAGTGAGCTCTCCAAGGTCAACAAGTTTGCCCATGGATTACCAGCGGACTTTGGTCCAATGGTCAAGCAAGCAACCACTCTGAAAGCAGCCATCTGGGCTGCTAAGCATGTGGAGACCCAGATAAGAGAGAAGGGTATGGAGAGAGCTGAAGTTGGCGAGAAAAGGAAGTATGAAGGATCTTTAAGGTCTAACAAGGAGAGAAAATTACAAAAGTCTGGAGGAGAAGGAGGTGAAGCAAGATGGTGTGAGAAGTGCAAAAAGAATCACTTCGGAAGATGCGATGGAGAAGTGACGTGCTATAAGTGTGGTAGGACCGGTCATTATTCCAGAGATTGTACATTCGACAAAAAGAAGTGCTACAAATGTGGAAATGATGGCCATATTTCTAAGAACTATCCAAAGAAAAGCGAAGCTGCAACACAAAATGCGCTGCTAAAGCCAAAAGGAAGAGCATTCCAAATGCAAGGAATCAGGAGTGAGGATGGATATCCAACGATCAAGTTATGAAGAAGTCATGCGGATAGTATAAGGAGGTGTAGCCTATTAGAGGCATAGTATAGGTTGAAATTGTACACCTATGTAATCCTCTGAAGGGATAATATAAAACCTTCATTTTGTTATCTGATGTGTCAAATTGTTATGTTATTTTTTATGGTTAATTGGAAAATTGCGAGACAATACTTGGGACGAGTATGAGTAGGTGTGCAAGGTAGTAGATTCATATACTACAAGAAGCACAGGACTCACGCTTCGATCAGGGAAAGTCACAAGGTTACCAAGAAACTAGTAATTCATTTCGTTTTATTCAAGTATGTTGTTACCATCATTTCGGTAATGACTAAGAAGATGATTGTTATTTCGACCGTAGTATCATATCTAATTGAGTCCGACTACGAGGAGTATGTTATGTGGTTCAAAGAACCAAGTTTGATGTAGCATATGACTTAAGTCGAAAGATTGAAATAAAAGATAATCAAAGCGATCGGTAGAGGTATCGCGATACTTGCTTTTAGCTAGAAACACTAACTTTAAAGATGTGATTAGAACATGAAGGAAGGTATATTCTAATATGGAATTTGACTCTAAAAGCCCTGAGTCCAAGCAATGCATAATACGATGTCAGGTCAGTAGAACATAACCCGTCAGTCTATTATGATATTCGAAGGAAGAAACTTATATCAAGTTTGTTAAAGAAATAGTTTCCAATAAAGATTGAGATTGCGACATAAAGATTATGATTGGAAATCTAACATGAGATAGAGAGCGGGACCAAGATCGGGCACCGCCTGTAGTCAGGAAGTCTTAGAGTTAGATACTCGTTCGAAGAAACATGAAAGTTACGATTATTACTTAGGATGAAGAGATAACATATGGAGACATCATGTGACCATTGTTTCGTTGATGATTCCAGGACGTAATCATCCTAAGGTGGAGATAATTGTAATGATCGTAGATCCAGGCTAGTCAATTTAGAGATGATTGGGGTTGAAAACAACTTTTCAACGAAAGATTATTTAGAATAAATAATATTAACCTAGTTATAGAATATGTCTCAAGGGTTCTGTACATATAAAGAGCGCCAGAATCCGAGTTATAACGAAGAAGTTATGACCCATCGAACTTTTGCGATGGAACCGGCATGACACCGGGGAGACGTAAATAGTAAATTTATGATACAATGAATTTTAGCCTTAGTGTTCTAAATGAAAGTCAAAGAATATGTTAACCTGAGAGCGTCCATAAAAAGAACGTCCAAATCTGACTTCGTAGGAGGAAGTTATGATTTTTCAAAAATTTGGCTTAGTAGTACACAGCCTGAAACTCAAATTTTAGTTCGAACGGTTTTTGGCTTAAGAGACCTAAATGAGATTTGAAGATATCATTAATAGGAACTCAACGGTAAAAAGACAGCCGAAAATGGAGTCAGTATGAAGGAGTCAAAGAATATGTTAACCTACGCTATTTTTAATATAGCTTTTATTTTTAATATAGCTCTACAAATATATTGGGATAAAACATGGGTAGACGAAATAGTTGATGTGTGATGAAATAAAATTATGAGAGATAAGTGATGATAATTAGGTAAGGATACATAGGTGATGATGAATCGGTGATGTAGGATGAAAGATACTATAAATTTGTCCGACAATTTGGAGATGTAGTAGAGTATACATGGCGACCACGAACTATTATAGACAACCCTGTGGAACCACTAGCAGGATCATAGCCAGTAGGTGATGAATTACGAGTTCAGGTGATGTTGTAACTACGTATTCATGCGACGATACTCTAACCCCTTACTACGAATTACGAGTTTAGGTGATGTTGTAACTACGTATTCATGTGATGATGCCCTAACCATTGTTGGGCACGTATTGAGGGAGTAATCCTTGAATCAATACTGTCTATCCGGTGTAGGCAATGATCCTTAGGGAGAGTCCTTAGGAACAAACATATAAGGAAATGCGATGTAAGGAGATGGGAGGTAAATATTATGTAGGAGATGACCCTTAGGATAAATCCTTAGGGAAGGTACTTAGGAATAAAGAAAATAATGGGGATGGGTAATTGGGTTAATTGTTTGATGACTAAACATAATAATTATATTATTATGGGTTGAAAACCCTATGTACTCACCAAGTTTCCCAACCTAACCCACACATTTTACTTGTATCACAGGTGACGAGGTGAAGTTACATTATACTAAGAGATTAAGGAGATATAGATCACTAGTGTAAATGAGTGTAAGTTCTATTTATGCTTAAGTTTTCGTAGTGACAACGACATCCCAAACGTTTTATAATGAATAAAAATACATTTCTTCGGAAATACTTTGATAAAGAAATTTTCATGTTTTTTCTGGGAACAAATTCCGTAACGTTTTTATTAAAAGAGATACTCTGATTTTTAAAAATCATAAACAAAATCGGTCTTTTCTTACCGTAAAAATGTAGATGTCACACATATTTATGTAACATATTCATTCCAACATAATTTTATATTGCTTTTTCCTGAACTACACATTTATACACACATATTTAATTTCAAAAAGGCTACATTATACTGAAAGCTACATTTCTCATCTACATCCCATTAATAGAAAATTAAATACTATAACAAATTCTATAATAATAATAATAATAATAATAATAATAATAATAATAATAATATTCTATCAGCATCAGAAAAGTGTAAAAAAACCCCGGGTATACAACATCTGACCATTTAATTAAAAAGGATTCATCAACACATCCATTATTAACAACAACCATGTATTAAATTTAAAACAACTTAATAATTTAATACTAAATTTTATTCCTAAAAAACCCATCGAAAAATTAACATTAAACTACTAAGCATTCTACCGCAATCGCTTTTTCACAATGCACAACATCATGAATCACAAAACGAAACAATGCATCAACACAATCATTAAACCAAAACAAACATTTCATTACAAGATATAAGTTTACATATTGATACCAATCATTCAAACCTTCTGAAAGATAAAGTACTTTTTCTAGAAGCTAACATTAACCCGAATTTTGTTTCAACAACCACAAAAAAAAGTTCAAATACTATCATGTCCATACTTATCTTCAAAATACCAAACTACCACTTAAAATTCTTACTGACGGCCTCTCGCTTTTCTTTTTTTCATCCTATTTTCCACTTATTCTTGAAGAAGAAAGTTTTGATCCAAAATATCCAGCTTACGAAACGCTTCAAAATCTTTATCTATCATACTCTTATACTTGTTGAAATCTGCTGTCAACAATCTTACCATGTATATCGTTCTTAACTTAATTATAGCACTCACATCACCAGGAATTTTACATGTAAGACCACACTCCCAACGCCCTTCATTTTCCCCCATGTAGCTTTCCAGATGCCTCATGAGGTAGACTCCACAATCTATTCCAGAGTTTTCTACTTGCCAAGATATGTTCATCACCCGCCCCTCCTTAAAACTTAAGGCTTTTGCCATTGGATGATGTAATGATGCTAAGTAGTTGCAAAATAGTTTTTTCTGTCATTGAATAAAACAAATACATAAAACATAGTTTTAAAACAATCTTTATAATGAAAAACTATGTGTCCCAAATTTTATTCAATATCTTGCCACCAAATTTGGTATCATGCCATATTTCCTATCAAAGGTTCTTGTTCTCTTCACATGATCTACTATGTAGTATAAACTTGATCTCAGATCAAAGACCAGTAAGTAATACTTCGCATCATCAACTATTTAGAAGAAAACCTTGTATACATTAAAAAACAAAGTTAGTTTAATATTAAGTGATGCAAAAACTAATACATTTACTCAATATACTTACAAACGCAACATCTTTGAAACTTGGCTTGACATCAAATTTCTTAATGTAGATTTGCAACAGAGTAGCAAAAATCCTACATTTCATATCTTTCGTCTTTAATTCATTCAATATCTCTTCTGTCTGTAAAAACCTACATCACTGACAATATTAATTCTAAAAAAATAAATTTGAATTTAAACTTAGTTTAAAATTTTTTTTTACCACAATAGTTGTATCGAAGAAAAATCTTGACAGCGATGATTCATCATTGTAGTCCTCCATTTTATTTAAAAACCTAGCCCAACAGTCAATTACTTTAGAATGTATAAACATTCGTTGATTAAATTGGAATGCAAAACCCTGGTGCAACAAATGACTTGTTCCAATGTCCCAAATCTCATCCCTATAACAAAAATTATAAATAAAATCAATCTTCATACGTTCACATTTCTATTCTAAAAAATAACAAACAACTCATATATTGTTACCCTTCATCTCTATTAGATGCAAAAACTGAATTGCATACTCATGTTTCATCCTTAATTAGTTTATCCCCAACCTTAACAATTTTTTCAATATATGGGGAATGAAATATTTTTGCTTTTTTAGGGATATGTTTTTCCCTTTTGTCATTATCAGCATCTTCTGCAGCATTATCAACAACTTCTCCAAAATTTATTCCAACCTCATTATCCCCACTGAATCCTGACATTAGCTTTTTCCTTCTATACACATGTAACTCAGTTTCTTCCAACAACTGAATCATTTCATCATTCACCCCTGGAAGTCGATGAAACTGACTCATTGTTAAAGACTGGTTATCAACAGGTCTACTATAATTGACATCTTTCTCTATATTAACTTCACTAATTACCAATCCTCTAACATGTGAACTATTTCCTTCACCGCCATCTCCTATATCATTCATATTTAACTCATTATAACCCTCCTGCTCATGCACTTTTGTGACAACCCCAAATATATTGCCATTATAAACCCTATTTTCACTAACGGAATGCGTCACTATATGTTATTTCTCGGTATTGTTTGGGTCGTCAATAAACAAATATCTAGTTAATTATATGTCCCGGTATTATCATAAGTAATTATAACTTGTAAATGTCAACCCCGTTTAACTAAATAGAATTATATTACTTTTCAACCACTTCACCCGGGTAAAAAGTTTTAACACCGTTACACTTTAGCATCGGGTAGCTGTGTATCGGGTGTAATACCCGAGACATATAAAAACGATTGAACACTACAATTGAACTCTTTTACCACACTTTCACCTCTCTCTCACTACTTTCTCTCTCTAGACCCGAAATCGACCCCAAATCCGCGAATTTCCGACTTCCAAATGTAAGGATTCATTCCCTATCTTAATCTAAACATACTTTATTGCATTTAGAGTCCAAAATCAAAGAAAACAAGGAACAAAATGGAGTTTACGGCCTAAGAAGCCCCTTAGGCCGTAAACCCCCAAAATCATGCCAAAGACCTTCTTTTTCCTTCCTTTAAGCTTATGGACTAATTGAGGTATAAACCTAGGAGACTTTGGACACTAAAATACAAAGAATTGGAGCTTAAAAAGGAGTTTACGGCCCAAGCTTGTGATTAGGCCGTAAACACCTCAAACACCCCAAAAACCCTTGTTTAAAGTCCCAAAAACTCATCTAGGGTGTTTGGTAAATTAGACTTGACAACAAGGAAGGCTTAAATGCATCAAACAACATCATTTGATGGCAAAAAGAGGAGTTTATGGCCAAGGCTAAGCTTGGGACGTAAACACCCATGTTTTTGTGTCAAACAAGTCCCAAAACCCCTCAAATGCATGTAAGGAATTTAGCTAAGGCTTTTGGAGGGGTGTTGTACCATTAAACTTCCCATTTTGAGGCCAAATGAAGAGTTTACGGCCAAGGATATTCTTGGGCCGTAAACTCCCCAAATTTCATGCTAAATTGTCCCAAAACTCATTGAAAGGCCTTCTAGGATTTATCTAAGGTGAATGAGAACATGTTGTACCATTTAAACATCCATCTTGAAGGATTTAATGGAGTTTACGGCCCAAGAACAAGTCTTCGCTGTAAACTTCCCAAAATATCACAAAACAAGAGTTTAATCGCTCCATATTGGTCCAAGAAACATGCTATTAAAGTAAGGAAGTGAAATAAGGCCTTAAACAAGCAATTTGGAAGACCACATGAGCTTACGGCCAAGCCTAGGGGGATTACGGCCGTAAACTCCCAAGGAGTGGCCTTTAGGCCGTAAACTCCAAGGGAGTGAGCTCATGGATCCTTCCGTAAGTCCTCTTTAGCCTTAAACCACTCCCGGGAACCCCTTCTAGGCCCTAAAACCCCGAATTGATGCTAGAATGCCTCAATACTTAAACGTAAAGCATAAAATGATTAATTTATTGTAAAATACATATTTTCATATGACATTAGGGTCCTAAAGGTGTACAAGTCATTATTTGGAACAAAACGCTCATCCGACACTTTTACCCGATTTACCCGATTCACCCAATTTACGCTATTTCAGGTGAGTTCATACCCCTTTAATGAACCTTTCAAATGTTTTATATGTTTTAGGGGGGAGATACAAGTTGAATATACATGATTATTAAAAGTTATACAAGACAATTTTTCATATTACAGAATTAATCACATGTGATTCACAACGTATAGTTCAAATCACATGTGATTTATCACTATGCTTTATAAATAAATCAATTGTTTTCAAAACTATCTTGGATAAACAAACAAGCTTTAAATGTTTCTTTGTACAACACTTTTGTTTAATAAAACTCCTTATAAAAATGTAACCACTCTAATATATTTATATAAGTAAGACTTGAAGGACTTAGGACCGATAGCTCGCCTTATTTCCTGTTTCTTGTTTGATTGTGGGCTTAGGGTAGTGGTTATCCGTCCGACTGTCATTGATTTCTTAGTTATATATCTCGTATATTAGTACGGATTACGAGTACTTCTTATTTCATTAGATGCCTAAATCACTAACCTGACTAGAACTACACACACTAATTTAACTATAATAGGTATAGTTAAGGACTCTATCCCTTGTTTTAACCACTACTCTACACTACTATAATTCTCTCTATTATGAAGCAATACACTAATAAGAGAATACAATACAAGTTATACAAAAGACTACTACACTATAATACAAGAGAATGTACTAATCATGAGAAAATTCATTAATCCACTATGAGATACTCTATACGCTACACACTACGCCCGAAGTTTTCCGATAGGAAGACGACACTATATGTATAGATCTATACGGGGCAGGCACTATTACATCCCGACTGATAACTTCAGTCCGAGCCGCTCAGGTCCAGGGATGCCTTTACTCTACTACACTATGCATGACAGGGAAGGTCATGAGGATCCGCTATTACTCACACTATTGGTAACATACAAGAAAGACACTAACCGCATTAAAATACTAAAGAAAGATGAAGTAATATCCCGAAGTAAATAAGTATCTAATACTAAAGGATGCTGCACCACTATTATGTACTCCAGGAATAACTCACTATATTGTCTTACTTAATGGTGAGTCATTATTACACTTCTACAATAAATGGTTTTCAAAGATAGAAACAATATATTTCTTAAAGATTTTCATTTACTATACAGTTCTGGAAAATATAGGATTTTCTAGGTTTTACCACTAGTTATGATTACAAACTTCAGTTTTCATACTAATGATTCTAATGTTTTTATAAAAGAAGTCACACTAAAAACTCTTATGAACTCACCAGCTTTATGCTGATATTCCTTTCAAAATAATTTGTATCTTCAGGTCAAAGATAGACAGGTACAACTGCAACATTTTTGGGAGAAGATGGAGCATGCAAGACCCATCTCTTATTTTTGTTTACTTTTGGTGTTTGTCAAACATTACAAAACACACATGTAAATACACTTACTATGTAAATGAAATTGTTGTATGTTTCTTGCTTTTACTATTATACAATTGTGATGATACTGTACACTACGTCATCCACCCCGAAACGTATTCCGCCGTTATCGGTTTTGGGGTGTGACAGATTGGTATCAGAGCATTGTTTATAGTGAATCAAGTATATCAACCTATAAAAGATATACAAACTATAAACACTTCAGGATTAAAACACTCTGACCAAGAATATATACTATTAAGTATCTAAAAGATTTAACTAAGTATATATATACACACATCACTATAAAACACAGAAGTCAGTATCATCTTAGAACCAAACAAAAGTATTAAGATTGTTGGATAGCACAATTGGGTTTAGAGACATATAGTCACATTTAGGGGGATGTAGCCTTATCAACTACATTTTCCTGGGAGTGACTAGCATGTGCCTAAGCTTGGTTGTGGTGTTACAACAAGTCTAAAACTTACCAACACTACCACAATAACGTTAACATTAGAATACTATAGGAGTATTCTGTACCTCTAAAAACATACATCTGTGAGAACTAAAAAGGGTCGTTACTGATGGAGCAATAGTTTCTAAATGGATACTTTCCGGTTACATGTGACTAGGGCGTTATAGACTTAGAATCTGTGATCTTTGCTTTACTTCCTGTTACTTGTTTGGTTGTGGATTTAGAGTTAGGGTCACTTACTCGACGGACTATCCTACCCCAGTCACATGTAATTAGTATGCATTATGCAAGTATTGGCCCAACTCGTGACGACCATCTTATAAGTAATTTAGGTTAGTGCGCCTATTAATATTCTTTTCCCCTTTTCTCGCATAAATACCATGGCTGGCTTCCACCCTCCTGGCGACCCGTACTACCCAAACCAGGGTAATGGGGGATGGCTCAGTGAAGAGTCGGACGATGATCATCCAATCCCTTTGGATGACCACCGAGCAGAAGGCTTTCCGGATAACTCCGACTCCGAGCTAGAAGTTAATAACCTACCTCCAGGAGTTCCGAACCCCATCCCCCGTCCGACATTTCAGGGCCCCACTCCTATGTGGGCCATATCCTTGCACAGATGGAGCGAAGAGCAGGGTCAACCCATGCCATACAATGGAGACCGAAGTTTCTACAACATAAACGAAGGAGGATCAGCAGATCAGGTTCTGCCCATCATGATCTGAAGGATTGCCAGGAATGTCGAGCAAGGTCAAGCTGCAATAGGTTGAGTTGTAGAAGTGGATGCCAACTCAAATCTCAACACAGTTCGCATCCGCCAACTCGAAGAAGCCATGGACAGGACAAGGAGGACTAACGAGGCTCTGCAGCACCAGCTGGCTGCATCTCGAGCCGAAGTTGGAGAACTCCGTGCACGCCAAAGGACTCATGATCGACACCTTCAAGAAGTTATGCGTCAGCTTGCAGATCTGAGGATTCGCCCAACAAGTAACCGTCGCCAGTAGAAGACGTCTAGTTACCGCAATCTTTTGTTTAATGGATTAACCTTTTCACTCTATGTTCCGTAGATCTATTATCTGTAAACATTCCTAGCTTGAAAGTACTCTAGTTAAACCTCTAAACTGCCAACATTTTCTCTATGGTATGATGTAAGACCTATTGCTAGGTCAAATTTTCATGAACTTGTGTTGCATCATTAATACCAATGTATTGGCAGTTGATTTCTCTATTGCTATAACTCTCATCCTGATATTGGATTATGTTGATTTAATCCACGAAACACTCTATTTATATTCGTAATAGGCTCTTACTATTGCTATCATTTCTATAATTCTTCCAGTAAAGGATGCCTCCACGAAAGCGTCCCAGTAGAGGAAGACCCGCAACTCAAACCCCTACTCCACCACCTCGTCCCCGCAGATCGATCCAGTGCTATTCCAAACAGCGGTGACCGCGGCCGTGACAGCAGCCATGGCCCAAATGAATTCTGGGGATGCGAGCGGTGGTAACTCCAGGTTCGGTGAAGTCCATCATAGGGTGCAGGGATGCACTTATAAGGATTTCATGAACTGTCAACCTACCTTCTTCGATGATACCGGAGGAATTCTGGCATTATCCCAATGGTTCGAAAGAACCGAAGCGGTGTTCGAGATGTGCTCTTGTCCCGAGGAGAGCAAAATCAAGTTCGCTACTGCTACCCTCACCAACAGGGCCTTGACATGGTGGAACGGCCATGTTAGTTCACTTTCCTTGGTCACAGCCAATGCTATGGGCTGGGACACTCTGAAGGACCTCATGAGAGGAGAGTACTGCCCTAGGGGCGAAGTTCAGAAACTTGAGGAAGAACTCTGGAACCTCAAGATGAAGGGGACTGATATAACGGCTTATACGGCCAGGTTTTGCGACTTGGCAGCTATGTGCCCCAATATGATCCCCTCGGAAAGCAAGAAGATTGAACGGTACATCTGGGGTTTAGTGCCTCCGTATCGAGGAAATGTTCTAGCTTCACGCCCTACAACTTTTGATAGCGCCAAGGAATTGGCCCAGAGTCTGACCAACCACGAAATCTCCTCCACTCCAGCGACAACAACCACAACAACCACTGCACCACCTGCTTCATCTGACAGAAAGAGGAAGCGATGGGATAAGAAGAAGGGCAAGAAAACTCAAACCTCCTCAAAGGACCAACAAATTGTGGCGGTCCATGCTGCCACCACCCCGACTACTCCAACTGCTCCAGCCCCGCCGAAAGCTTACAGTGGGAACTTGCCCAAGTGTCCCAAGTGCCCTTTCCACCACAACGGCCCCTGCCGTGAACTGCAGTGTTCCAACTACGGTCGAAATGGCCATACTGTCCGATTTTGTAAGGCCCCTCCCAAACCTATCACGCAGGTTCCTGGTACGGGAGTGACCCCAACTTGTTATGGCTGTGGAGAGGCGGGTCATTTTAAGAGAAACTGTCCAAAGACCACAAATGCTGGAGGAACTGGAACGCTACTCGCTATCGGTCACAATGAAGCGGTAGCAGATCCCACGGTAGTCACGGGTACGTTTCTTCTCAACAACTCCTATGCCTGTGTCTTATTTGATAGTGGTGCAGAAAGAAGCTTCGTGAATCAAAACTTTAAATACTTACTCAAACAAACCCCTCAACCACTAAAAGAAACATTCGTCGTAGAAATGGCTAATGGGAAAACGGAAAGCTCTAGTGAAATCTACATAGGTTGCACTCTCATGTTAGACGATCACTCATTTCCAATCGATCTTATGCCAATCTCAATCAAAAATTTCGATGTCATTGTTGGTATGGATTGGTTGAGTCTCCATCGCGCCGATATCCTATGTTCCGACAAAGCCATTCGTCTGAACCTTCCGAATCACGAAACCCTCTTGATATATGGAGATAAGCCGAGTGCGAGCCTTCGTATCATCTCCAGTGTTCAAGCTCAGAAATACTTACACAAGGAATATCACGCCTTTCTGGCCCACGTCGTCGACACTAACCAGAAATCGAAAGATCTAAAAGACATTCCCGTAGTATGTGATTTCCCTGATGTCTTTCCGGAGGATCTTCCCGGCCTACCTCCCAAACGTCAGATTGAGTTCAGAATCGACCTAATTCCAGGAGCTACCCCCGTAGCTAAGTCGCCCTACCGTCTAGCGCCCGCCGAAATGCAAGAACTATCCGGTCAACTCAACGAACTGCTCAGCAAGGGCTTTATAAGACCGAGTTTCTCACCTTGGGGAGCTCCGGTCTTGTTCGTGAAGAAGAAAGACGGATCGTTTCAGATGTGCATCGATTATAGAGAACTCAATAAACTCACGGTTAAAAATCGCTACCCTCTCCCTTGTATCGACGATCTGTTTGATCAACTACAAGGAGCAAGTTACTTCTCCAAGATTGACCTTAGATCTGGGTATCATCAGTTACGGGTACTTGAGGAAGATGTTCCGAAGACAGCTTTCCGAACCCGCTACGGACACTTTGAGTTCGTAGTGATGCCCTTTGGACTGACTAACGCCCCCGCAGTATTCATGGACTTGATGAATAGAGTGTGCCGTCCATACCTGGATCAGTTCGTCATCGTCTTCATTGACTATATCCTCGTTTACTCTCGGAACGAGGAAGAACACAGGGATCACTTACGACGAGTCTTGGAAACGTTGCGATCCGAAAAGTTATATGTGAAGTTCTCTAAGTGCGAGTTCTGGATCCGAAGAGTTGAATTCTTAGGTCACGTGGTTAGTAAAGAAGGAGTTCATGTGGATCCCTCCAAGATTAAAGCTATTGAGAACTGGTCAGCACCGAAGATGCCTACAGAAATTCGTCAATCTCTAGGCCTCGCTGGCTACTACCGTAGATTCATTCAAAACTTTTCTCGGATTGCGAAGCCTCTCACTATGCTGACACAGAAAGGGGTACCGTTCGACTGGGAAGAAAGACAGGAGAAGGCATTCCAAACCCTGAAGCGAGCCCTATGCACCGCACCAGTATTATCCCTTCCCGAAGGGACAGAAGATTTTGTTGTATATTGTGATGCATTCAATCAGGGGCTCGGTTGTGTCTTGATGCAACGGGGTAAGGTTATCGCATATGCCTCGAGACAGCTAAAGACCCATGAGGCAAACTACACTACTCACGACCTCGAGTTAGGAGCGGTTGTCTTTGCACTAAAAATCTGGAGACACTACTTATATGGGACGAAGAGTGTGGTGTACACTGATCATAAAAGCCTTCAACACATAATGAACCAAAAAGAACTCAACATGAGGCAGCGTCGATGGGTTGAGCTACTTAAGGATTACGACTGTGAAATTAGATACCACCCGGGAAAAGCCAATGTAGTAGCAGATGTACTGAGCAGGAAGGAGTATACTGGTCGAAGGACCAAATCGTTGACGATGACTATCCATTCGCATCTCTCCACACAGATCAAAGAGGCTCAACTGGAAGCCTTAAAGCCCGAGAACATGTTGGGAGAATCTCTGCGCGGAATGGATAAAAATCTGGAGGTTAAGGGTGACGGAGCCTACTACTTCATGGATCGAATCTGGACTCCACGCCATGGAGGTTTTAGAGATTTGGTTATGAGGGAAGCACATAACACTCGCTACTCCATCCACCCGGGTTCAGATAAGGTGTATCTGGATCTCAAAAAGCTATACTGGTGGCCAAACATGAAAGCAGAGATCGCCACCTTTGTGAGTAAGTGCCTTACTTGCGCAAAGGTCAAGGTCGAATATCAAAAGCCATCGGGACTTCTCCAATAACCTGAGATACCAGAATGGAAGTGGGAGCGGATCATAATGGACTTTATAACCAAACTTCCCAAGACAGCGGGTGGATTAGATACCATTTGGGTCATTGTTGACAGGTTAACCAAGTCCGCACACTTCCTACCCATTAAAGAAACGGACAAGATGGAGAAACTCACTAGAATATACCTTAAAGAAATAGTACGACTACATGGCGTCCCAATATCTATTATCTCAGACAGAGATAATAGATTCACCTCTAGGTTCTGGCAATCGTTGCAAGAAGCACTAGGGACGAGGCTGGACATGAGTACAGCCTACCATCCGCAGACCGACGGACAGAGTGAGAGGACGATTGAAACCTTAGAAGATATGCTGCGTGCTTGTGTGATTGACTTCGGCAAATCATGGTACACAAACTTACCTCTCGTGGAATTTTCTTACAATAACAGTTATCATACAAGTATCAAGGCAGCCCCATTCGAAGCCCTCTACGGCCATAAGTGCAGATCCCCTCTGTGCTGGGCTGAGGTGGGTGACACTCAGCTAGCTAAAGGAAGAGTTCCTGATAGCTCTCTCACTGGTCCGGAGATCATTCGAGAAACGACCGAGAATATTGTACAGATACGTGAACGACTGAAAGCCGCGAGAGATCGACAGAAAAGCTACGCCGACAAATGAAGAAAACCCTTGGAATTCCAGGCAGGAGACCGAGTCCTGTTGAAGGTTTCACCTTGGAAGGGCACAATACGCTTTGGAAAGTGTGGAAAACTGAACCCAAGGTACATAGGGCCTTTTGAGATTCTCGCCAGAATCGGCCCCGTAGCTTATAAACTCAACCTACCTCACGAACTAAGCAACATACACCCTACCTTTCACGTTTCTAACTTGAAGAAATGCCTGTCAGACAAGACACTCGTAATTCCTCTTGACGAGATTGAGGTCAATGAGAGCCTCAACTTCGTGGAAGAGCCCGCGGAGATTATGGATCGAGAAGTAAAACGAACGAAGCAAAGCCGTATCCCAATTGTGAAAGTTTGGTGGAACGCCAAACGAGGACCGAAATTCACTTGGGAACGCGAACACCAAATGAAACTCAAATACCCCCGTCTCTTCGCGTAGTAGTACTAAAATTCTTATATGTACTAATTCTAAAATTTCGGGACGAAATTCCCTTAACGGGGGGATAATGTGACAACCCCAAATATATTGCCATTATAAACCCTATTTTCACTAACGGAATGCGTCACTATATGTTATTTCTCGGTATTGTTTGGGTCGTCAATAAACAAATATATAGTTAATTATATGTCCCGGTATTATCATAAGTAATTAAAACTTGTAAATGTCAACCCCGTTTAACTAAATAGAATTATATTACTTTTCAACCACTTCACCCGGGTAAAAAGTTTTAACACCGTTAAACTTTAGCATCGGGTAGCCGTGTATCGGGTGCAATACCCGAGACATATAAAAATGATTGAACACTACAATTGAACTCTTTTACCACACTTTCACCTCTCTCTCACTACTTTCTCTCTCTAGACCCGAAATCGACCCCAAATCCGTGAATTTCCGACTTCCAAACGTAAGGATTCATTCCCTATCTTAATCTAAACATACTTTACTGCATTTAGAGTCCAAAATCATAGAAAACAAGGAACAAAATGGAGTTTACGGCCTAAGAAGCCCCTTAGGCCGTAAACCCCCAAAATCATGCCAAAGACCTTGTTTTTCCTTCCTTTAAGCTTATGGACTAATTGAGGTATAAACCTAGGAGACTTTGGACACTAAAACACAAAGAATTGGAGCTTAAAAAGGAGTTTACGGCCAAAGCTTGTCTTAGGCCGTAAACACCTCAAACACCCCAAAAACACTTGTTTAAAGTCCCAAAAACTCATCTACGGTGTTTGGTAAATTAGATTTGACAACAAGGAAGGCTTAAATGCATCAACCAACATCATTTGATGGCAAAAAGAGGAGTTTACGGCCAAGGCTAAGCTTGGGCCGTAAACACCCATGTTTTTGTGTCAAACAAGTCCCAAAACCCCTCAAATGCATGTAAGGAATTTAGCTAAGGCCTTTGGAGGGGTGTTGTACCATTAAACTTCCCATTTTGAGGCCAAATGAAGAGTTTACGGCCAAGGATATTCTTGGGCTGTAAACTCCCCAAATTTCATGCTAAATTGTCCCAAAACTCATTGAAAGGCCTTCTAGGATTTATCTAAGGTGAATGAGAACATGTTGTACCATTTAAACATCCATCTTGAAGGATTTAATAGAGTTTACGGCCCAAGAACAAGTCTTGGCCGTAAACTCCCCAAAATGTCACAAAACAAGAGTTTAATCCCTCCATATTGGTCCAAGACACATGCCATTAAAGTAAGGAAGTGAAATAAGGCCTTAAACAAGCAATTTGGAAGACCACATGAGCTTACGGCCAAGCCTAGGGGGCTTACGGCTGTAAACTCCCAAGGAGTGGCCTTTAGGCCATAAACTCCAAGGGAGTGAGCTCATGGATCCTTCCGTAAGTCCTCTTTAGCCTTAAACCACTCCCGGGAACCCCTTCTAGGCCCTAAAACCCCGAATTGATGCTAGAATGCCTCAATACTTAAACGGAAAGCATAAAATGATTAATTTATTGTAAAACACATATTTTCATATGACATTAGGGTCCTAAAGGTGTACAAGTCATTATTTGGAACAAAACGCTCATCCGACACTTTTACCCGATTTACCCAATTTACGCTATTTCAGGTGAGTTCATACCCCTTTAATGAACCTTTCAAATGTTTTATATGTTTTAGGGGGGAGATACAAGTTGAATATACATGTTTATGAAAAGTTATACAAGACAATTTTTCATATTACAGAATTAATCACATGTGATTCACAACGTATAGTTCAAATCACATGTGATTTATCACTATGCTTTATAAATAAATCAATTGTTTTCAAAACTATCTTGGATAAACAAACAAGCTTTAAATGTTTCTTTGTACAACACTTTTGTTTAATAAAACTCCTTATAAAAATGTAACCACTCTAATATATTTATATAAGTAAGACTTGAAGGACTTAGGACCGATAACTCGCCTTATTTCCTGTTTCTTGTTTGATTGTGGGCTTAGGGTAGTGGTTATCCATCCGACTGTCATTGATTTCTTAGTTATATATCTCATATATTAGTACGGATTACGAGTACTTATTTCATTAGATGCCTAAATCACTAACCTGACTAGAACTACACACACTAATTTAACTATAATAGGTATAGTTAAGGACTCTATCCCTTGTTTTAACCACTAATCTACACTACTATAATTCTCTCTATTATGAAGCAATACACTAATAAGAGAATACAATACAAGTTATACAAAAGACTACTACACTATAATACAAGAGAATGTACTAATCAAGAGAAAATTCATTAATCCACTATGAGATACTCTATACGCTACACACTACGCCCGAAGTTTTCCGATAGGAAGACGACACTATATGTATAGATCTATATGGGGAAGACGCTATTACATCCCGACTGATAACTTCAGTCCGAGCCGCTCAGGTCCAGGGATGCCTTTACTCTACTACACTATGCATGACAGGGAAGGTCATGAGGATCCGCTATTACTCACACTATTTGTAACATACAAGAAAGACACTAACCGCATTAAAATACTAAAGAAAGATGAAGTAATATCCCGAAGTAAATAAGTATCTAATACTAAAGGATGCTGCACCACTATTATGTACTCCAGGAATAACTCACTATATTGTCTTACTTAATGGTGAGTCAGTATTACACTTCTACGATAAATGGTTTACAAAGATACAAACAATATATTTCTTAAAGATTTTCATTTACTATACACTTCTGGAAAATATAGGATTTTCTAGGTTTTACCACTACTTATGATTACAAACTTCAGTTTTCATACTAATGATTCTAATGTTTTTATAAAAGAACTCACACTAAAAACTCTTATGAACTCACCAGCTTTATGCTGATATTCCTTTCAAATAACTTGTATCTTCAGGTCAAAGATAGACAGGTACAACTGCAGTATTTTTGGGAGAAGATGGAGCATGCAAGACCCATCTCTTATTTTTGTTTACTTTTGGTGTTTGTCAAACATTACAAAACACACATGTAAATACACTTACTATGTAAATGAAATGGTTGTATGTTTCTTGCTTTTACTATTATACAATTGTGATGATACTGTACACTACGTCATCCACCCCGAAACGTATTCCGCCGTTATTGGTTTTGGGGTGTGACAACTTTTTTATTGTTTTCCCCTTCATGCACTTCCCTAAAAAGCTCATTCATATTTTCCATCCACTCGTTCAACACCACACTATTAGGGAACTTTTCCAAACCATCCTTCAATGCAACCTCCATAGTACTTTTTTCGTTTAGAATTAACCCATAATTATGCTCTAAAACAGCAACGTACACCTGCAATACATATAACTAATTATTATTTACATTACAAGAATATTTCAACAATTTTAGTATGAGAAGTTTCACTTTATATTCTACAAGAATATAAATTCAACTACTAATTAAATTAATTACAAATTAACTAAGTATGCAAAAAAAATCTACTATTACCTCCTCATCTCCAAAATCCCTCATAAAAGTGACCACCTATTGCTCTTCGCCTCATGTTGTATCATTGATATCGACATCCTCGTGCTCATCCCGAAATTTCCTCCTGAACCCTCCCAAACTGATTTCCTATCATTGAATCTTTAATAAATTAGCACCGGTAATATGCCCAATAAAAGAAAACATTTTATCTAACTTTATAGAATACTTCATGTTATACACATACACCAACTACAAAAAAAACCATTAAATTAATCAATACATCAATAATACATTACTACCAAATCTATACTATCATATAACACCATTTCACACTTACTAGAAGGAGTATAATAGGACCAGTGTAGTAGCTTGATTTGTCATCCCTTTTCCATAGTTTTTTCATTAATCCCAAAAAATCGAGCATATATTTGCACCAATTTAACTTTGAAAATACTTTTACCAACAACAACTTCGTTATCACTTTTATTTTATTTGTTCCCATCAACATTGAATCTATCAAGTTGTTTACGAAAAGATTCAAAAAAATCAGGCTAAAAATCAAATTATCTTTTGATGTAGACTGAATTCTTCTTAAATACTCCTCACCGTTGAACTTATCACAAGGATATTGTCCCCTCCATTCTTCCAAAATTTGATTCCCCTTATCACACAATGGCAACTCATTGATGTCTTCTCCGCTAATTGGCAACCCCATCATATCATGGATTGTTTGTTCTGTGATCTCAATAACAGAGTATTGTTGGACAAGTCTTCTACTATCAGAATCATACACATCTAAAAGATAGTAGCTTAGGTGCCTCAGATAACTTGTTATATTCACTTGCAAAATTGACCCAAAACCCGTTCTTAAGATTGCTTGTTTTTGTTCTGGTGACATGCCCCTAACAGCTGCAGTGATGTTATCACATTTCATTCTGGTTGGAAGGTTTCTTAAACCAGGTGGATATTCCTTACTTGTTTTTCTAACATTATCTTCAAGTTCCTCTTTGACAGATTCATCATTTCCCTTTTTCTTTAATTTTTTTACATTAGAACTCTCTCGTATTTTCTCTTTGACCTTATCTCTCTTTCAAAAAGTAGTGCGTTTAAAGGTTTAGGACTTTTCTTTTCTGGAACTAATTTATCAAATTTTTTATTTGACCTTGTTTCTCGTTTCACGTTTTATTCTTCTTGTACTTGTTCTGCTATAACACATAATAAATATTAGAATGTATATTATAATATATTAAACACTTGAGTAAAACACATTACATTAATTGATGTTTAAAAATTTAAGATATTTTTATTATTCCAACAAGATAAATATTTACTTTTACAACACAAATGTAACATATACACAAAATTACCATTACAACAGGATAAAAAAACAGAATAATCAATAACACACATAAATACAATTCTAATGGAGTATAAAAGAAACTACCATATCATCATACATGTCATTTCGATACATAATCCACTGCACATTGAAATACATATATTCAAACATATATTCGTATTCTATTAGAATATATTACATATAAATTCTATCAACCTACAAAAATTGTAAAATTTTCAATTTACCCCATAATTATATCTTAGTAAAAACTTAATAACAAAGATTAAACATACTACACACATTGGTTCAATGATAGCAATATAAAAAACAAATTCACAAATTTAAATTCTATCCGAATCTTACACATTGAAACTCAACATATATAGTCCACTGAACATTGAAATACTTATACTCATACACATATTTGTATTCTATTAGAATATATTACATATGAAGTCTATCAATCTACAAATAAATTGTAATTTTTCCAAGTTACCCTATGATTCTAACTTAATAACAAAGAGTAAACATACTATGCAAATTGGTTCAATGATAATAGTATAAAAAAGAACTTCACAAATTTGAATTCTACCAGAATCTCATACATTTCAACTCAAGACATATAATCCACTATCCATGGGTATACATACACTCATAAAAATCGTTCCATTCTAATAGAATTCAACACATGTAAAGTATATCCCATCTGAAAGAATTTTGAATGTTTTAGTTTAAGTCTTTACTCATATACAAACTTCGATTCCAAGAGAATCTTAAATCATTATACCCTGATACTTACCTCCTTATTTACAGATATTTTGTTTATAATTGTATCTCATACAAGAACATGATTTATTCTAAGAGAATAACAAACATCTACATGTTTATAAAAACCGACCAGTCTAGCAGAACAACAGATAAAACTATTTCATCCTACCAGAAATTACACAACAATCACACATTCTTTTTGCAAAACACAAATGATACACGCATAAATTATTCTAAATATACTTCTTACACTATAATACATCTTCGAAATCAATAAATATCAGATAAAACAAAAAATTCTTACCTTGAGGTTCCGCAACGAAATCATCACCATCATCTTCAAGATTCAATGTCGTCTCTACTGTGTACTTGAACTTCTACTTGAATGAAGTCGAACGTGTACTCCTCATTCTTCCAGAATAAAGTTCATAGAACCCCCAAAGGCCGATTGCGTCTTCTAGGGTTTAATATTGATATTTATCTCAAAAACCTTCCACGAATCTTCCGATTCTAAATATTGAATATAGAAAACCAGAATATGTGTCAATCTCCGAAAGCAATGAGTTTTCGATTTTGATAGTATTCGAGATATTTGGGATTATCGGTGGATCAATTCCATAATTATCGACGGTTTCCTATTAAACTAATGAGGCAAAGGACCATAGTACCCTTTCATGCCCACTCATTTAATGAAATCCTATTAATTTTTTTTTCTATTTAATATTAAAAGAAAACTACTTTCTTAATTTATCATAAATGATTAGCCTAGAATCCATAATACAAGCACACAATACTTAGCAACAACAATATAACCTAACCATATATATATATACATACATATATATATATATATATATATATATATATATATATATATATATATATATATATATATATATATATATATATAATGCAACTCTAATCTAACCTAAACTAAACATTTATGTGAATGGTGACTTGAACCTAAACCCCTTGAAAACGAATAACTTTAATGGTAAAAAACCTCATACCTGATGGAAACCTGATACCCACATCCGATTTGACCAGGTAATCCCCAAGTTGACCGGGGATGGGCGTGGGGAATCCCTAAATGAAAAAAACAAAGATAATGAGATGGATGAGGATACCCCTGGTCCCTAGACCTACCCCAATATATGTTAATAAAGAAAAATAATACAAAATATATACTTAAAGTAAAATTTACATTGCCTAAACTCGATTCAAGTAACCCACCTTATTACTAATTATTTGGTTGAAATTATATTTTTTCCTCTTCGGTTTTCTAATTTAATCACGTGTATACTTCTTTTTCTCCTTGGTTAATCTATTTTTACCTTGAATATCACTTTAATATTATTTTTTTTGGCTTGCTTTTTCATGTTCAGATTTAAATTTGTTAGAAATTTTTTTTATAGCATTTGTGCTAGTTATGAATATTTTTATATTTTTTAAAATATTTAAATTTATGTTGGTAAATTAAAATTTAAGTTTTTGTTTATGAAATTTTTTTTATATTAAAAGAGAAAGAAACCGTTGATTTCTTGTTGGGGATCCCTGGTCCCCGTTGCGGTGGAGATGCAGATTCATTTATATTCCTCAATGAGGAAGAGGATGAGGATTATAATAATGATTCGAGAGATGAAGATGGGGATTGGGTCCTCAGTATTTCCCGACCTCGTTGCCATCTTTAACCTTTATAAGTCTTTAGACTAAAGGAGTGGTGGTATGTTATGGTGTCATGTCATTTTTTGCATGCCATGTAAGCATAACATGGTGTTAGAGAATACTAGTGTGTTAACATGCATTTAGAAGAAAAAAAATTAAAAATAAAAACAAAACATCGAATCACTAACAACCTATACCTATACATACACACTCTCCCTTGCTCTTTCTTTCTTTCTTTCTTTCTCTCTCTCTCTCTCACTTAATCTCTCTCACATACACATACTCTCTCTCTCTCTATCTCTCTCTCTCTCTCCTCACTCACCTCCCTAATTTGTCGGCGAGTGGACCTTGACTCTTCTCCTTAGCGCACACTAGGGGCGGTGTTCAAGGCATGCTAAGAGCTTGGTGAGTGGGTTGGTGCACCCACTCCCTATAGTCCTATATTTATCATTACACTTCAAACAGTAATATTTTCTTAGGCCGGTAGGCATTGGCTGATATATGAAAAAATTTTAGGGGTGTCACACATGATTTTTGGGGTAACACGCTAGAAAAAATTACATTATGCCGGGAAACTTTCTAACAAAAATATATTGTGTTGCAAATTTTGAGGGGTTACGCCGGCCACTTTGGGAACCATAGACCCCTTTCCAGTAAGTATACTACTACCACACATTGTGGAGAGATTAAATTCATAATGTGGTCTACAGTAAACACCATATTGACCAACCTGATACACAAACCGAGCGGCCGAAATGCTTCTTGTCATAATCCTTGGTGTCCCTGAAATGGATTACTAGCTATAGTGAATTACTTTCCCATCAGCTGTCTGCTGATAGGACAACCTATTCAATCCTGAAGACGTAAAACTGATTTCAACTCACTCTACACCCATGATCATGCCATATCTTGAACTTTTCTAAACCCAAGAATGAATTCAACAAATCCTCAAGGAACATAACGAGAAAAATCCTTAACCATGAGCACTTCAATGATAATCTACTTTACTTCCCTTATGAAAGAATAAAACAGAACTATAAATCTTGCATACTTGAACAACAAATTCCTTTGACCTATTACATTGAAACCACAATATCGAACAGTCCGTTGATCATTTAATAAGAATAATGTACTGGAAAACAGGCCTTTAATGACACATAAGCTATGACACACACACATTTATGATATGCAAAACTGGCTGTAATTAAGAAAATGTCATCCCGTATAAAATTTAAAGGATTTTGGGCAATCATTTTTGCGCGTCCTAAATCAAGTTATCATTTTTCAAAGTTTTAGGAAAACATGTGTCTGATCCTTAGTTAGTAACTAGTGGGGAGGGGAAGAAATCCCTATAAATTAAAAACCCCTGCCTTGGGAGATTTATGGATAAGTCGTTTTATCTCCCTTATTTGTTTATGGTCGCTTTCCTCTCTTGTTTGCCGCCTTGTTCTAGCACACTCAAAATTGAGGAAACCCTACTAGCCCTTCATCACTAGCAATCAACGTCTCCATCCATTAGATAGGAATTTTACAAAAGACCTCCACAAAATCAATCAACCTCATTCCTCACAATGTTGGTGACCTCTTACAGTCATAAGACATTATTGTAATTAAATCCTCTTTCATACTCTCTTCCGTCACCTGCGACTCCTCCTGCAATACCTCCTCCTAAACTAAAAAAGAAGAAGAATCATGAAAATAACATATTCTAGAATCGATGATAGTTATAGTTCTTTGGACTAATTAATTTCGATCACCTACAACTTCTCTCATAGTTATCAAATAGACAATACTTTGTATCATTCTTAGAATTAGGGATTTCACTTCATCACCAGGTGAAAGAGGCTCTTCACTTGTAGTCCTTGAGTCTTCCAATATTTTTTTGCTTCTATGATTGTAACAACGAAATTGAATATAGTAATAAAAACCTATTCTAATGTACTGAAGTTTCTAAATTTGGTAAGGAGTTTAACCTGGTCGATTTTCTTTTTATATATCTATCTGACGATGAATTCTATATATGGGTGTAGCAGGGAGGTAGAGCACTAGTGCGATTCTAGCCTAGAAGAGGACAATTATTGGCATCTACATCCGATAAGTTTGTAATTATCTAACTATCACCATAATATGTTATGAACTGACCCATTTGATAACTAACAAATTTATGCTCACTCATATGTATTTCTTTCCCTATCCCCTCAAAATGAAATTGTTTCTCAAATTATTGCAGTTTCAAACTGAGAAGAAGTGTGCAAATTGTCTGGGTGTCTTAAGCGATACATAGAATAGAACCTTAGATCAGAAGATCCATAGTAGTGATGATCCAAGTGATGATTACATAAATCATATTTTGAAAGGTTGGATGCAAGTAGTCTCTTATATATATATATATATATATATATATATATATATATATATATATATATATATATATATATATATATATATATATATATATATATATATATATATATATATATGGACCTCATTTATGGCTTTTAGAGGGAAAAAGAGGATGGTTTTGTCTAATGTTTTAGTTACATGTAAACATGTATGTGTTGGTACTTGGTATGTAATGGGTTTTATATGCTACAAAAAAACTATTTTTAGCGGAAAAACATAAACCATAGGTACATATGCTTCCCAAATGATCTATGTTCTCACTATGATTTGCAATATGAATATCAAGAACCCTAGAAGTATGTTACTATTTTCGTAATTCTGAAAGGGTTATAGAAATTACATACATTTTTTATTCAAGTTAATAAACAATTATTCCTTCTTGATCTAGCTTTAGAAAGCATGCACTAGAAATCTCATGGCTCTAAAGACTCACACCAAAACCCTAGCAAGTTAAAAGCTAAATAAAAGAGAGGAGGAGAAAGGGAATTTTCGCAATCCTATTAAGCTTGAGGTTAATTGATATGTGCATATTTAGTGTGTATTAAGTATAGTTTTTTATTCATATATTAGCTAAATTATCGCATATTATGGACAAAAGGTACTTAAAAGTGTTAAATTATGTTTTTCAGTCCAAAGATGAAGCTCGGAAGCAAAAGGAAGCAGGAGAAGCGGTTAGGAGCTCGAGAATGGAATGAAGAAGAAAAACACTAACAAAAGGCACCTACTCGTCGAGTCAGATAGCCTACTCGACGAGTCCGGTCGAGGAATCAGAAAGATAATGACTCGGAATTCTAGATAGTTATCGCAATACGGGGAATGTGAGAGAGACTCGACGAGTCACCACTTAACTCGATGAGTCGGTTCACTTATTTAAAAATAACTCCACAGATCGATTTGAGGGAGTTCTGGGACGATTCAGAATTGTTTTGCTGCGATTAAGAAGCCAGAAGAACCCTAGAAGTCGACAAAGAAAGCTAGAATTCAATTCCGGGAGTAATTAAGGCACAATTCCATCATTCTACTTATTCTTTTGTTTTATCAACATGATTAAGCAACTTGACTTTGTTTGTTTGCTGTTATTTACTTTAATTATGAACTAAAATCTTTAGACTTCTGTTTGGGGATACAAAGTTGACAATATGGTTTGATTGATTGGTAAGATTAATTCCAAGTTGGTGAATTTTTGTTATTTTAGCTTGCTAAAGAACCTTGTGTGTGAATAATAATTAATTTTCTATTAATAGGAAGATAATTGATTAGCATGAACATCTATTGATTATCAACCTCATATGATATGTGACCACTATACTATATGTCTAGGATTAATGAATATGAAACTAGAATTAATAAGAAAATTGAGTAAATTCATGTGCAAGGTTGTAAGATGACCATCAAACAAGAGGTTAATTAAGAATAATAAATTAATTAGCTATTGCAAGTCTAACTTAACCCGAATAATTAATCTAGTAAATATAATTAAATTAAACAATTGGCCACTGTTTGAGTTAGTTTATTTGCTAAGGATTAGGATAGTGAACATGAACCTAATCACTTCAATCGGTAACCAACGAAAGATTTAATCCATTGCACTATTACCTTAAAATCAACCATAGAGTTAACCGAGTTGAACTAAACAGAAGTTTCTTTCCAATTATTGAATCTAGTTAAGTCGTTATTTTTTAGTCTTAAATTAGTTATAGTTAGTAACTTTCTAGTCTTGTAAAACTAGAGAAAAACCCCTATTTCTTAATTAACTTAGATAGAATTAGTTTTTAATTTAATTTGCCGTTCCCTGTGTTCGGTACCCTGCTTATTTAGCTGAATCGACTTCTAGGGTTCTTCTGGCTTCTAAATGTGTGCATATTTAGTGTGTATTAAGTATAGTTTTTTATTCATATCTTAGCTAAATTATCGCATATTATGGACAAAAGGTACTTAAAAGTGTTAAATTATGTTTTTCAGTCCAAAGATGAAGCTCGGAAGCAAAAAGGAAGCGGGAGAAGTGGTTAGGAGCTCGAGAGTGGAACGAAAAAAAAAACACCTGATTTTACCTTGGACTCGCCGAGTGCATTCGCCCAGACTCGGCGAGTACGACGCTGAATAAGATTAAATTTTTTGTTCTTTTTTACGCGTTTTCGGTTTTGTTTGCAGTTGTTCATGACCCGAGGATCTAATACGCCTCTGGTTCCCCCTCTTGAAGATCCGGAAACCGCAATAAGAAGAAACAAAGGCAAAACCGTTGGAGAATCCGCTTCTTCAAAGAACACACCACTCAAAAACCTCTAATCCGTTTTTAGCAAGAAAAGGAGTAGCAAATCAGGAGCATCCAGTGCATCGTTGATAATCGAAGACCCGATCCAAAAAGACACCGAGTACAAGACCGAGGAAGAAAACGAGCACACATCCGAGTTTGAAGACGATTTAACCACCGCTATGGCTAATATTGACGAAATCCCCATGGGGGAATTGAAGAAGAGTATGCGTGATGACACCGGCCCGGGACTTGTGTAACGCACAATTCCCGCAACCGCTACTTTTGAGCTAAAGGGCCATATTCTCGCTCAACTCAAGGAGATTCCTTTTCACGGGAAAGATCACGAAGACGCCTATAAGCACTTGGATGAAGTAAATGATGTGGCAGATTATTTCAATGTACCCAATGTGCCTCGCGAGATCCGGCTTCTTCACATGCTTCCTATCACATTTAAAGGAGCTGCAAAAGATTGGTTAAAGTCACTCCCTCTCGGATCGGTCACCACATGGTCCAAGGTGAAAGAAGAGTTCATTGACCATTTCTGCCCACCTTCCAAGATAGCCAAGCTAAAGAAAGCCATTGCCAACTTCGAGCAACAACCCGGAGAATCACTTTATGAAGCTTGGGAAAGGTACAAGAGCCTACTTAGAAATTCCCCACACCATGTCCTTAATAGCCAACAAGAGGTCTCCATCTTTTATGATGGAGTTAATGTCACCACAAGGCAACTACTCGATTCACAAGGCCCGCTCACCAGAAATCCGCCTCCGGAAATAAAGGAATTAATTGAAGAATTCTCCAAGCATTCTAGAGAATACCACAATCTGAGGAACCAAGTGGAGCCGCCACGGATGATGACGAGGACGAAGATTGTTTTTTGTGTTTTAATCAAACAATTTTTATTTTCTGTTTTTTTTTGTTTTGTTTTTATTCTTATTTGGTGTGTATGACTTGTTTACGACTTTATTGTGTTTAATGATTGTATGCTTTAGTTATTTTTCAGGATTGGATTAGGATTGCTTCCTTAGGAAGCGTTTAGATTTATAGCGAACGAGTGTTATAACGAGTAAAAGTGAGTCAAGGAAGCTGAACTTTAACGTCAAAGTATCGAGTCCGGTCCCTAGGGGTATGAGCAATTGAGTCTAAACATGAGGAACAGTTAGAGAAGTTTCTAGAGGCTGAGACAGTTCCAAAATACCAATTTTTTTTCGTTCAGTGGCCTACTCGACGAGTCGCCTTGTATTTCCACATATTCTGAGAAGGCGCGCTAGTACTCGACGAGTCAACCATATGACTCGACGAGTCATTCATTTTTTATACCGACGGACTGCTGATTTGATGCTGCTACTTGTACCACTTGCTCACTTATTCTTCCATATCCATTCTTGAAGATCTTACACCGATTTCTGCGTATTTGGAGCGACCCACACGACACGAGACAACCAAGGCATGGATGAGATGTTACCATGTCTAAAGTTAATTGAAGTTGGAGCTGAAATCAAAGTGATCAACCTATCCACTGCGATCCTAGGGGAGTTTGTTCCAATTCCCTCTTTAGTTTTTTTTTTATGTTTTTTATGCATAATATGCAATGAGGGCATTGCATCACATAAGTGTGGGGTAGGGGGTTGGTTACATAATAGTCAATTTTAAAAAAATTTGCATACCAAAAGTATTACTTAGGACTTAATTAGAAAATTTTGGTAAAGAAATTAGGATTCCATGTTAGAATTGTGTTGATTATTGCATGAAGACCCAAATGTTTAGTTGAACCGATATACGTTCTAGTGCATTTGTGGTTTCCTTATTTCAGTGAATTCATGAGACAAAAACACGACCTTGCTCAGCCTGAGGGATGCAATATGTTTAGCAGCCTAAACCTGAAAGGTATCCAGGAAAATTTTTATTGTTAGCCAATAAAGGTTGAGATTGAGCGCCCCTGCTTAAGCATGTAGGGATTTGAGTGACAAAAGTGAGGTATACATGTAAAAAAAAAGAGAGAATTACAAGAAAAGTTGTAAGAATTTTGGAGCAAATAAAGTGAAGATCAAAAGATCAAAATTCCAAGAAATCCAAAAAGTTGAAGATACCAAAAATCAAACATCAAGGTGGTGAATTCAAAGATATCAAAGATCAAATGTCAAGAAGTGAAGAATTCAAAGAGCTCCATTGTGGTATCGAAAAGTTGTAATTCTAGAATATGTATGCTTGGGTTGCTCAATTAAAAATACCTTGAGGGTAAAGAGGTTTTCTGAGGATGGATTCGGAGGGTTGCATAAAATGAGAATAGTTCGGGGTGAGTGGGCGAATGTTTATGAGGATTGTGAGTATTTGGAGTATGGGGGTTATTAGGAAAATTTTAGACACAAATGCATGCGTTGCGGTCTTGGTATAATGGCTGGGTTAGATTGGAGTTGCCATACATAATTCTAATGTGTTAAAATTCAGTTTTGCTTGGGGGCAAGCAAAAGTCAAGTGTGGGGTATTTTGATATGTGCATATTTAGTGTGTATTAAGTATAGTTTTTTATTCATATATTAGCTAAATTATCGCATATTATGGACAAAAGGTACTTAAAAGTGTTAAATTATGTTTTTCAGTCCAAAGATGAAGCTCGGAAGCAAAAAGGAAGCGGGAGAAGTGGTTAGGAGCTCGAGAGTGGAATGAAGAAGAAAAACACTAAAAAAAAGGCACCTACTCGTCAAGTCAGATATCCTACTCGAAGAGTCCGGTCGAGGAATCAGAAAGATAATGACTCAGAATTCCAGATAGTTATCGCAATACGGGGAATGTGAGAGGGACTCGACGAGTCACCATTTGACTCGACGAGTCGGTTCGCTTATTTAAAGATAACTCCACAGATCGATTAGAGGGAGTTCTGGGATGATTCAGAAGTGTTTTGCTGTGATTAAGAAGCCAGAAGAACCCTAGAAGTCGACAAAGAAAGCTAGAATTCAATTCCGGGAGTAATTAAGGCACAATTCCATCATTACTTATTCTTTTGTTTTATCAACATGATTAAGCAACTTGACTTTGTTTGTTTTCTGTTATTTACTTTAATTATGAACTAAAATCTTTAGACTTCTGTTTGGGGATACAAAGTTGACAATATGGTTTGATTGACTGGTAGGATTAATTCAAAGTTGGTGAATTTTTGTTATTTTAGGTTGCTAAAGAACCTTGTGTGTGAATAATAATTAATTTTCTATTAATAGGAAGATAATTGATTAGCATGAACATCTATTGATTATCAACCTCATATGATATGTGACCACTATACTATATGTCTAGGATTAATGAATATGAAACTAGAATTAATAAGAAAATTGAGTAAATTCATGTGCAAGCTTATAAGATGACCATCAAACAAGAGGTTAATTAAGAATAATAAATTAATTAGCTATTACAAGTCTAACTTAACCCGAATAATTAATCTAGTAAATATAATTAAATTAAACAATTGGCCACTGTTTGAGTTAGTTTATTTGCTAAGGATTAGGATAGTGAACATGAACCTAATCACTTGAATCGGTAATCAACGAAAGAATTAATCCATTGCGCTATTACCTTGAAATCAACCATAGAGTTAACCGAGTTGAACTAAACAGAAGTTCCTTTCCAATTATTGAATCTAGTTAAGTCGTTATTTTTTAGTCTTAAATTAGTTATAGTTAGTAAGTTTCTAGTCTTGTAAAACTAGAGAAAAACCCCTATTTCTTAATTAACTTAGATAGAATTAGTTTTTAATTTAATTTTGCCGTTCCCTATGTTCGATACCCTACTTATTTAGCTATACCACAATTGATAGGTTCAATGCCTTTTGTGTGTTATTTGATAATTAAAGTAGGTTTAAAACTAAGTGAGTTTTACACACATCTAGTTTTTGGCGCCGCTGCCGGGGAACGGTTCTAAAATTAGCATTAAAATTCTAATTCAATCGATCCTTTGTGTAAGATTCATCTTACACAAAGTTAATTTCTGTTTAAGTTTTTAGGTATTAAAAAAAAATGATTTTACCTTGGACTCGCTGAGTGCATTTGCCCAGACTCGGCGAGTACGACGCTGAATCATATTTAATTTTTTGTTCTTTTTTTCGCGTTATCTGTTTTGTTTGCAGTTGTTCATGACCCGAGGATCTGATACGCCTCTGGTTCCCCCTCTTGAAGATACGGAAACCGCATTAAGAAGAAACAAAGGCAAAACCGTTGGAGAAACCACTTCTTCAAAGAACTCACCACTCAAAAACCTAAAATCCGTTTTTAGCAAGAAAAGGAGCAGCAAATCAGGAGCATCCAGTGCATCGCTGACAATCGAAGACCTGATCCAAAAAGACACCGAGTACGAGACCGAGGAAGAAAACGAGCCCACGTACGAACACACATCCGAGTTTGAAGACGATTTAGCCACCGCTATGGCTAATATTGACGAAATCCCCATGGGGGAATGGAAGAAGAGGATGCGTGATGACACCGGCCCGAGACTTGTGCAACCCGCAATTCCCGCTACCGCTACTTTTGAGCTAAAGGGCCATATTCTCGCTCAACTCAAGGAGATCCCTTTTCACGGGAGAGATCACGAAGACGCCTATAAGCACTTGGATGAAGTAAATGATGTGGCAGATTACTTCAATGTACCCAATGTGCCTCGCGAGATATAACTTCTTCGCATGTTTCCTGTCACATTTAAAGGAGCTGCAAAAGATTGGTTAAAGTCACTCCCTCCCAGATTGGTCACTACATGGGCAAGATGAAAGAAGAGTTCATTGACCATTTCTGCCCACCTTCCAAGATATCCAAGCTAAAGAAAGCCATTGCCAACTTCGAGCAACAACCCGGAGAATCTCTTTATGAAGCTTGGGAAAGGTACAAGAGCCTACTTAGAAATTGCCCACACCATGACCTTAATAGCCAACAAGAGGTCTCCATCTTTTATGATGGAGTTAATGTCACCACAAGGCAACTACTCGATTCACAAGGCCCGCTCACCAGAAATCCGCCTCCGGAAATAAAGGAATTAATTGAAGAATTCTCCAAGCATTCTAGAGAATACCACAATCCGAGGAACGAAGTGAGTCGTGGAGCAGTGAACTTGGTTAACGATAGCATGGCGGCGGTAATAGCTAAACTCGATAGCCTAGACCGAAGAATGATGAAAATGGATTAAACAATCCATGCTATTAGGGTAGGATGCGAAAATTGTGGCGGCCCCCACCTCACCAAGGATTGTGATCGAGACGAGAACGGAAATAAAAAGGCTCAAGTATTTTATTCCAGTGGCGATAGATACGATGATGATTAAAGGAAACCGAAGAAGGAATGGCTCCGATATGAAGAATATAAAAAGGCTAAGGAGGAGAAATACAAACAGAAGGAGAGGGGATTCTATCAAAAGGAAGAGCCGGTGATAGAAAAGAAGGCAAATTTAGAAGATATGCTCACAAGGTTCATAACCGCGTCCGAGAAAAGACACAATGATCACGATGTAGCAATGCAAGAGACCAGAAACATGTTGAGGAATCAGCAAGCATCCATTCTCAACATTGAGAAACAGCTGGGATAGCTTGCACATCAAGTGAATGAAAGAAGACCGAGCCAACGTCCGAGCAACACCGAACCCAATCCAAGAATGGAGAACGTAAGCGTAATAACCTCCAGCAGTGAAGAAAAATTTACAGAAGCACTAAGGATCTCCAAGAAGAAAGAAGAAAAGGTAGAAGAATCGGAGCCAGAAAAACCCGACCCGACTCGCCGAGTCACTCCATTGGACTCAACGAGTCCATGCGAAATTTAAACACCTGCCATTTCTTCGAAACCTTATAAGCCTCCACTGTCATACCCAATCAAAGCCATGCCTGCAGAAAAAGTAGAAGCATACAGAACCTTCATGAATCATGTTAACGCTCTACAAGTTAATGTGCCATTTGTGGAAACAATACTTCAAACGCCTAAATACTTCAACTTGCTTAAGGGCCTTTTTGCTGCTAGGAAGGATTTGGCTGAAGTCGCAGAAGTATTGATGAGTGAGCTACCTGAAAAGAAGGGTGATCCAGGAAATATTGTGCTTCTGTGCCAATTTGGTAGTAAGGTCTTCACCCGAGCATTAGCTGACTCGGGGGCAAGAATCAATATGATGCCTTTGTCATTCTTTAAGAAGTTGAATTTACCAGAACCAAAACTGGTGAATATGAAGATCCATTTGGCGGACAAGACAATAATTCATCCACAAGGCATTTGTGAAGATCTCCTTATAAAAGTTGACAAGTTTATTTTCCCAGTAGACTTCGTGATTGTTGATATGGAAGAAGACCCCGAAATTCCAATTATTTTGGGGAGATCCTTCTTGAACACTGCGTGTGCTTTAATTAATATATGTGAGTCTACATTAACATTAAGAGTGGGTGATGAGGCTGTGACGTTTAAAGCTATTCCAGAAATCAAGCAAGAAGAGGAGAAGATTGAAGAAGTCTCTATGATCCAATTGGATGATGAGATATTAGAAAAAGAGCTTGCACGTTTGGTAAAAGAGGATCCAAGCAAGTTTGTGATACACTCTGAAGAAGAAAGAGATGTTAACAAGGACTTGGATGAATTAGAAAAGCTACTGGAAGGAGCCCACTCAGAAAAAACCCAAGAATTGATGGAATTCGATCCGACTCGCCGAGTCAGTTTAATGGACTCGACGAGTCTTGTCGATTTAGGCAAACACTTGGCTGACTTAGATCTGCCTGTTACTAGTTCTTCACATACCTTGGATTTCAATAATATACATGCTTCTTTAGAAGAACAAACAGCAGAAGGAGGAAAGGAAAGGAAAGTTCAATACGCCGATGTAGCATGTCTTGATACGGTTCATCTTGAAGATGGGTTAAGCACTGGAAAGGACGAAGAGATAAAGGAAAGGAGGGAGGAAGCTGATCACCTATTCACTACTAAACCTAAAGCACGGACCATCATGAAATGTGAAGTAATTAAATTTAAAGAGAAGGAGGTTCAAGAGAAGGTGAAAAAGAAGGGGGTTAAGAAGTAAAAGAGGAAAATGGAAGCCCAAGCAGCTAAGGATGAGACCGTGAAAAAGAAAAGAGATGCATTTAAAGAAAAGAGATGCATTTAAAAGGGCTTACAAGAAAAATATCCACACTTACAAGACCTAGTACAAATCACAAAAAGTTAGGCGTGCGTTCCCGATGCTCGAAGATGACGAAACGTAGATGGGAAGGAGTCTAGCTAACGCCTCCTTAAAAAGAAGCGCTTGGCGGGAGGCAACCCGTTATATAGAGTTTGATTTCTTTTACTTTTTAGTTTTTATTTATTTATTTATTTTCCCTTCGTTTTTTCAATCTTAATCTTCCAAATCATCGGACATGTCTGCTTGAGAGTGTGCATAGGCTATGTGTGGGGTGAAATGATTTACAATAAACAACAAAATTTTGAAAATTATGCATTTTTTTAAGCGACTCGCCGAGTCTGACCACGACTCGACGAGTCCATATGGATCTAGAGAAAACATGACTTCGCGACCAGACTCGCCGAGTCTGACCACGACTCGACGAGTCGGTATTAATTACAGAAAAAAAAATTATTTTGAAATTACTTTTACATTGGGTAACTAGGGTTTTAACCCTAAAAATCAGTTCTCACAACCACACTCGTCGGGTGTCGTCATTCTCTTTCTCTCTCAAGCATTCATCATTCTTCTTCATGTTTCTTTCAAATTTCTCAAGCCAATCTCAAAAGGTAACAAATTTCTTCTTTTTTTTCTATTAAGAACATGATTATAAGGCCATCTATGGTAGCAATTGCATGAAAAACCCGTTTTTGAGAAGTACTAAATTTCTAGGGTTTTGATTTTTCATAAGTTAAGTTGTTTTGAATGCTTATTTTGGCCTTAATACATTAATACTAGGTGTGTAGACAAAACCCTTGACAAAATTTCCAGGTTTTATGGTCCAATTTGCATCGACCCGTCGGCTGACTCGTGCAGTTTGCGCGTCTCCCCGAGTCGGACCTGGACTCGACGAGTCCAGTCGAGTGACATACAGTAGACATTTTTTTTAATTATATTCTGTGTTTTCTGGGTTTTGTGTATTTGTTTTGCAGAAATCATGTTCAGAAGGGGACAAAGTTCCAGTGGCAACGAAGGGGAGTTTCCATGGCTAAACTTCCCACAAATCGAGTCCGTTTTGACAATGAGGAAATGGAAGAAGAAGCTATCTGATATCAAGAAGAAGGAGGTTTATGTGCCAAACAGGATAGATTGGGAGTGGCTGCAAAGTGTTCGATATGAGGAGGAATTAGCTCCTTACCTTTTGAAGGAGTTTCAACATGAAGGCGAAACAATGGTCTGTGATGGGTGGAGCCGGGTCTTCCGTATTCAAGAGCCGGTTTATTTGGAGCTTTGTTTGGAGTTTTTCTCCATGGTATCTTTTACCGGGGGAGTGGATGTTTATCACCCGGCCAGCTTTAGTTTTTGCCTTGGGGGCGAGTTTCTTCAATGCTCTGTGGTGGATCTTGCCTGTCAATTAGGGATCTACGATCAACCCTTGGTTGCAATAAACATCTTTCGGGCCTTTTTGGCACAAACTCATATGGTGTTTCCCAAGGGAGTGACGAGTACGGGCTAGTGGAATACTATTGGAAACAAAGTTTATATCCTAAAGTCTGCACAGAAAGGGAGCATCCGATCCCCAACACACCGCCTCATACACCGCCTTATTTCATCCACCATCAATCAAAGAAAAGATGATGACAAGGTTTCCAACCTTGACGTCTTCCATTTATGGAGCATAATTACACCTGGCATCTTTTGCAACATTCCTTGGTGTTTAGCTTCATATCTCTCGGAGGTTGCGGTCAAAGATCGCAAAACCTCCCATATTAATGGTGGGATGTTTGTCACCCGATTGGGCAACTCATTCAGGTTGATGAACCGCGGTGCATGGAACTTCATGACATTGATCCCTACACCTCCGTTCAATCCCATTCTTTTCCGACGAGCGAGGATAATTGAAGATTATGGTGGTGGCCATTATGCCATCCCGAATGATGACCCCGTTGTTGGTCCCGAAGCACCGGGAAGGAGGGTAAGATTAAGAAGAGAGCGGGATGTGGAGGACGAGCCGCCGGTGATTCTGGTGGAGAATGAAGACATACCAATGGATTGGTACAATGTGGAGATGAGGCGGCTGCAGGATCAAATGGCGCGGGGGTTGAATTTTAGCAACCAATCTCATATCCGACTTTTTGACCACTTCAATATCCCACATATTGATGGTGGAAATTACCCATTTATTCCATCTTGGGATGAGGCGATTGGTGCGAGACGAAGTGGAGCCGGAGGAAGTGGAGCCGCCGCGGATGATGACGAGGACGAAGATTGATTTTTGTGTTTTAATCAAACAATTTTTATTTTCTGTTTTTTTTGTTATGTTTTTATTCTTATTTGGTGTGTATAACTTGTTTACGACTTTATTGTGTTTAATGATTGTATGCTTTAGTTATTTTTCAGGATTGGATTAGGATTGCTTGCTTAGGAAGTGTTTAGAGTTATAGCGAACGGGTGTTATAACGAGTGAAAGCGAATCAAGGAAGCGGAACTTTAACGTCAAAGTGTCGAGTCCGGTCCCTAGGGGTATGAGCAATTGAGTCTAAACATGAGGAACAGTTAGAGAAGTTTTTAGAGGCTGAGACAGTTCCAAAATACCAATTTTTTTCGTTCAGTGGCCTACTCGTCGAGTGCACTTAACTGACTCGACGAGTCGCCTTGTATTTCCACATATTTTGAGAAGGCGCGCTAGTACTCGACGAGTCGACCATATGACTCGACGAGTCATTCATTTTTTATACCGACGGACTGCTGATTTGATGCTGCTACTTGTACCACTTGCTCACTTATTCTTCCATATCCATTCTTGAAGATCTTACACCGATTTATGCGTATTTGGAGCGACCCACACGACATGAGACAACCAAGGCATGGATGAGATGTTACCATGTCTAAAGTTAATTGAAGTTGGAGCTGAAATCAAAGTGATCAACCTATCCACTGCGATCCTAGGGGAGTTTGTTCCAATTCCCTCTTTAGTTTTTTTTATGTTTTTTATGCATAATATGCAATGAGGGCATTGCATCACATAAGTGTGGGGTAGGGGGTTGGTTACATAATAGTCAATTTTAAAAAAATTGCATACCAAAAGTATTATTTAGGACTTAATTAGAGAATTTTGGTAAAGAAATTAGGATTCCATGTTAGAATTGTGTTGATAATTGCATGAAGACCGAAATGTTTAGTTGAGCCTATATACGTTCTAGTGCATTTGTGGCTTCCTTATTTCAGTGAAATCATGAGACAAAAACACGACGTTGCTCAGCCTGAGGGATGCAATATGTTTAGCAGCCTAAACCTGAAATGTATCCAGGAAAATTTTTATCGTTAGCCAATAAAGGTTGAGAGTGAGCGCCCCTGCTTAAGCATGTAGGGATTTGAGTGACAAAAGTGAGGTATACATGTAAAAAAAAGAGAGAATTACAAGAAAAGTTGTAAGAATTTTGGAGCAAATGAAGTGAAGATCTAAAGATCAAAATTCCAAGAAATCAAAAAAAGTTGAAGATACCAAAAATCAATACAAGTTGGTGAATTCAAAGATATTCAAGATCAAATTATCAAGGAAGTGAAGAATTGAAAGAGCTCCATAGTGGTATCGAAAAGTTGTAATTCTAGAATATGTATGCTTGGGTTGCTCAATTAAAAATACCTTAAGGGTAAAGAGGTTTTCTGAGGATGGATTCGGAGGGTTGCATAAAATGAGCATAGTTCGGGGTGAGTGGGCGAATGTTTATGAGGATTGTGAGTATTTGGAGTATGGGGGGTTCTTTAGGAAAAATTTTAGACACAAATGCATGCGTTGCGGTCTTGGCATAATGGCTGGGTTAGATTGGAGTTATCATACATAATTCTAATGTGTTAAAATTCTGTTTTGCTTGGGGGCAAGCAAAAGAAAAGTGTGGGGTATTTTGATATGTGTAAAACTCACTTAGTTTTATACCTACTTTAATTATCAAATAACACACAAAAGGCAGTGAACCTATCAATTGTGGTATAGCTAAATAAGCAGGGTATCGAACACAGGGAATGGAAAATTAAACTAAAAAACTAATTCTATCTAAGTTGATTAAGAAAAAGGGGTTTTTCTCTAGTTTTACAAGACTAGAAACTTACTAACTATGACTAATTTAAGACTAGAAAATAACAACTTAACTAGATTCAATAATTGGAAAGGAACTTCTGTTTAGTTCAACTTGGTTAACTCTATGGTTGATTTCAAGGTAATAGTGCAATGGATTAATTCTTTCGTTGGTTACCGATTCAAGTGATTAGGTTCATGTTCACTACCCTAATCCTTAGCAAATAAACTAACTCAAACAGTGGCCAATTGCTTAATTTAATTATATTTACTAGATTAATTATTCGGGTTAAGTTAGACTTGCAATAGCTAATTAATTTATTATGTTTAATTAACCTCTTGTTTGATGGTCATCTTACAAGCTTGCACATGAATTTACTCAATTTTCTTATTAATTCTAGTTTCATATTCGTTAATCCTAGACATATAGTATAGTGGTCACATATCATATGAGGTTGATAATGAATAGATGTTCATGCTAATCAATTATCTTCCTATTAATAGAAAATTAATTATTATTCACACACAAGGTTCTTTAGCAAGCTAAAATAACAAAAATTCACCAACTTGGAATTAATCCCACCAATCAATCAAACCATATTGTCAACTTTGTATCCCTAAACAGAAGTCTAAAGATTTTAGTTCATAATTAAAGTAAATAACAGCAAACAAACAAAGTCAAGTTGCTTAATCATGTTGATAAAACAAAAGAATAAGTAGAATGATGGAATTGTGCCTTAATTACTCCCGGAATTGAATTCTAGCTTTCTTTGTCGACTTCTAGGGTTCTTCTGGCTTCTTAATCGCAGCAAAACAGTTCTGAATCGTCCCACAACTCCCTCTAATCGATCTGTGGAGTTATCTTTAAATAAGCGAACTGACTCGTCGAGTCAAGTGGTGACTCGTCGAGTCCCTCTCACATTCCCCGTATTGCGATAACTATCTGGAATTCCGAGTCATTATCTTTCTTATTCCTCGATCGGACTCATCGAGTAGGCTATCTGACTCGACGAGTAGGTGCCTTTTTTTAGTGTTTTTCTTCTTCATTCCATTCTCTAGCTCGTAACCGCTTCTCCTGCTTCTTTTTGCTTCCGAGCTTCATCTTTGGACTGAAAAACATAATTTAACACTTTTAAGTACCTTTTGTCCATAATATGCGATAATTTAGCTAATATATGAATAAAAAACTATACTTAATACACACTAAATATACACATATCATTAATTCAAAATTCATAACCCAAGGAGGTTTATATTGGTGATAAGGATGAGGCAGGTTTCCGTAGATAAACCTTTATCCATTTTATTACTCCCTAAGGATTCGTATGCTTCCTTAATTGCCAAGAAAAGATCTTTAACCATCTAGAATTCATCCCTACCTCCTCATGGGAGATCCTAGAATTGGTAAATGTTAAATATTTAAACATTCGCACCTTTAGTACTTTCACTTTAAATTAATCTAATTAATCCCAAAATTAATTCCAATTAATTTCTGATTACTTTTTAATTAAACAATATTATTTCTAATTAATATATTATTTTCATAACATATTAATAAACTATTTATTTTTTATTTCTAATTAAATTATTAATCATATAATAAATTAATAAATCAACATCTCTCTCCAAAATGCAATCCATTCAGTCACTAGGGTAGAGGGCAACACAAAAGGACTTTGCTAATAATTCAAGATTGTACTAATTGAGTTATTGGCTTAGTCACTTAATCCAACAGTCTCCAACTATGATAAGTCTAAAACTAATTTACATGTATAATTTCTAAATTAAAATAGGAAAGAGTGCTTTCTAATGCAACTTCAAAACTCTAATCCGATTAGATATTTGTCCTTTACATAAGTGATCAAATATTCCTCCGTTCTACAAGATATCGTATGGACATGAGACATGGATTAGACTTAATATGATAACCCAATATTCTGTTTCCTGATTTATTGATTTATGATAAGTGAGTTCAAACTACTAATTGAATACAAGAATTCAGTTTGGGCTCTATCAAGCACTTCAGATATCGACAAAAAATCGTCGAGGGGCCCAAAGATATCACTTTTCCCAGTAGGGCAAAAGGAACATATAAATTTCGATAGATATTCTTGTATCCTTTACTCAGCAAATCATATACGATCTTAAGTTTTAAAACAACATGTGAGTGATGTGTTTTTGCAATACCAATGCACAATGGACTTGCAACTTACAACTCATATATCTCTGTTATAAGAATATAAGATATTATCATCTCTGAATTACTTGTGATAGAATCCATGAAATAATTCTCCGAGCATGGGTTTATCCAATACTCAAATATCCATTTTGTAAGTAACCATTCATGTTTTAGCAACACAATTGCTATGTCTAAAATCTTAACACAATCTACAATCTTATTCATAACAATCTTCATCCACTACTTACTTCCTAAAGTATGAGCAACTGTGGAGCTTCGAATAATCAAATTATTTTGGAAGTAAAACATGCAATGTGAAACACAATAAAAAACGAATTAACTATGATCTCAGTAAATAAATATCTATTGTTTAATCAACATAATAATTACGACTTTATTTATTATATAAATTTTCTAGTAATCAACAAACCACTTGAATTAAATAACATTAGTTATGCCATGTTAGGAACATGTATACTATGCCTCTCTATGGTCCTTCCTTTATAAACAGATTGATTGGACACTATTTCAATGATGCTCATTTCATAATTCAATATGCTTGTCACAATCTAGAATGTGTTGGTATTCCATCCTTACATGCATTGACCTTTTGTGATGTCGAGGATTTAAAGTCACAAAGACTAGGCAAACGATATTACATAATGTTCCATTGGAACTTTGTTACTAGAAACAGTTCCATTATAAATTAAGGTTCAAATTCAAGGTACACTCCTTGAAAACTTCTTTTGCATTAAAGTTTCCTACTCACATGTAGATTTAATAATCAGCCCCCACTATGGAAACATTTCTATATTGGCATATGACCATCTATTCTGATCAAGAATCATTTCAATACAGAATAATGTCACTATAGTCCGTCCAAATTAATACCATACTTGCAACTGTCCACAAGCAACAAATCTTCAGTAAACCTCAGAATGTTCTTGAAATATGTTTAACAACTCTAGTCATACAAAAATTTTAAACATTTTCCTCTCAATGCTAAGGAATTTGGAAAAATCACAATACATGGATATTACAGAATATGTAATTGAACCAATATCCGAAGCCTATATAACTCCATTCATTATATTTGATGTATGTTCAATCTTTTTCTATAATATTTTCATATATAGAATTTCCTATGTTGTAGCATTTAAACATGAAATTCACTTATGTATATTACTAAGTTATATTAAACTGTACTATCTAATCCTTTTTATTCGAAACAAAGTATGAGTCCCGTAACATCCCAAAATTTAAGACCAAAAATTTAGTTTTTAAATTAGATAATTAAAAAACCATTTGTATGAAAACATCCATAATATCAACTCATATCAAAACCCACGTATTAATAGTCAAAACATGTCATGATAAAATAACATCAACGTATAAATCCCCACGATCTCCTGTGTGGAAAATGTAGTGTGGTGCATTGCGGTCATGCTGACTCCTTTCCCTTTTAAGTGGAAGTACCTGAAACCAAAACTAAAAACTATATGCTCAAACCATAGTGAGTTCCCCCATCATACCATACACCATACAATATATAAAAACATGAGTTTTCAAACAAAATTTTTCATTTTTAACATTAACAAAACCACATGTCTCAACATTAATTCTCAAAGACCAAATACAAGTTTTCAAAACAATTGTTCAAATCCTGGATACACAACATAACTCCAAATCCCGAGTGTGTGTACAATCACATTGATGCCTTCCCACGATCCTCCGGGGTACCTGAAACACATAACACATAACACGGTAAGCACGAATGCTTAGTGAGTTCTCCAAAATACCACATACAACAATTCACCACTCGAGGCTATACTCTATACGACACTTTGGTCATTGAGTCTCAACAGGACCCTCTAGTCCCGTAGCTCGTTGAACCCTCTGGTCCGGTCTAGCTCGTTGAACCCTCTGGTCCGGTCTAGCTCGTTGGACCCTCCGGTCGGGCCTGGTTGTGCCTTTCGGCCTCATCAATCGTTGGATCCTCTGGTCCGATTAGAATGGCACATAACATATATATATATATATATATATATATATATATATATATATATATATATATATATATATATATATATATATATATATATATATAATCACAATACACATAATCTCAAACAATGACCTTCTTGTCCACATATAGATACCACCCTAGGTAACGTATAGTGAGAAGACTCAACTTGGTAAACTTGAATGCTCTTGAACTTAAAACACTGATCTAGCCTCTAGTTAATCATACTAAGAAATTATGTCTAATTAATAATGGCTCTCAGAGGCTAGACTAATCCCTCCTATGCTGTCTCAGAAGGGTAAAAGACCATTCTACCCCTCCAATGGTCCAAAAGTCCATAGGCTGATTTCACCCTATGCCATGCGTATTGGTATTTACACTCCGCGTACATCCCAATTTCACTATTGACTCATTTATGGTCTTAATCAGTTGAGACCTTGGCTCAAACTACAAATCTGGACCCCCAGAGCCTCATAATCCGTATAGTCGAGGACTTTACGGCTTTGCATGGCTGTAAAGGTCATCATCAACCAAAACACACCAAACAATGACCTTCTGGTCCACATATAGATACCACCCTGGGTAACGTATAGTGAGAAGACTCACCTTGGTAAACTTGAATGATGTTGAACTTAAAACACTGATCTAGCCTCCACTTAATCATACTAAGAAATTATGTCTAATTAATAATGGCTCTTAGAGGCTAGACTAATCCCTCCTATGCTCTCTCAGAAGGGTAAAAGACCATTCTACCCCACCAATGGTCCAAAAGTCCACAGGCTGATTTCACCCTATGCCATGCGTACTGGGATTTACACTCCGCGTACGTCCCAATTTCACTATTGACTCATTTATGGTCTTAATTAGTTGAGACCTTGGCTCAAACTACAAATCTGGACCCCCAGAGCCTAATAATCCGTATAGTCGAGGACTTTACGACTTTGCATGGCTGTAAAGGTCATCATCAACCAAAACACACCACTTTCTTCACTAAAGAGCTCATATCTCATGCATGGCTCACTCTTAATGTTCAAGATCAAATTTTTATCAATCTATAACACTTAATATACTAAATACGGTTAGATCAAGGTATATGGAGCTCCCTTTGCTCATAAAGTCTCCATCTTTGGGACAAAATTCCAAGAAATGTCCTATAATGCACAAATCAAAAAGATTGAGAAAACTTTGAGCTTTTTACCTCCAATTGTAGCTCCAGCCTCTGAAAAGCCTAGATCCAAGGATTGCACACCAAAGTGAGGCCAAAACATTTCTTATATAGAGCTCACCCCCACATTATTTGGGCTTAGTACGCCCAGCGTATAGTATGGTACACCCAGCATATTGGGTAGACTCCGCGTCAAGAACATGCTCACGAGTACGCACATCGTACTCTCCCTTACGCTCAGAGTACCCAAAAGCCACGTTTTTCTTTCAAGGACTAATTTTGACAACTTGGGGAAAGAAAAGGATCAAAGGAATATACCTGAATTTCGGGATGTTAGAATTCTCCCCCACTAGAATCGGACTTCGCCCTCAAAGTGTTGCTCTGCAAATAACTTGGGGTACTGCTCCCGCATCTCCAGCTCTAGTTCCCAAGTCAAATTAGACCCCCTCCGGTGTTGCCACTGGACCTGAACCAGAGGCACTTCCTTGTCCCTCAAGACCTCCACCCTCTGATCTAGAATCAGGATCAGTGTCCTAATGTAATTGAGGTTTGCATCCACCTGAATGTCCTCTAATGGTACTACCATTGTCTCATCATCCATATACTTCTGCAACTGGGACACGTGGAAGGTGCTATGGATATGGATCAACTTCTCAGGTAGCTCCATCAAATATGCTACCTTGCCAACCATGGCAATCACCTTGAAAGGTCCAACATATCGAGGCCCCAACTTTCCCCGCTTCCTAAATCAGATCACTCTTTTCATGAGGAAACTTTAAGAAGCACAAAGTCTCCAACCTGGAACTCCATCTTGGATTATCATCTGTCCGCGTAACTCTTCTTACGACTCTGAGCTATTTGCAACCTCTGTCTGACCTACTGAATCTGCTCGGTTGTCTTTGATACAATCTCCGTGCATCCCATAACTCTCTACCCCACCTCTCCCCAACATATGGGAATATGAAACCTCCTCCCATAAAGAAGCTCAAAGGGAGGCATACTGATGCTCGAGTGGTTGTTGTTGTTATAGGAAAACTCATCCAAGGGTAGGTACGAGTCCTAACTCCAACCAAAATCCATAACGCATGCCCGAAGCATGTCCTCGAGTATCTGAATCTTCCGTTTACTCTGTCCATCTATCTATGGGTGGTGGGCAGTACTAAAATGCAATCGCGTTCCTAACTCCTCATGTCGAGCTACCACCTCTCGCACATAAATCTCGGCCAGTCTCTAAGCAGAAGATCTCTCACTAATAGCAAGGAAGTGAGCGCTCTTTGTCAACTGATCCACAATCACCCAGATCGAGTCAACTCCCCACGCCATCCTCAGCAATTTAGTGATAAAGTCTATCGAGATTTTCTCCCACTTCCACTGGGGAATCTCCAAAGGCTACAATGGACCATGAAGATGCTGGTTCTCTGCCTTGACCCGACGGCAGGTCAAACACCTCTCTACTACCCATGCTACATCTGTCTTCATACAGAGCCACCAATGGTCTCTCTTCAGATCCAAATACATCTTAGTGGCCCTGGGATGGATCGAAAATATTGATCTATGCGCCTTCTCCATCAAAGTGCTACAAGCTTCGCCTGTATAAGGCACCCAAATCTGACCTTGAAAGGTCATTAGTCTCCGGCTATCCATCACAAACTCGGATACCAGGCCGATCACCCGGTCCTTCTTGCAGTTCTCTGGTCTCACGACCTCCGCCTGGGCCTCTCGTATGGTATCCAACACCGGAGTCATCACTATCATCCTCATGCATATATCCCGAATCGGGGCACTCTCCGTCTTGCAGCTCAGGGCATCAACTACAACGTTTTGCTTGCCTGAGTGATACAGAATCTCACAATCGTAATATTTTACCACATCCAACCATCTTCTCTAGCGCATATTCAGGTTACGTTGATCCATTAGATATCTCAACCTCTTGCGGTCCATGTAAATGGTACACCGAACCCCGTATAAGTAATGTCGCCAGATCTTGAGGGCAAACACCACTGCGCCCAACTCTAAATTGTGGGTGGGATACCTCATCTCATAAGGGTGCAACTGCCTCCATGCATATGCTATCACGTGCCCCTTCTGCATAAGCACTGCACCTAACCCTGATATAGATGCATCATAGTAAACCACAAAGTCCTCCATTCCCTCAGGAAAAGCTAACACTGGAGCTTCCCACAACCTCTGGCGAAGATTCTTAAATGAGGTCTACTGATCTGGACCCCATACAAAAGGAACACCCTTCCGGGTCAACTTGGTGAGAGGAACAACAATCTTGGAGAAATCTCTGATAAACCTCCGATAGTAGCCAGGTAACCCCAGAAAAGTCCTGATCTCGGTGGGGGATCTCAGCACCTCCCAACTCATAACCACCTCAATCTTGTCCGGGTTGACCAAAATCCCATTTTGATTCACGAGGTGTCCTAAGAACTGGACCTCTCGTAACCAGAAATCACATTTGGAGAATTTGGCATAAAGCCTTTCCGATCATAATACTTAGAGAATCTCTTTAAAATGCTCCTCATGCTGCTCTCTAGATTTCAAATACACCAAAATATATTCAATGAACACGATCACCAAACGATCCAACATAGGTTTGCATACTCGGTTCATGAGATCCATGAATGCTACCGGTGCATTGGTAAGCCCAAAAGGCATCACCACGAACTCGTAATGCCCATAACGAGTTCTAAATGTTGTCTTTTTAATATCCTCCTCAGGAACCCTCATCTGATGATACCCAAACCTCAAACCAATATTCGAAAACCTAGATTCACCCTGCAACGGATCAAATAGATCATCGACCCTCGGGAGTGAATAACGGTTCTTGACCGTTATCTTGTTCAACTCCCAGTAATCAACACACATACGACGTGAACCATCCTTTTTCTTGACAAAAAGGATCGTTGCTCCCTGCAGTGAGCTACTCGGCCGAATAAATCCCTTTCCCAATAGCTCCTGAAGTTGTAAAAATAAATCTTCCATTTCTGGCAGTGCAAGGTGATAGGGCGCCTTGGTGATAAGTGCCACCCCTGGAAGCAAATCCATGTGAAAATCTACCTGCCACTCGGGAGGCACACCCGGACATTCCTCGGGGAAAACATCCAGAAACTCATTAACCATCGGAACCTCAACGACAATACTCGGTATCTCAATAAAGTCTTGTGTATCTGACACATATGCTAGAAAAACCATGCAACCTTGCTGCAAGCTCTACCTCGCCCGAGTAGCCGAAAAAAATGTTGACCCAGATAGGGTAACCTCGCCGAATACTATAAGTACTCCCCCACTAGGATTTCAGATGGTCACCCACTGATGCTCATCGTCGATCATGGTCCTGAATCGGCTCAACCAATCCATGCCTATCATGACGCAGACGTCCCCCATCACGATAGGCACCAACTCTATCAGAAACTCGACTCCAAAAATCTCAAGCACACATCCCCGAATCACATCAGTCGTAAAAACAGCATGCTTATCAGCTATGGATACTCTCAAAGGTTGACTCAAGGCCTCAAGTCGGCTACTGATGTGATGACTCAATGCTAGCGATACGAAAGATCGACACACACCTGAGTCAAACAACACTAAAGCAGTTACAGAACTCACAAGAAAGGTACATAAACATACCACATATAAGCATCATATATATATATATATATATATATATATATATATATATATATATATATATATATATATATATATATATATAAGAATAAACAAAAGATCACATACCAGCCACACCATCGGGTGCTGCGCGGACCTCCTCCACTGTCAACTGGAAGGCTCTGCCGCGAGCCTTCAGTGCCTCGGCCTTCACTGGCCGCCCCTTTGAAGCTTTAGTAGAAGAAGGCGTAGATCCCTGCGTTGATCCCTGAAGTAACTGTGGGCACTCGACTTCCGATGGCCAGTCTGGTTGTAATGAAAACAAACTGAAAAATCACTTGGGGCAATCCCTCGCGATATGCCCCTCCTTCCCCACTTGTAACACACACCTGATTTTCAAGCTCCATCATGCCTCTTGCCACACTTCCCAAATATGCGACCCTTATGACCTCCCGATATCGCATCAGCGGGCTTTGCCAGCTTGGCTGACGGCTCAGATTGTGTTGGCCACCTGTCCATCCTCTGAGACTCTGCCTCCTCCCTGGCCTGAGTCTCTAGCTCAATCTCCCTCTTCTGAGCATTTTCCTGGAGCTTGGAAGATGTTCGGTATGTCAAGTTTTCCACAAACTCACGAATGTCTCTCCTTAAAAAAGTTAGATATCGGCTCATACATGCTTGCTCAGTAGACACATGCTCAGGGCAAAACAACACCCTCCCATGAAACATCCGGGTGATCGCAGTCACAAACTCAGTCCCCTACTTGAGCGACAAGAACTCCTAGGCCAACTGTTCCCTCTCCACTGGGGGAATGTACTAATCTCGAAACATAGTGGTGAACCTCTCCCAAGTCACCGTGGTAAGCGTTGCAGTAGAAAAGTTAGCTGTCACAAACTTCCACCAATCCTTCGCTCCCAAGCGAAGATGGTTCAGCACGAACCGTACCCTCAGATGCTCTAGACAAGAACACGTGTAGTAGTATCCCTCAATGTCAGAAATCAATCTCATCGCTGCTATCGGATCCTGAGTCCTATCAAACTCTGGTGGCTTCGTACTGCTGAACTGTCGGTACAGCAACGAGTCACCCCCTGTGGCCTAGCAGCAGCAATGGCAGTGGTGGTCGCAACAACAACAACATCGATAAGATCAGCATACCGCTCATCATATGTCTTAATCTACATGGTCTTGATAGACCCAAACATCTATTGTATCTTGGCCCGAATGGCTGCAGCCACCTCATCATGAATCATCCTGTGAATCTCATCATCATTAACACTGCTGCTCCCTCGAGTGTGGCGCGTACCCACCATGATGTCTCTAAAACACAAAACAAAAGAAATTAGAGACTCACTCGAGTCTTCTCTCACCCGACCACTCAACCCTACTTGTTCCTTAGCACCGTAAGGGTTCTTACTTAGGCTGCTTGCTGACCCAAATGTTTCTAGTAGTAAGGGCCCTATACTACCTTCTACACCACATAAATATTAACCCCAAGTCCTCCTCCTAGGATCCCAGATCGCAAGTACTATATATCTTGCTGAATGTAGGCTACCCTCCAGTAGACCTCTCATAAGCTCCTCTTTGCTACCTACTCACACTCGAAGTACTTCACATTAGCAGGAACTCCTACGCTAAGGCATCACAAATCAGGCCACTCTAGTCCTAAGTATGAATATCTAGCCTATTGTAGCATACATAAGACATCTCATAATATCTCATAACAAATAATGTATGGGTATTTTGGGAAATCACTATTCGGGCACTGGCTGATTGTACACATTGCTATTTTCTGGTATTTTGGATCTTCTACTCTTTTTAGAAAAATTGTTTCTTTTGAAAACTTTTATCAAATCCTCAGTTTGAGTTCAGATATGTCCAAAGGTGTATACGAATCCATCAAACCAAGGCTTTGATACCAACTTGTAACAACATGATTTTTCAAAAAAAAATCATTTTTAATATTAATAAAAACACATGTCTCAACATTAATTCTCAAAGACCCAATACAAGTTTTCAAAACAATTGTTCAAATCCAGGATCCACAACATAACTCCAAATCTCGAGTGTGTGTAGAATCATGCCGGTGCCTTCCCGTGATTCTCCGGGGTACCTAAAACACATAACACACAACAGAGTAAGCACGAATGCTTAGTGAGTTCCCTAGAATACCACATACATCAATTCGCCACTCGAGGCTATACTGTGTACAACCCTCTGGTCAGTGTTTGTTAGCGGTACCCTCTAGTCCCGTAGCTCGTTGAACCCTCTGGTCCGGTCTAGCTCGTTGGACCCTTCGGTGCGGTCAGAATGGCACATAGCATGTATGTATGTATGTATGTATATATATATATATATATATATATATATATATATATATATATATATATATATATATATATATATATAATCACAATACACTTAATCTCAAACAATGACCTTCCAGTCCACATACAGATACCACCCTAGGTAATATATAGTGAGAAGACTCACCTCGGTAAACTCGAATGATCTCGAACTCAAAAGATTGACTAGCCTCCGCCTAAACATACACATAAATCATCCAAATTAATAATGGCTCTGAAAGGCTAGACTAATCCCTCCTATGCTCTCTGAGAAGGGTGAAAGACCATTCTACCCCTCCAATGGTCCAAAAGTCCACTTGTTGACTAAACCCTAAAAGTCAATGAAAGTCAACCCTATGGATTACGCGGCACGTACTCGATCCCTACGTTGGGCGTACTCGACCACTATGCAGATAACGTGCTGATTTCACCCTACGCCCCATGTACTGGGATTAACGCTCATCGTACTTCCTAGTTTCACTATTGACTCATTTATGGTCTTAATCAGTTAAGACCTTGGCTCAAGATGCAGATCTGGACCCTCCACAGCCTCATATTCCATAAAGTCAAGGACTTTACGCCGTTGCATGGCTATAAAGGTCATCGTCAACCAAAATACACCAGTTTCTTCACTAAAGAGCTTATATCTCATGCATGGCTCACTCTTAACGTTCAAGATCAGATTTTTATGGATCTATAACACTTAATACATTGAATAAGGAAAGATCCAGGTATATGGAGCTCCCTTTTCTCATAAAGTCTCCACCTTTGTGACAAAAACCCTAGAAATGACCCATAATGCACAAATCAAAAAGATTGAGAAAGCTTTGAGCTTTTTACCTCCAAATGATGCTCCAACCTCTGAAAATCTCAGATCCAAGGCTTTCACACCAACTCTTTCTTCTTCAATTTAACCTTTTTCTCGTCAATAGCACACAAGAACACTATCAAGATTAAACACACACACACACACACAAGGTCTAGAACGAGTGTTTGGCACACTTAGGGTTTTGCTCTATGGAAATGGTGGCTCAAAGTGAGGCGAAAACGTTTCTTATATAGGGATCACCCCTACAATTAGGGTTTCCATCTGGACCTAGTATTCCCAACGTACTGGTAGACTCCGCGTTAAGAACATGCTCACGAGTACGCGGATCGCACCCTTCCTTACACCCAATTTTCTCAAAAGCCACATTTTTCATCCAAGGACTAATTTTGACATATTGGCGAAAGAAAAGGATCAAAGGAATATACATGAATTCCGGGATGTTACACAATAACATATTGTCTAGCATATCTGGGTACTGGCCTGCCCATTCGGTATTTTACAACCAGTAAATGCGTAGCATATTAAGGTGTTGGCCTATCTCTTCGGTCTCTTTCAACCGCTAACTGCCTAGCATATATTGGTGTTGGCGTACCACTTCATTCTCTTTCAACTAGTAGCTTCCTAGCATATCTGGGTGCTGGCCTACCCCTTCTATCTCTTTCAACCGGTATCGGGGACTATTTCACCCCTACCACAACCACATATCATCCTAGTACATAAACACATAAGTCACATACTGCCTAGCATATCTAGGTGTTGGCATACCCCTTCGGTCCTTACAACTGGTAATGGGGTCTATCCTACACCTCCTACCACTATCACAAAAACTATTGATCACATTGTCATCTCGATGAAGACAAAGTCACTAACCATATAACACTAAAGAACACTTAACTCGATAGGAGGCTCGTATAATCCATCAGGTAGAAGATTCATCCCTGCAATGGTTCAACTCAAACGAGAGCTGCAGAATAGGGCCAAACCAATTTCTCTGAGATTATTTAATCTCGTTGTGAGTAACCTAGTATTACCCAAACAATCATTTACCTATACATGGAATCCTAAAACACTAATACTTCAAAGCATATATAGGTGCTGGCCTCCCATTTGGTTTATTTCAACCAGATGCTGCCGATCAGATCTGGGTGCTCGACCTACTCCTTCGGGCTAACTCGATTGGATATTGCCAAGCATATTTGGGTGCTCGACCTACCGCTTCGGTCTAACCCAACTAGATACTAACGAGTATATCTAGGTGATCGACTTACCCCTTGGGTCTAACCTGACCAGATACCGACCGAAACACTAGAACTGTCTGAAACAGCATGCTACCTCCTAGCTGCCTTCCATAATCTATTGTGACCTCCCTGGTCTTAATTCGTCTACGAGTCCTCTAAAATATGGGTTCTAGCTTAGTTACTGAGCCAAAAGGCTCACACACTGTTGCCCTTTGTGACTTCCAACAGAAAACTCTACAGGTAATACCTACTCAAACCATCTCGAAACTATCCCGATGCTATGTTGAATGCTACAGGTCCAACAATAGTCCTCCTCTTACCCGGTCTCCCTCGACCTACCATTTCCTAATTTCAAAACATGCTGTGGTTTACAATCTTGCGAATTGGTCCACCCTGGCGTAAGTCATCTGAAGAAATCCGTTAATGCCACAACTACCCTGCAGTCTTTCTGCACTTTCCACACTATCTGACAACTTGTGAATTTTAAGGCTACCTCCGTAGTCTTTCAACACTTTCCAAATTACCTAAATGCATGTTAATGTTACGGCTATCCCCACGATCTTACAACCTTTTCTCCCTAACACAACCACAGTCCAATGCCTTACCCCTAATCTATCAATTCAAAACACCCACAGTGTCAGGCACGCACCTAACCAAATGCCCAAACTAAACTCAATTCATAACTGAAACCCATATTGATTCCCCTAAATTCTGCTATCAAGTATCAAGAAGACGCGATTCACATGCAGGCAAGCTTTAGCAAACTCCCAGTTCAGTACAACCCTCAAACTAAACAGCTACTTGGGCCGCCTTTGTCCTTGTTGAGGATGGGATATTCATTCTTGTTTCATAACCACTCCTGCCCTTGAATACCTGAGTGATTCTCCCCCACTTTGAATCGACTAAATTCCCAAATCACACTAGAATCAAAGGATTCCCAATCCTTCTTACCTTACAATTATCGACCTGATGATAACTAGCGCTTACCAACTAGTGCTCCGTCACTAGCTAATCTCAACGATTACCCAAATCCTATAATCTGGAAGAATACTCTCGAGACCATAACCAGTCTGATAATCCAAACCATCTCCAATGATACCATACCAATTTATTGAGTTCTTATGCTAACGACTAAGAACCATAACTCTTTCCATGTATCGATGAACCTCTACACTAATTTCTATCCTCAAGGAATTATTGAACTCTAACCGACTTTAGTCCATGCAAAGGTACAATTCCCTGGACACATCCAATGATCAAACAACTCATACAAATGACACCACCATCATCTTGCTACCATTCCGTTCTTAACAACGATAGTTTCTTGAACTCCAAGGCTCTTCGTTAGGCAAATGTCCCTCGTAACTGAACAAATGATAAAACACTGAGCCTTGGCTTCACTAAAGAACTTCCCTACTAATTCTTGACCAAAGATCCTCCAAGCAATACTCTTGAATGGATTCCGACAAAGACCCAGAATAATAATGATACACATGGGACCCATTCCTCAAGATACGTCCATATGAAGACTCATCAAAGACTCCTCGACATGCAGAATGGCATATGACAATCCTTGATAACTCAGACAATAGTAGAGAACCGAACTGAGATCTAACTCTTTCAAACTCAATCAAAATTCCAAATAAGCGGTGCTCCAACCCACAACCTCAAGAATAGACCATTTCCCTTGGCTTAGCCAAAAGCAAATTGAAGTACAAGGACTGAACTCACTGAACCCCGACAATGCTGGATAACCACCCCTTGAACTTTGACCGCTGACCTTCCCCATAATATCCCTAAAACCATCCCCTATCACAACCTAAAATGATGATGAACGTTCCAAACCCACAAAAAGGAAACCAGTCTTTCACTAACCACTAGTAATTCAGGATATGCGATTGGCATATGACCTCACTTGAAAATGCACCACAAACACAAGCAGATGAACAATCCAAGGATACACTTACCCAAACCGATGCAAGATCCCAATAACAAAATGCAGATTAAATTGAAAAGAAAGCAAGGATACATACCCGCAATATCGCCTGCTGGAGTCTCGACCTCCCCATCCTGACACTACAAAATCTGACTCCTCTTTGTAGGGGTTCCTGCCCTATCCTCTCGACCATCAGAGATTTAGAAAATAGCTAGTGTAAGTACACCTAAAGCTACTCCCTTCCTTGCCGAACAATCGACTTTCTTGTGGCCTACTTGATATTAGCAAAAACATAATGGGCTTGCCTAAAGTGGTCAATCCCTACTGGCGTGACCAATCCTACCACACTTATAGCAGCTAAAACCCTGCGGTCTCTTCTCAGGACCCTGAATCGATGATCCAAAACCTTGGGTCTCTTCTCAGGACCCTCCCCTATACGTGCCTGGCACGACCTTCCCTCTCCAAGGTGATCAAAATTGATCTCTCGCCCTTGGACTCTGGAAGTCATATCCTTCATGGTATGATACCCTGACATGCTCACCAGCTCACTCGCCAACGGTTGATCTGTAACAGTTGGAATGGCCTCTACCCTAAACCGAGTCACAAACTCCTCCTACGACATAGTCTCTAAATTAGAAAACATGGTAGATCACACAATCAATTCCCAATAATTCCTTGTTGCCTGATACAGGAGATCCAAGGTAAACCAAACCTTGTCTCCGATGGGGTAGGGACTAGTGCGGAAAACACCTTCCATCTCCTCAATCCAACACGAATTCAAAATCCTGGCAGTCCTCCCACTGCCTGGCTCACCATCTGAGTCGAGTCTCCTAAACCACCTCCATGCGTTCTCATCACCATCTTGAAAAGCAACTATCCATGCGATCAGTACATAACCAAGGATTCTCCTCCCTTAAGCTTCTTAGATTCTCTAGGACTCTTACCGATTCGAGTATGGATCCTATGGTTTTAGTAGTACAGGCCCAATGCTACCTTCCACACCTATCCATACTATCCTCGGCAATTCTCATCAATCCTCTAAGTCACTTCTCCAAACCATTATGTCAGTACTCACTAAACCATACTATTAACCCACTGCAACATATCATAGGCTTTCCTAGGTTCACGAACCCACCCGATCCTCAGCTGCTGAAGGATTCCTATTAATATGAACTAGATACTTCATAAATATAGCCACATGCAACGGAGATCTTATAATCCTTCGAGTAAAAGACTCAATCCTAGAACATTTGGAATCAAAGGGGACTTGTGCAATAAGTCCAAGTCCATCACTATGAGATTATCCAGCCTGTCCCACACGTGACTTGGCATATTCACTTAGTAGCTAGATCGCTTTACTAAGAGTCCCTCAAAGCACAAAGCAAGCAGCATTCGGATAATTGAAAAATCTAACCGACATAATTTACCAGGCAATTCTATCCTCTAATCAGGAATCTATACTTGCATGCAATTCGAAGGCTTAGACAATCAAGCATAACCTAAACAGGCCACCCTACCACTGGCTGATCAGTTCTAGCATGCAAATCTATAGGTGCATAAAAGCATACAAAAGCATCTCTCCGAGAACCTTAATATAGCATGTGAATCACATAATCATATCATAATATAACATATATGGGTATCTTGGAGAAAACTTACTTGAGCTCGCCCGATTTCACGCATCATAGTCCTTGTTCTTCCTCAAAAACCCATAATTTTAATTTTAGAAAAAATATTTTTCTTGTAAAAATCTCTCACATCCTTGATCTGAATCCAAACACACCCAAGAGTGTGTCCGAATCCTTCAAATCAGGGCTCTGATACGAACTTGTAACATCCCAAAATTTAAGACCAAAAATTTCATTCTTAAATTAAATAATTGTAAAACCATTTGTTTGAAAACATCCATAATATCAACTCATATCAAAACCCATGTATCAATAGTCAAAACATGTCATAATAAAACAACATCATATTATAAATCCCCAAGATATCTTGTGTGGAAAATGTAGTGTGATGTGTTGCAATCATACCGAATCCTTTCCCTTCGAAGAGGAAGTACCTGAAAGCAAAAGTGAAAACCGTAAGCCCAAATCTTAGTAAGTTCCCCCATCATACAACATTCCATACAATAACATACTGCCTAGCTTATCCAGGTGCTGGCCTACCCCTTTGGTCTCTTTCAACAGGTAACTGTGTAGCATATAAGGGTGTTGGCCTACCCTTTCGGTCTCTTTCAACCGGTAACTGCCTAGCAGATTTGGGTGCTGGCATACCCCTTCGGTCTCTTTCAACAGGTAACTGCCTAGCCTATCTGTGCTGGCTTACACCTTCAGTCTCTTTTTACCGGTATCGGGGACTATTTAATCCCTACCACTACCACATATCATCCTATTACATAAACACATAAGTCACATACTGCCTAGCTTATCTGGGTGTTGGCCTGCCCCTTCGATCCTTACGACCGGTAACGGGGTCTATCCTACCCCTCCTACTATTATCATATAATAATATAACATACTCGCACATAAATCATAATAGACAGGGGAATACCATACAATTATCACAAAGACAATCATCTCAACTATAATCAACTACTAGTAGGCCGATATTGGTGCCTTCCACCCACTTCTATTGGAAGGTAACTCACCTCGAATGCTGAAGCCCACTGTGAAAATGCTTAGCTGTTGCACTGAAAATTCTCTAACCTATCAATACCCAAAATATCACCCAATTAGCAATTGGAACTCAAACCATGATCTTTAATCCTTACTTGGGGTGAAATGACTACTTCACCCCCGAACCATCAAGGTCCATACTATAAAATCCATGAAAGTGTATCAATGTCTCAATTTTTAAAATTGGATGCAAACCCTATATGGGACTACCCTTTAGAACCAATTCCATACTTCATAACCCTCCAAGGGTCAACCTTTGTCAAAGTAAACTTAATTTCAAAGTCAACATCCAATTCAAAGTCAAAGTCAATACTCCGAGTTGACTTAACTCGTCGATTTGTCCTTCAACTCGGTGAGTTCCCATAAAAGACAGAATCCTGATACTATGAATCAACTTGTTGAGTTCTCCCTTAACTCATCGAGTTCTTTCCTTTACAACAAAATCGAGACATACTCACATCAACTCGTAGAGTTCGTTTTTGAACTCATCGAGTTCTTCAGTTTGTTAACCATTCTTAATGCATTAAGCCATTTCTCACGAATCCAACAGCTCCAAGCCTCAGGTACTTTCCATTATGATGTCTAAAAGGGTAAAGTTTCCAACTTTACGCTCAAGAATCATCTACTAAGCTTAAAACTCAAACCATTGTTTCTTTAAATGTGGTCTCAATCCATTAAGCCCTTAAACTTCTACTCCAACAAACCAACATACAGTTCTGATGTCCTAAGGTTGATAAACCACATAAAGTTTCCAAATTTATGTTCATGCATGCTAGGAACACCTTCAAATATCTAATTTTGGCTTCACAATGGACATATTGCATGAATGGGACATCGAGGCCATTAAAGTGTGCTACTTTAAGCCTCAATAGGCCATTAACGGTGGTCTCGAGGTTATGGTTTTGGACAATGGAGGCTGGAAATGAGGCCAAACTCTAGAACTTAAGTTCTTTAAATAGGATGTTAAACCACGAATTAGGGTTTCTCAAACCGCGACCAACTCGAGTTGGTCGCCTCCAAATCCTCTAGTTGATCTTCGAAAATACGCTTGACTCATAATTCATACATGTTGAGTTTATGCCTGAAACATGATGAGTTGACCTTTAAAAATAAGGTTTTATTTCCCATAATTATCCTTCCAGATTCCGGGTGTTACAAGTTCCCTCTCTCTTAAGCATATCATAATAAAACAATTCCTAAAATTTAAAGTTTTCAAATTGAGAACTTTTTTCCCTATGAACAATATTGTCAACATGCAATACTAGCATTATAATTATCTGCCAACTAGCTTTGTCATGTACCCAGAAATCAACTAGACTTCTAGACATCAATACTCTTGACTTTCTAACTGTAGTGCATATTTATGTTACGTGATGCTTCGATAAGTCTCCAACTTATCTTCTTAAGGTTGTACTACTTCTATGGATGACACATGTGTGAGTTTAAATCCTTCTAGAACCCGTAGATATATGTCATTAAGGTTTAAACAATTCCTTGCTATTCCTAACAATTCAAAATATGAAAAGGGAATAAAATTATGACTTTGAGAATGCAATTAACATAGCCAATATCCATATTGATCATTATAGGATCCTTAAAATCTAATAGCAAAAGTGTTTCCTCACAATGATACTCATGAATTAGAAAGAAAACTTTGCCACCTAGATTTCATGGTGCATACGTTCCTATCCTATGAATCCATCATTTCCAAGCTACAATCATAAGATAAGGTTTGTGACGAAGCCAAATTCAAATTTAGATTTCCTTTCATGGACCTAACTTCACTTATTCTAAATTTCTTGCCTCTGGTAGCACAAGGGATCATTAGTGCTTCCATGTTGTTAAGCAGCTCACCCATATTGATCATCTGACTAACATGCTTTGCTTTTGCAGTTAAATGAAAATATACTACTCATAAGCATTGCCAACGCAACTAGAAGTGTATAGAAATAATAATGTGTCAATTGAACACCATAGGTTATCAACCTTAGGTAGCATGCTTGTGATAACTAAAAGGTTTATTGTCAATTGAATCTTGAAACTATCAAGATCAATACGACTCTCACTAACTTCTTGACATGATTTTTCTCTCAAGGAACACTCCTGGACGAGCTAAAACAAATATTCAAAAGTTTGTGTGGATTCCTGATAGGAAAACCTTTCATAGAATATGTCACAATTTATCCTTTGTTTCTCGATTAACAAAAAACATCACAACTCTAATTCTACATGTGCTAGACAAAGAAAAAACATTTTTTACTCCACATACTTCGAGGTATTTTCAACCTTCTTAGCTTGAAATGAGTTTTAAGATACAATTTGTAGTTACTAGAGCATCAGTCTACAAATTAATTTGGAATGAAGTATGACTCATCTCTAAATTGAACTATTTTTCAACAAAATTTGATTCCTCTTCTTAGTCATACAATTGTACTAAGATTTTATTCATGGATCAGTTGTGATAACGTTCCACATATATTAAGATGGTCATAAAACATGATGCTAAAGTACTCTACTTTCCTTTCATAAATTAGGGAAACTTTTACCTTTCCGCCTAATAGATTATTCTTATTCGTTCTGCTACTCTTTGTATCTTTTCAAAGTATAAGAATTATGCTTAATCTTATAAATCCAACCATATTTACTGAAACATCAGAAAATCATGACGAATAGAGTTATCATCCTTTGTGGTGGATCTAAATAGTCCATATCAATATATACAAGATTCAGTAGTCCTTCACTTGACTCATATAAACATGTAATAAATGAATTAGTCATAATTTTCCAATGAACAAGATTCACATAAACGATAAATTATGACTTGTACAACACTAGGTATATGTCCAGTGGGTGATGAGATTTCTTTTCACTTGGTCAGTTATGATAATCCCAGAAGAGATATCATAAGAATCAAATCCACAGTTAATATTGCTAATATTAGAAATGTAACCAACACTTTCATAAATGTTATCTTCTAAGATTAATATCAGTCTAATTAACTATCCTAACTCCTTAGCAGTAGCTCCAAATTATAATATTGGAACCATGTAACCAAAGTCCAATTCTTATGATTAGATTTAGCTCACCTTGCTCAAGCTTCCTTCTTTCTCTTAGCTCCTTAAATACTATCAAAATGTGATCATTACATCATGTATTAAGAGTCTACGAATAGGAACCTATAAAACAATGGAGTCAGATAATGGATGTACCTGAAGTAGAGTCACACGACTTCACTTTGCTATCTCTATGATCTTTAGGTAATTTGAGCAATTTTGTTTACAATGTCCCTTAAATTGGTAGTAAAACAAATGGACTCTTTGGGGTCAAAACACGAAACAATCCCCGATTTAGCCATTTCTCTTTACCATACAATCAAACAGTTTGATCTTGGATGACCCCTTTCCATTGGGAAGCGAAATCCTTTACGGACCACGTTGATATTTCTATATATGTGCTATTAAGCATTTACGCTTCAACAATCATCAACATATAGTTTAGATCAATTTGGCTCATGTCGATGTTTCTCGTATAAAAGTTCTTAATGAACTGATTACTAGACTTTAGAGGCGAAATAAGAAACAAATCAATGGATTGCTTCTTTTGGAAAATGACACCCATTCTATCCAATTTGTAAATGTATGATTTATTTTCAGAACATGTGCACACATAAAGTTTCCATCATGATGTTTATATGTCAATGGGGTTTGAGTAGTATTGTATATTTTAACTTGAGTAAAACGTAACGTTGGGAGAGTCATAAGAGGAGGAGGTGGAACAAAGATGATGTCTAGTTCTATCATTTCTAAAGGGAGGAAAAACAATTTCACATTCACTTGATATTGGAAGGCCATCTCTAGAAGATTAAGGAAAACTATTTTCTTAAGAATGAGAAAGGCCATTTCTATCTTCATAAGACATTTTAAAATTAAGAGAAAAGGAGAATTCAAGGTAGCTGATTTTAATCCTTAATTATTAACCCCTAAATTTAAATTAATGCTAGGATCCATGTTTTTGATTTAAACTTTGCAGAGGGATGTCGTGATCAAATTCAAATCTATATTAGGTAGGTAAGGCTTTTACCAATTCCAATCTTATGAAACCCCTACATCTGTTGAGATTCATTGATTCTTATCAATGGATTGTTTAATCTTAGTTATACTCTTGCCTTTGTGACCGGGATGTCGAGGATCACAAACAATGTAACACCCTGTTTATTTAAATAAATTAGTAAAATGTGAGTCATGAACTAATTTGTGAAGAATTTTAGAATTCGAGGGTTAAAGGAGTAAGTTTGGAATTAAATTGAATAGAATTTTTGATGTCAAGGTGCATTTGGTAATTTATGGACTAAAATTGAAAAGATTTGAAGCCTGAAGTGTTTATTGGTAATTTAGGGATCTATTATGAAAGAAATTTATAGGATCAGAGCTTAAAATGTAAGTTTTAGATTCAGTTTGTAAAGATTTCTAAAGGCAGGGTTAAAAGTGTAAAATATGAACTTAATTTGGAAGAAAAGGGGGATTAAGGGGTCGAATTTGTCAATATAGGAAACTTTCTTATGGAATCGGGGTATATAAGACCCATCACCCGGTAACCTAACCCTACCTGATAGAGGCGGCCGCCATCATCGGAAGCCCTCCAGCAGCCACCTTCACTTCACCACCCTTCCATTCGTTGCAAACTCCTAGACACCATGAATCCGGAAAACATAGAAGTCAACTACCATGCGTGTTTTCCGGTCAACTGTGGCTGCTGTGTGAGCTTTTGTCGCCGCCTTCCGCCGGACAGTTACGATCGCCACCTTCATCTCTCTTTCTTGCTGCCGGTGTTGCCTTATTTCGCGGTGGTTTCTTTTCAGTCACGACCACCACTGTTGTTTGGCTCTGTTTGACTACTCAAGTCGCCGCTCCAGCGATTTCAACCATTACCATCTCGCGCTGCTGCCATATCTCCCGACCGTCGTGGCTGTCATCGCTAAAAACCTTGCTGCCTTCACCATTGCACGCCACCAGGTGGGTTGTGATTATGTTTATGACATGTGAGGGATAGTTTAGCCGGAGATCGAGAGAAAAACCCACCATGGCAACCGACCATGGTGGTTATTGCTCTAAAATAGTTCTTGCCACTACAAGTCACCGTGAGGTGGTGGCTATGTGAATAAATCTTCCGATTGGTTGTGTTTGGGAAGTTGTTTTCACATCGTATGGTCAGAAAATCAGAGATCCGCCACCACCACCACCGTGAGGTGGTGGCTTCCGCCATGCGCCACCGCTAGCCAGCACGGTGTGGCTGTGTGTGTATTTTTGTGTAGTGTAGTGTGTGTGTTATTTTGGTATTTTCATTATAAATAATAAAAAGAAGGAATCACGGAAAGAGACTGAAAAACACCACCTTAGGGTGGTGGCTGCCGCCTCCTACCACCACCGGCCACCATGTCGAGTAGCGGTGTGCCTTGTTTGGATTGTGACACGTTGGGATGTTTGGATAAGGGACTAAAACCCTAATAGGCCTTGTAATCCCTAATAGGCCCAATAAAGCTTTGATGAGTTTAAACAACAAACTTAAAGATCGATTAGATCAATGAAACAGGTAGATGAATGACTAAGTAAACAATTAAGAACAAGCTAATGAATCAAAAGGTGTCGAATGATTGAATAAACAATCCTCAGAAGAGCTCGATGAAGAACGTCAACTGTAGAGGATTTTAGGGTTTACAATATTCAATGAGAATGACAACTGTTACTATACGCATACATGCATGCATATATTTATAATCAAACCCTAATAGTTTTTCTAACAAAAATAACGCTAATCTAGCTGAACACGGATTGACAAGCCCAATCCGGTTGTAAAACAAAAGGGCCCAAGACGCAACTCTATTATCTTCAACAATCTCCCCCTTTGCGTCTTTGGCACAGAGTCTTCATTCTCTTTTAACAGCAGAAGGCTTCTTTACCGTTTCAAAAATTCTCGGTATTATAGCCAGAATGTGATGCCTGAAGGTGATATACCAACGAAGCATATCAGTGAAGTTCTTCTTGTCTGCTGTTGAGTTCTGCTTGCATCGGTGAATGATATTTATAATATGCTCCAGACAATCTGTTGAAAACAGATGTTTGTCTACCAAAGCAAACAGAAACTTATGCTTGTCGCCTCTGGTGAACATGACCGTCGGATTGGAAGAATCAATTTGCCCTACCTTCATTTTATGAACATCTCTTGTCTTGGAAGTAGGCTTGACGGTCGGTTTCTTGTTCATAATCTTTGCTATTTCGTGATCCATAGTGGCGAGCTCATGGATGTAGGAAGCCAACATTCTTTTGAGATGTTTAAGAATCGGTTTATACTCTCTATGATTGGAGAGAAGAATGTTGTATAGCAAAATCCAATCATGCGGATTCAGACTGGGAAGATCTGCCAGAGAAATGAGATGTTCTGTGTTGGTCGTTCCTCTATTGATTTTGAAATTAACGTTCACAAATTTCCCAGCCTGTGTCGGTTTCAGTACCTTGACTTTAATAATCTTCTGAGCACTCCATGTCAAGTACTGCGGTTGACCATACTTCAGATAGAAATCTATTAACTCTCTGTCAACCTTCAAGTTCGGATGAGGGACATCAGCAGTGACATCAAAGCAATGAAATGTAAAAGCTTTTCGCGTGATTGGCATGTCAAACTGCGAGTCTTTTGTATTTTCACACTCGAAGGATGCAATCGGTTCCAACCAATATATGGAGGGAAACTCAATCGCTTGAGTGATGAGTGTGTCTCTGTCCCATTCTGGGAACAGAGTCTTCTTGGCTTGTATGGCATCCTCATCCTCCTTGATCTTTCTTTCCCTAGCCTCAGCCTCTCGAGCTATCTTAAGAGTTTCATCTAGCTCTTTGTCCCTTTTCTTTCGTTGAAGAGCTTCAGTGATAGTTTCATTTGAATCTGACTCGCTCTCAACAAGGACTTGTTTCCCAGAACCCGAAGCTACATTAACCTTCGGTTCTGTCTTTGACACACCTTCCTCTCCCCCTTGTCGCGGAAGAAGAAGCTTCTCCGAGACACCCTTCATTTCGCTCAAGATGTTAATCGCAGGAAGGAGTTTAGCCTGGAGATACTGTCTGATAGTAAGGGTAAGGAAGGGATCATGAGTGTCAAGAACACTTGTCAACATATTATTGACATCACCAGTGCAACCTTGAAGAACTGCCCGCTGAGTTTTTAGCAAAGAAATTTCTTGTTGTGCCTGGGCCAGTTGTATCTTTTGTAGGTCAATAGTTGCCTGATGCTTGACAAGATCTTCCTTTAGGGTGCTCTCTGCTGCTAGAGAAGTAAAACGTGAATCCAAAGATTTGAGAAATAATGTGGATTCAGTTTTGAGGTCAGCACGCAGAGCCTCAAATTTGGAGGTTTCACCCTGAAGGGTAGCCGAGAAAGAGTCAACGGACGTCTGAAACTTGGCCGCACTGGAATCAGCATGAGCTTTTAGAGAATCTAGAAAGATCTGAGTTGTGTGAACAACCTCAGAAACTTCCTTGGTGGCTTTGGAGCATGAAGCAGCTGAGTTGTCGATGGCATTAGTTGAACGATCCAGAGCGTCAGTGTACGTCATGATCGCAGACTCAATGAAGGCTTTTAGCACAACAACCCCGTAGGCTTTATTATCATCCAGCAGACTGTCGAGTTTGTCGTTAATTTCTTGAATCTGCTGACTAGTAACAGGGGTATCGGCATCAGTGTCTGTGGGAATCCGATATGGGCTATAATAAAGAGAGTCGTACTCTTCATCATCGCCGCCCAAGGTGGCACCGGAGTTGGAGGATGGAGAAGGAGATGGGGGAATGTTGATGATCAGGGTTTCAACCACAGTAGCAGCCCCTGTATCAGATACATTGACTGTTACTGGTGGTTGGGAAGAGGTGATAGTAACGGATTCGGTGATAATTGGTGTGGAGATAGAGGATGAAGGTTGAGTAACAGAGAAGGGAATGGTTGGTTCTGTTGTAGTGGGAGGGATGGTTATAGGAACAGAAAGTGGGACCTCCTGTGTTGGTGATTGGGGTGGTGTAGGAATTTTAGGGGAAGAGGGAGGAGTGGGTGATTTGGTAATTTTGGGAGATGTAGGTGGAGAGGGTGATTTGGGAATTTTGGGAGATGCTGGTGAAGAGGGTGATTTGGGAATTTTGGGAGATGCTGGTGGAGAGGGAAGATGAGAGCCTGTGGGAGAAGATGGTTGTTGAGGAGACTGAGCAATTGTAGTTTCGGTTGGAGGAGCAGCAGCCTCTGTGTCGGATGGATCATTAGGAGCAGAGCCAGGAGAAGGAGACCCTTTGGCTCTTTTAGCCATCTTCTTGACCTTCTTGGACTTGGACTGAGAAGGTTCCACTGCATTAGATTTGCGTTTGGAGGATCTGCGCTTTCTCTCCTTCTTTGGTTCAGTTTCTTTCTTCTCTGTTTTCTCCTTTTTGCTTGCCCTCTTGTCACGGTTGGGAGGTTGATCGAGGGCGTCGAGTGCAGCTCTTTGTTCATCGGACAGCACCCTTGGAGGCAAGGGTGTTCTGGTGCTATAGTCAGCCATGATTTTGCTGTGACGCGTGACGCACCTATACATGGATTCAGGGATCAATCCATAATGGAGAAACTTACTTGGATCAGAGACGATGATCTTCTTGGTGTGGTAAGAGGCAATTGAAGCCATAAGAGCATCCTTCATCACCGGTATTTCAAGGGAATCCATGGCCTTCTTGGTAATAAGCGTTCAGAAACGGCCGCATGATATCTCAGAGTACCGTGTAGTGGTGTTGAGACTCTAAACTACTTGAGACCAGATTATGGAGCCATAATCTAGATTGATGTCGTTGTAAAGACCATACAAGATGGTGAGAAACCCTTTACTCGTGGTGTCAGAACCACCACACCTTTCCGCTAAACCCTTAATCAGAAGGGTAAGCAATCCGTTCCACTGAGACGGAACACAGGATTTCTTGACTTTGGCGATAGTAGTAAGAACATCCGTATACCCCATATCGTACATCATTGAGAAGAGTTGAGTAGTGGTGATAAAATCCGGTGAGATGATGGAAGAGTCGACTGCAAGCCCTAGAAGAGAGCAAAACCTTGTTTTGGACACAGAGGTTTTCTTGTCGTGGATGGTGAAGAAGATGCGATCTTTGTGTTTGTTGTAGTTTGCCGTTGTGTAGAATTGAGAGAGCAGGGACATTGGAACGGCTTCCACCTGCGTGAGTGCCAACAACAATGGGGAATATTTTAGGCATTCCACCACGTGTAACATGTATGAATCATATAAGAACGGGGTCATATCTATAATCATATTCTGATTAGGTTTGATGGAGAGCAGAGATGAAGAGGCAGTTTAATCTTGTGTAGAAGAAGAAGTCGCCATTGTTGAGTTGTGGAAGAAGATGAACAGTGGAAACTTTTTGTAACAGCCCGGAATTTCAGGTATTGTTTTAAAACTATTTTTGGGGACATTTTAGGAAGGGACTCGGCGAGTTGGTGCCTGACTCGCCGAGTAGGACCACAGTCTTGGTCGCAGATTCGCGACTGGACTCGACGAGTCCATTAGGGACTCGGCGAGTCGACGCTGTTCAGCAGAAACCCTAGCCGTTTGGTTTTGGATCTTTTATAACGCCTCTTAGGCCGTCATTGTTCGTTTTTGCTTACTGAGAAGAACCCTAGAACGATTGTGTGCGTCTGGAACGAGGATTTAAGACCATTGTTGGGTTTGGAAGAGTTGTGTGCAAGGAAGAGGAAGGTTTAGCTAAAGGAACAGCAAGAGAATCATGTTCTGAGGATTGGGGACACAGAAAGTGCATCAATCAGGTAATATCTCGGATTTCGTTCTTCTGTGATTGATGTGTATATGAAGTTAGGGTTTATAGAGCCCATTTGATGATTAGAGGGATTATTATGTTGTTACCCAAGTGTTTATACCCCAGTAATAGGATGTTTAGAGGTCCAGATAGTCCCATGAGTGTGTATTTCGGGACCATACGTGTTTCAGGAAGCAGTTGATCGACTGCATGGCATGGACTCGCCGAGTCGGATGAGCAGACTTGGCGAGTAGCTTGAAGATTCACTGGGACTCGCCGAGTTGTTCTTCAGACTCGGCGAGTGGAGTCGGGGTGGCCCCGCGATTCTTCCACGAGGACCTCGTCGAGTCAAGAGGGATACTCGACGAGTAGAAGGGGAACAACAGGGAAATTTGGGAAGGACGTCTAGACTCGCCGAGTCGCCTTTGCACTCGACGAGTCCGGTCAAGTTGACCGTTGACCAGAGTTGACCTGCATGTAAATTCTTAGGGCCAGTTGTCTTGAATGATAAGAGTATTAATAAGGGTATATGGCATTATAGGGAGTCTGCAGATCGGCGGATCGAGTGCGAGTAGTTTCAAGAGTTGATAGCTTACATTACCACGAGGTGAGTCTTCTCACTATACTGTACCCGGAAGGGTTTGACTGTGTGACCGGAAGGTCGGATATGTTATGTGTTTTATATGTGCTATAATTGAAAGGAATAGTTGCTATGCATGCTATGTATGTTTCTATGGGCCGGAAGGTAATGTATTATGTGACAGGAAGGTCAGGTATGATATATGATATATGTGATATATGTGTTAGAGTAAATGTATTATGTGTTATATATGTTTATGGGCCGGAAGGAAATCATGTTATGGGCCGGAAGGCAATTATCTTATGGGCCGGAAGGCAATTATGTTATGGGCCGGAAGGCAATTATCTTATGGGCCGGAAGGCAATTATCTTATGGGCCGGAAGGCGATTATCATATGGGCCGGAAGGCATTGTACTGTGGACCGGAAGGTCCGGGCCTGGAAAGGCGTATATGTGTAAGTGGTATACTGGGGAACTCACTAAGCATTTATGCTTACAAGTTGTTATGTATGTGTTTCAGGTACTAGCGAGCACCGTGGGAAGGCGCCGGCATGATGCATACACACTGCTGCTATTTGAGATCTTGGGGATTTTACATATGTATTTGTTTTGAAACATGAAATAAATATTATTGGTTGAATGAACTCACTTTATTTAAAATGAAAAATTTATTTGAAAATTTGTGTTGTTACAATTGGTATCAGAGCCTTGGTTTGAGGGATTCGGGTGTACCTTCGGGTGTAACTGAACTCAAACCGAGGATTTGAGGAAAAATCTTTTAAAAATAATAAATACATAAACTTTTATAAATGGAAAAGTGGTAAACAAGAAAGATGCAGTGTGTACGATCAGCCAGCGCCCGAACGGTAAAGATCCCCAGAATACCTTACAATGTTATGTTATGCATTGAATTATGAATTGTTATGCATGCTAGAAGACTAGGTATACATGATAGGACTAGAATGGCCTGTTTTGTGATGCCTTAGTCTAGGGAAGTTGCTTGTATGGGATATTCGGTAGCGTGCAGGTAGATAGTGCATACGAGAAGTAGAGTACTCACTATTCGGGGTTTGGGGAGGAAGATTTGGGAAGAATACTGACACGGTGTGGTCGGTAGTATTGGGCCCGTACTACCGAAGGCACCGGGTCGGTGGAAGACCCAAGTAAGAATCCCTGGATATCGGAGACTGAGTAGGGTTGCGTTATCGAGTACAAATGTACTTGATGGAGTCTCTGATAATTTTATGTCTTATTTCAGAGACATCATGGTTACGACACGCCACGGAGCGAGTTCGAGCAGTATGAGTGACGAGGAGATTCGTCAGATGATTCAGGAGGAGGTAGCTGCGGCGGTTCGGGCTGAGATCCCGGAGATGTTTGGGTCCATTAAGACCACCCTGATGGAGGAGTTTGAGGAGCGGTACGCCGCACTGACTGAAGCTGCAGTCGCTGCCGCTACCGCAGTTGTGGCCGCTGCTAGGCCGCAAGGGGATGATTCGTTGCTATTCTGGGAATTCAGCAACACGAAACCCCCTGAGTTCGATGGGATGCAGGATCCGATTGCTGCAATGAGGTGGATCGCCGATATTGAGGGGTGCTTCTACACTTGTTCATGCCCGGAGCACCTGAGGGTACGGTTCGCCTTGAACCAGCTCTGTCTGGGAGCGAAGGATTGGTGGAAGTTCGTGACGGCGAACTTCACTCAGGCAGAGATTTCCGCGGTGACATGGGAGAGGTTTACTGAGATGTTCAGGGACGAGTACGTTTCCCCAGTGGAGAGGGAACGATTGATCCAGGAGTTCTTGACCCTTAAGCAGGGCACTGATTCCGTTGCGGTGGTTACACGGAAATTTCATGAGAGGGCGATGTTCTGCCCCGAGTTGGTGTCTACAGAGCAGTCACGGATGAGCCGGTACTTGGGCGTGTTGAGGAGGGATATCAGGGATTTTGTGTCAAACTCCACCTATCGTACTTTCACTGAGCTTCAGGCGAATGCCAGGAAGCGCGAGATCGAGTTGGAGACCCAGGCCAGGGAGGAGGCCGAGTCTCGGCAGGTGGACCGGCGACCGGCTCAATCTCAGCCGGCAGTCAAGCGGTTCAAGTCCGCTGATTCGAGGACGGGAGGTTCGAAGGGCCGCACTTGCGGAAAGTGCGGTAAGAGTCATGAGGGCGCGTGTAGAGCGGGTGGTTGCTACAAGTGTGGCAAGGAAGGACACATTGCCAGGGATTGTCCTAAGGGGTTTATGGTTTGCTTTCATTGCAACCAGACAGGCCATCGGAAGGCCGAGTGCCCGCAGCTTCGTCAGGGATCTACACCTACTACCAGGACTACCGAGACACGACCGGCGAAGGTCGAGGCCCCGAGGGCTCGCTGGAGAGCCTTTCACCTGACTGCGGAGGAGGTCCGCGCTGCACCCGATGTTGTGGTAGGTATACTGTAATTCGTGTATTTATTTAAAGTTGAAATGTTATGCTTATGTTAATATATGTGTAGGTACTTTTATTGTGAACTCTATGCCTGCTCTTGTGTTATTTGATTCGGGTGCGAGTAGATCCTTTGTATCTTTAGCTTTTAGTCAGCATATCAGCATTGGTCGTGAGCCGTTAAGTCGGCCGCTGAGCGTTTCTATAGCGGCAGAGAGGGTGGTTTGTGCTACGGAGGTTCTTCGGGGATGCGTGCTAGAGATTTTTGGGGTTGCGTTCCCGATTGACCTAATTCCTATTGCGATGGGTGATGTCTGTGTCATCGTGGGCATGGACTGGTTGAGCCGATTCAGCACCGTCATCGACTGTGAGCGCCAGCTGGTGAATATACGAGACCTTAGTGGGGGAGTTCTGACGGTGTACGGCGAGGGTACCCGTTCGGGATCAGCTTTTTGTTCGGCCGCTAGGGCGAGGCAATGTCTACAGCAGGGATGTAAAGGTTTTGTGGCGTATGTGATGGATACGCGGGAGGCTTCCGAGAGACCGAGGGCAGTGGAGGAGGTTCCAGTGGTGCGCGAGTTTCCAGATGTTTTTCCTGAGGATTTTCCGGGAGTACCTCCTGCGAGGCAAGTAGAGTATGGTATCGATCTGGTTCCGGGGGCTGCGCCTATTGCGAAGGTGCCTTATCGTCTTGCACCTCCAGAGATGCAAGAGTTGTCCTCGCAACACCAGGAGTTGCTGGGGAGGGGATTTATTCGGCCGAGTAGCTCGCCGTGGGGAGCACCGATTCTATTCGTCAAGAAGAAGGATGGTTCACACCGGATGTGTATTGATTACCGGGAGTTTAATAAGGTGACGGTCAAGAACCGCTATCCGTTACCGAGGATCAATGATCTATTCGATCAGTTGCAAGGGGCATCTTGGTTTTCCAAGATCGATCTGAGATCAGGGTACCATCAGGTAAGAGTGCGGGATGAGGACGTCCAGAAGACAGCATTCAGGACGCGGTATGGGCATTACGAGTTCGTGGTGATGCCTTTTGGGCTCACCAATGCCCCGGCAGTGTTCATGGACCTCATGAACAGGGTATGCAGGCCGATGCTGGATCGGTCTGTGATTGTATTTATCGACGAGATCCTAGTATATTCGCGAACTAGAGAGCAGCATGAGAGTCATTTGAGGGAGGTCCTTGAGGTACTGAGGTCGGAGAAGTTATATGCAAAATTCTCCAAATGTGACTTCTGGTTGCGGGAGGTCCAGTTTCTTGGACATGTGGTTAATCAGGCAGGGATATTGGTCGATCCGGCCAAGGTGGAAGCAGTGATGAGTTGGGAGGCACCGAAGTCACCTTCCGAGATCAGGAGTTTCCTTGGGTTGGCGGGGTACTATCGGAGGTTTATTAGGGACTTCTCCAAGATCGCAGTACCACTCACCAGGTTGACCCGGAAGGGTGTTACATTCTCATGGGGACCCGAGCAGCAGACTTCCTTCGAGACACTTCGTCAGAGACTGTGCGAAGCCCCGGTATTAGCTCTCCCGGAAGGGATGGAGGATTTTGTCGTATATTGCGACGCATCGATTTCGGGACTGGGTGCGGTGTTGATGCAGAGAGGTCATGTGATAGCTTATGCGTCGAGGCAGCTGAAGCCTCATGAGGCGAGATATCCCACACATGATTTAGAGTTGGGGGCAATGGTGTTCGCTCTCAAAATATGGCGTCACTACCTGTACGGGGTTCGTTGTACTATATACACTGACCATAAGAGTTTGAAGTATTTGATGGATCAACCCAACCTAAATATGCGTCAGAGGAGATGGTTGGATGTGGTTAAGGATTATGACTGTGAGATCCTATACCACCCAGGCAAGGCTAATGTGGTAGCCGATGCATTGAGTCGTAGAGCGGAAAGCACTCCATTGCGAGACGTATGTTTGAGACTGACCGTGATGACCCCGATATTGGATGCTATTCGTGGGGCGCAAGCCGAGGCTGTGAGATCCGAAATGCGGAAGAAAGAGAGAGTCGTTGGGTTAATTTCAGAGTTCGTTAAGGATGGACGAGGACTTTTGACGTTTCAGGGTCGGATTTGGGTACCATTCGTGGGCGGTACGCGTACTATTTTGATGGAGGAGGCTCATACATCGAAATTTTCAATCCATCCCGGTGCTACGAAGATGTATTTGGACTTGAGAAAGGAATATTGGTGGCCTTGTATGAAGAGAGACGTCGCATGGTTCGTCGAGAGGTGTTTGACTTGCCGTAGGGTTAAAGACGAGCACCAGAGACCGCATGGTAAGTTGCAACCCTTGGAGATTCCTGAGTGGAAGTGGGAGCAGATTACTATGGATTTCATCACCAAATTGCCAAGAACTGCTAGGGGAGTCGATGCAATTTGGGTGATTGTGGATAGATTGACGAAGAGTGCACACTTCCTTGCCATTAGCGAGAGTTCATCAGCGGAGAAGTTGGCGGTCTCGATTGTTTCAGACCGTGATGTACGTTTCACATCCAGGTTCTGGAAGAAATTTCATGAGGAGCTGGGTACTAAACTGCATTTTAGTACCGCATACCATCCCCAGACCGACGGGCAGAGCGAGCGGACGATTCAGACATTGGAGGACATGCTTCGAGCGTGTGTGTTAGACTTCGGGGGTAGCTGGGATGCGTATTTACCCTTGGCAGATTTTTCCTACAACAACAGCCATCATTCGAGCATTGGTATGCCACCTTTTGAGTTGTTGTATGGTAGGAGGTGTCGGACCCCCATTTGCTGGGGAGAGGTGGGTCAGAGAGTGATGGGCAGTACAGAGATCGTACTCCAAACGACAGAGCAGATTCAGCAGGTTAGGCAGAGGTTATTGATCGCCCAAAGCCAACAGAAGAGTTATGCGGACCGACGCCGGTCCGAGCTGGAATTCCAGGTCGGCGACTTCGTTCTCCTGAAGGTTTCTCCCTAGAAGGGAGTGATCCGGTTCAGAAAGAGGGGCAAGTTGGGGCCCCGGTTCATAGGTCCATTTCGGGTGATTGCAAGGGTAGGTCGGGTAGCTTATCGGTTGGAGTTTCCAGCAGAGTTGGGACAGATCCACAATACCTTTCACGTATCACAGCTGAGGAAGTGTATAGCCGATGAATCGGCGGTGGTTCCGCTAGAGGATATTTAGGTGGATGCGAGCCTGAATTACGCCGAGAGACCAGTAGCTATCAGGGATCGGAAGATCAAGGTTCTGCGGAACAAAGAGGTACCTCTGGTGTTGGTTCAGTGGCAACACCGGAAGGGATCGGAGATGACTTGGGAGCCGGAACGTGAAATGCGGGAGCAACATCCGGAGTTATTCGCAGAGTGAGACTTCGAGGGCGAAGTCTAGTTCTAGTGGGGGAGAGTTGTAACAGCCCAGAATTTCAGGTATTGTTTTAAAACTATTTTTGGGGACATTTTAGGAAGGGACTCGGCGAGTTGGTGCCTGACTCGCCGAGTAGGACCACAGTCTAGGTCGCAGATTCGCGACTGGACTCGACGAGTCCATTAGGGACTCGGCGAGTCGACGCTGTTCAGCAGAAACCCTAGCCGTTTGGTTTTGGATCGTTTATAACGCCTCTTAGGCCGTCATTGTTCGTTTTTGCTTACTGAGAAGAACCCTAGAACGATTGTGTGCGTCTGGAACGAGGATTGAAGACCATTGTTGGGTTTGGAAGAGTTGTGTGCAAGGAAGAGGAAGGTTTAGCTAAAGGAACAGCAAGAGAATCATGTACTGAGGATTGGGGACACAGAAAGTGCATCAATCAGGTAATATCTCGGATTTCCTTCTTCTGTGATTGATGTGTATATGAAGTTAGGGTTTATAGAGCCCATTTGATGATTAGAGGGATTATTATGTTGTTACCCAAGTGTTTATACCCCAGTAATAGGATGTTTAGAGGTCCAGATAGTCCCATGAGTGTGTATTTCGGGACCATACGTGTTTCAGGAAGCAGTTGATCGACTGCATGGCATGGACTCGCCGAGTCGGATGAGCAGACTCGACGAGTAGCTTGAAGATTCACTGGGACTCGCCGAGTTGTTCTTCAGACTCGGCGAGTGGAGTCGGGGTGGCCCCGCGATTCTTCCACGAGGAACTCGTCGAGTCAAGAGGGATACTCGACGAGTAGAAGGGGAACAACAGGGAAATTTGGGAAGGACGTCTAGACTCGCCGAGTCGCCTTTGCACTCAACGAGTCCGGTCAAGTTGACCGTTGACCAGAGTTGACCTGCATGTAAATTCTTAAGGCCAGTTGTCTTGAATGATAAGAGTATTAATAAGGGTATATGGCATTATAGGGAGTCTGCAGATCGGCGGATCGAGTGCGAGTAGTTTCAAGAGTTGATAGCTTACATTACCACGAGGTGAGTCTTCTCACTATACTGTACCCGGAAGGGTTTGACTGTGTGACCGGAAGGTCGGATATGTTATGTGTTTTATATGTGCTATAATTGAAAGGAATAGTTGCTATGCATGCTATGTATGTTTCTATGGGCCGGAAGGCAATGTATTATGTGACAGGAAGGTCAGGTATGATATATGATATATGTGATATATGTGTTAGAGTAAATGTATTATGTGTTATATATGTTTATGGGCCGGAAGGCAATGTATTATGTGACAGGAAGGTCAGGTATGATATATGATATATGTGATATATGTGTTAGAGTAAATGTATTATGTGTTATATATGTTTATGGGCCGGAAGGCAATCATGTTATGGGCCGGAAGGCAATTATCTTATGGGCCGGAAGGCAATTATGTTATGGGCCGGAAGGCAATTATCTTATGGGCCGGAAGGCAATTATCTTATGGGCCGGAAGGCGATTATCATATGGGCCGGAAGGCATTGTACTGTGGACCGGAAGGTCCGGGCCTGGAAAGGCGTATATATGTAAGTGGTATACTGGGGAACTCACTAAGCATTTATGCTTACAAGTTGTTATGTATGTGTTTCAGGTACTAGCGAGGACCGTGGGAAGGCGCCGGCATGATGCATACACACTGCTGCTATTTGAGATCTTGGGGATTTTACATATGTATTTGTTTTGAAACATGAAATAAATATTATTGGTTGAATGAACTCACTTTATTTAAAATGAAAAATTTATTTGAAAATTTGCATTGTTACACTTTTCAGAGAGATAATTCGTGGGAGGTAAATGCCAAAGAACACAATCACCCCTTATTTATACCGGTTACTGGAGAGAGAAAATCGTGATGATGAGGAAACCAAAACGTCGCCTGAAAAAGCGCGATTGGAAGTTATGGTGTATCCCAGGAATACGTCAGCACACGTGGGTGTAAAACGAATCAATTGCACGCACCCAAATCATTTTTGTATCGTTTGAAATTCCTTGTGCCCTTGTTTGGTTACAACTGAAACTTAAAACCATATACCAAACAGTAATCAGAATGTTGGAAAAAATTAATTTTCGTGCATAGGAGTGTGAAAGATAAAGAAATAAATCAAAGGTGTTTGGGATGTGAGTGTTGTCTATTAAGAAGACAGAAAGCGTAAGATTCCGGGCAAGAATCGCTTCCTTCAAAGCCAAGAGAGACTTGAAGTGCTTGTGTGGTTTCCCGGGAAATACGATCAGTTGTCTATTAATAAACAATGAAAGGCATCTTTTGATCATGGGCTGAAGGGTGGCTGACCTCTAACCGAACATCAAGTCTTAACATAAAACTGAGTGTTGGCAGAGATACCTGTGAGACCGATGTGGTCTATTGAACAGGTAGGTGAGAATTATCTCGTTACAAGCATAGGATAGACAAAAATCTCAAATAAAAATAAATTGGACCTCTTTAGGAAGAAATGTCTTAGGTGGAGACGATTTCATAAAAGATCACACAAAAAAAATGAGATTTCCAAGTAAAATCTTGAGTATATCACTCACCGTCAATTCATTTCAGGTATTGGATTTTGGGTTTCACTTAGAACGTGGTAAACGAATCCAAGATCATAAACACAGAGGTTGTGTAACCATAAGCCTCAGTGGTAAAGACCGAAAGCATCAAGGGTTACTTTGGGGAATTGAAGGTAAATGAAGAAGTTGAGGAGGTGGTTAAGAGATCGAACGTACCTTCTGCTACAGAATAGGGACAAAGCAGAGCAACTCATGTTTCAAATGAGTAGAGTAAGGTAGCTCTAGACCAAGTGTGAGAGAATAGCCTGATTGGGAAGAAACGATAGGTATAGATCGAATCATTAAGGCGTACTCAAGGTCATAGAGGCTTGCGACAACATACAGCAGCATGCTTCTAGGGACGTCTAACTAGTCTGAGAAAGATAAAACATACCTGGGTAAACACTACAGAAGATGATGCTTGTATTTACCTGTGCAAAACATACACCGACCAGGACTTGCAAGTAGTGGAAGTAAGTAAAAAAAAAAAAAAAAAAAAAAAAAAAAAAACGGAAAAAAACAGAAGAATAAAATGTTTTTGTAATTTTGAGATTTTTCTGAAAAATAAATAAAAACAGAAAGATAAAATGTTTTTGTAATTTTGGGATTTTTCTGAAAAATAAATAAAAACAGAAAGATAAAATGTTTTTGTAATTTTGGGATTTTTCTGAAAAATAAATAAAAATAGAAAGATAAAATGTTTTTGTAATTTTGCGATTTTTCTGAAAAATAAATAAAAACATAAAGATAAAATTATACAACATAAAAAATGATGAAGCAGAGAGAGACCGAGCGATCTGGGTATTTCGGTGACAATTTCAGAACAGAGATGAACCGAGCGGTCTGCCTAGTTCGGTTCCAGTAAATCATCAAAGCAGAGAGAGACCAAGCGGTCTGTTTGCTTCGGTTCCTTTAAATCTTCAGAGCAGAGAGAGACCGAGCGGTCTGTTTGCTTCAATTCCTTTAAATCTTCAGAGCAGACAGAGACCGAGCGGTCTGTTTGCTTCGGTTCCTTTAAAACTTCAGAGCAGATAGAGACCGAGCGGTCTGTTTGCTTCGGTTCCTTTAAATCTTCAGAGCAAAGAGCAATCGAGCGGTCTGTCTCTTTCGGTTCTTGATACTTAGATGGAGATATGAGGATTTGGGACCGATTCTCCAACCATCATACCCAAGCCTTGTAGAATTTTGTTGAAAGTCGTTTCAGGAAGAGCTTTGGTAAAGACATCGGCCAATTGATCAGTGGTTCTAACAAAGTGTACTTCAACGTTTCCGTCTTCCACGTGATCTTTGATGAAGTGATACCTTAGTGCAATGTGCTTGGTCTTGTAATGCTGCACTAGGTTATGACAGATCCTAATTGCACTTTCAGAGTCATAATATAGTGGGATCTTTTTCATATTGAGTCCATAGTCTCGGAGTTGACTCTGGATCCAAATCACTTGAGAGGTACATGAAGCAGCGGCAATGTATTCGGCTTCAGCAGTAGACAGTGACATGTAGGTTTGTTTCTTTGAATGCCAGCTAACCAACTTCCCATCGAGGAATTCGCAACCGCCAGTGGTGCTTTTCCTGTCGAGACCACAACCACCAAGGTCTGCATCTGAGTAGGCTTGAACGAAGAAGCCTGAGTTAGAAGGGTACCACAGACCTAAAGAGGTAGTTCACTTGAGATAACGGAATATGTTTTTCACTGCAAGCATATGAGGTTCCCTTGGATTTGCCTGAAATCGAGCACAGTAACAAACGGAAAACATTATGGCAGTTCTGCTAGCAGTAAGATACATTAGAGAGCCTATCATCTGACGATAAAGGGTAAGATCAACAGCCGGTTTGTCCAGGGATGGAGTGAGCTTAGTGCCGCATGCCATTGGGACTTTGACCTTTGAATCTCCCATCATGCCAAATTTTGCTAAGAGATTCTTTGTGTAAGCTTCCTGGTTGATAAAGATGCCTTCAGGTTCCTGTCTGATATTTAAACCAAGAAAAAAGTTAATGGGACCCATTGAGCTCATTTCAAATTTAGTATCCATCAGCTTTCTGAATTCAGCTGTTAGGCTTGGATTCGTGGAGCCAAACATGATATCATCGACGTAAATTTGAACTATCATAAGGTGGTTACCTTCCTTTTTGCGAAAGAAGGTTAGGTCAACCGAACCTTGTTTGAATTTGGACATCTTTAAAAATTTAGTCAACGTTTCATACCAAGCCCTCGGTGCTTGTTTCAGACCATACACAGCTTTATCCAAAATGTAACAGTGATCAGGATGCTTTTCATTCACGAATCCAGGAGGTTGCTCCACATACACAGTCTCTTCGAGATCTCCATTGAGAAAGGCACACTTAACGTCCATTTGAAAGACCTCAAAGTTTTTGTGAGCAGCATAAGCAAGAAATATTCTTACTGATTCCAGCCTAGCTACCGGAGCGAAAGTCTCTTCATAGTCAATGCCTTCCTCCTGACAGTATCCTTTGACGACCAGACGAGCTTTGTTTCTGATAACATTCCCTTCCTTGTCGAGTTTGTTCCTAAAGACCCATTTGAGACCAACAACCGAGGCATGAGGAGGAGTTGGAATAAGACACCAGACCTTGTTCCTTTCAAATTCATTCAGCTCGTCTTGCATTGCTTGAACCCAATCAGAGTGATCAAGAGTAGTTTTAACTGTCTTTGGTTCAACTTTGGATACGAATGAGTTAAACATGTAGAATTCGACTTTTGAGTACAAGGATGCTTGTTTTGCCTTGAGTTGTGATCGGGTCAGAACTGTTTCTGAGATATCACCGACAACTTGAGAAATAGGATGATTTCTGGTCTATTTGGTGAGAGGAGGGAAGTTTGGATCAAAGGATGGATCCAATTCAGCATTTATCATCTCTTCTGGTTCGGACAGACTGTCGAAGTCGTATGATATATCAGCATGCTCCCCCTCGACATGTGATCCTGCAGGAATGTCTTGTGAATCTTGAGCTATAGGGGTTTCCTGAGGTGATGATCTTTCGGGTGTTGATGAACCTACGGTTGGAGAGGCTCTGTCGATTAGTGAGACACTCTCGGTTGGTGAGACACTCTCGGTTGGTGAAGCACTCTCGGTTGGAGGTTGAGACCTCAGCTCCCCCTCAACTTGTGAACTTGGCTGGGATGCAGGTGGATCCTCCCCGTCTACTGATGCATTGTGTTGAGGAGGGTATTGTGAACTCGATTCTTCTTCATTCATTTTTCTTGCAGCATCGTCAATAAGTTGCGTCAAGTTATCCACCCTGTTGTCTGCTGCACTGGCTTCAGAAAGAGTGGCCTTTTCTGGTTCATCAAAAAGCTCCATGAATTTCTCGAATAGATTGGCAATTGAGGCTGTGACTTGGCCAGTTTGAGGAAAGATTTCTCCAGCTGTGTCTTCGTTGGCCTGTAGCTTCTTAACATAGCTATCATCAAAAGTCACGTAGTAAGTTTCTTCGATCTTCTTTGAACGCTTGTTTAACACTCTGTATGCTTTAAAAGTAAGAGAATAACCCAGAAATATCCCTTCATCATCTTTGACATCAAACTTGTTGCGGTGTTCTTTGGAATTGAAAATGAAGCATCTGGAACCGAACACATGGAAAAACTTCACATTTGGCTTCCTGTTTTTGATGATCTCATAAGGAGTGAGAGTGAAGCGTTTGTTAAGATACAACATGTTCTGTGTAAAACAAGCAGCAGAAATAGCATCAGCCCAAAAATATAAAGGTAAGGAAGCAAAACTTAGCATTGTTCGGGCAGCTTCACATAAGGATCGGTTTCGTCTTTCGACAATTCCGTTTTGTTGAGGTGTGTAGGGAGCAGAGAAGTTGTGACTGATCCCTTTTTCTTCCAGGAATTCTTCAAATTCTTTATTTTTGAATTCTAACCCATTGTCACTTCTGATGTTGCGAACGACCTTCTTCAGCTGAACTTCAATCTGCTTGATGAACACTTTTAGCTTGTGAGTTGCTTCAGATTTAAGCTTCAGAAAGAACACCCATGTAAAACGTGAAAAGTCATCAACAATAACAAGAATATACTTGCTACCACCAATGCTTTCTACAGAAGATGGACCACATAAGTCAATATGAAGTAATTCCAGTGGTTCAACGACTTTAGTGTTTATTATGGATGGGTGACTTTGACGACTCTGCTTTCCCATTTCACATGCAGCACACAGATGATCTCTATCATATTTGAGCAATGGGAGACCCCTCACATGACTTCCAGTGACAAGTTTGTTGATATCTTTGAAGTTGAGATGAGAGAGTCTTCTGTGCCACAACCAGCTTTCATCAGATGGTGCCTTGGATAACAGAAAGATGGCTGGGTTTCCTTTGATTGGTTTAAGATTTAGAGGAAACATTTCACCTTTGCGCTCTGATTGGAGAATAACTTTGTTCGTCTTCTTCTCAATAATTTCCGATCCTTTATCATCGAATGAGACTTTGAGACCTGTACCTCCAACAAGCTGAGATACACTGATGAGATTGTGTTATAACCCCTCTACATATGCAACTTTCCTGATTGAAAAATCACCATTTGTAATCATCCTGTAGCCTTTGATTGTTCCGAAGGAATTGTTCCCAAATTTGACATTTCCACCATTTGAAAGAGATCTGAGTTCCCTTAGTTCTTCCTTCCTCCCTGTCATGTGACGCGAGCAGCCACTGTCAATGTACCATTCTTCGTCATACTGCTCGTCACTGATAACCTGCAAAAATTAAGCAGATTTAGGAACCCAGAGCTTTTTGGGTCCTCGTGAGTTGTTTGCGGGATTAGTAAGAGAGATGTCAACAACATATGTCCTTTTTATTAGTGTTTTATCGTCTTTTCTTTTGATGGTGAAAACTTTGATTTTATTTGGAATTAATGATTTTGGAATCGATTTTGATTCAGTATCTAAAACCTTCTGTTTCCATTTTTGATCAGCTGAAGACTGAGATTTTTGAGAAAAAACAGAGTGGACTTTAGGACGAGAGGAGACAGAGGATTTTGTGGATTTAGAAGAGTTAGGAAGAGATGACTCAGAACGGTATGACTTCTTGATTGAAGAACCTAGGTGACTCTTCTGCTTTTGACTAACGGTAGGACCAACTTTAGAGTTTTGACTTCTTTTATTTCCCGAACCGAACCTGTGTTTTTGGTTGAAATCATTCTCTGAACCGAATCTATTCGTTCGGTTGTTGTTGTGCTCTGAGCCGAACCTCTGCTTTTGGTTGTTGTTCTGCTCAGAATCGAACCTCTGCTTTCGGTTGTTGTTCTGCTCAGAACCGAACCTCTGCTTTCGGTTGTTGTTCTGCTCAGAACCGAACCTCTGCTTTCTGTTGTTGTTGCTCTCCGTCAATCCCTCAGGATTTTTCGCTGGTTTTAAATTCCTGTCATTATGTGAGAAATAGGCATTTTGCGATCGCCAAAACTGTTTTCTTTCGGAGAGATTTTTCCTGTATCTCTGATTCCTTTCCCGTTTTTGACTTCTCATCTGCTTTAGACGATGATGGACGTTAGCTTTATGTTCATTGGTTGAACCACTCTGATCCGATGTTGTTTTGCTTGGAGATGTGACTTCTTTTGCAGGAATTTCTTTCTCTTGAGGAACATCTTTCGTTCCACTGGTACTTGCCACGTTGAAGCAATCAGGTTTATTTAAAGGTTCTGGAAAGTATCTGCCTTTGATTTTCCATGAAGTCCTTTCAGACAGACCTACCGTTTCATCAGCATTGTCAATGGGAGTCGACCAGAAGAACTCATCATAGCCATCAACATTGTCTTCGTTCACAATAGCTGTTAGTTCAGCAGTCTGATGTTCGGTTACACCAGTGACTTTGTATACCTGATTCGGAGTGGTCCTAACTTTTTGGTATACAACTTCCTTCTCTACAAGAATCAGGGACTTTTGTTGGGACAACCGAGCGAATTCCACAGAATTTTCTGAGATGAGATTTTTTTGGTTCTCGGGTTCATTTTTGACAAATTCTGAGCAATCAACTGTGTCTTCTACAGAAATTTCACTCATGTTATCGTCCTCATTAAGCTCAGATGCATTTTCAACATCAATTTTATTTTCCGAGCTTAAGTTGACATTCAGTGAGTCAAATTTTTGTATAGTTTCGGTTCTAAGCTTCAATTTATCATTTTCATCCAAAAGATTTTTGAGAATATTCTTGTGGTCCTTCGATTTTATGAAAGATTCAATTTTGTGCAGCCCATATAAATATGTTGGATTAACATCCTCAGATGAAATAATACTCTCACAATTAAATGCATCAGCATCAATTTCATCTTCCTTAAATTCAAGAAAGGGTAAAATCATGCGATGAATCTTTTGCCCTATTTCACAATTTAAATGAAGCTGAGTAATATTAGTATAAAGACGTTTGGCAATCAGACAAAAAACATTTCGTTGTTTCAAAAGCTTTAAGTTATCTCTTTGCAAGTAGATGTTTTCATCTTTTATTTTGATTAACTCTGACTCCTTCAGTTCGATCCACATCCGCCGTTCCTCACTCTTCGAAGACACCCTGCTTAATTGATCAGTTAGGTTAGAATTGGTGACCCGAGTTTGAGTTAAACTACTATCCAGATGAGAGATTCTTGAATTAACATTTTTTAATTCCTTTTCATAGGAGCATTGAGGGACTTTAAATGAGACAAAAACTGATTGTACCTTCTTGATCAGTTCATCAAGTTCGCTGAACTGCTCGCTGAGTGGTTTGGCGGTAAAGCATAGATTCTGCTATTCTTTGTCTTCATTCCCACCATCAGTGTTGTATCCTCTCATCTGAGACACGTCGGACACCATCAAGCATCTTCCTCCACTGCTTTCTTCTTTCGCTACACAGGCCTTTCCATGAGAAGGCTTCCTCGCTTCATCATCTTCAGAATCGGTTGACCAAACCTCCACGCCACCGAACTCATCATCAGCTACCGAGCCCTGCACAATTAAAGCATTCATGGAAGGGTTAGCAGCAGATTTCTTCTTCCTTAACTCATCAAGCTTTTTCATCAACACAGCTTCTTCATCATTTTCTTCGTTCTTTTCTGCCATCTTTTTGAGGACGTAATCTTTTGCATAGTGGTTCTTTCCTCTACAATAATAGCAGCTCACTCCAGAATCTCCTTCAGCCTTCTGTTCCTTCTTTGCTTCTTCAGCTTTCGGTTCATCTTTGACTTTTTCAGTGCTATAGCTTCCTTGCCAGTTTCGGTTCCTATTTGTGGGGAATCTCTTCTTGATGAATCTCTTAGGATTGGACACCATCATAGCATAGTCTTCAGATGTGAGATCATAATCATCCAAGTTGAGATCTTCGTCCTCTATCACAGCTTTGCTTTTCGACAGGAGTGCTAATGAACCCAGACTTGAAACCACGGTCTTCTCCTACAGCACAATCTTTTCCTGAGATTTTAGGATGCCCACCAGTTTCGCCAAAGAGTAGGATTTGAATTGCTCGTGTGCTTTAACTGTGGACACAATTGCTCTCCACTCAGACCTGAGTCCATTTAAAAAAGTAACATTCTGTTCGATAAGCTTCCTTTCGATGTCGTGTTTGATCATCTTGCTAAGAAGATGATTGAAGCGATCAAACGTTTGAGTCACTGTTTCTTCTATTCCTTGCTTGAACTCACCAAACTCAGACAAGAGTAAGGTTTGAATGGAGTGTTCAACATCTTCATCTGTAGAGTACAATTCACGTAGCCTGTCCCATATCTCTTTAGCAGTTGTGCATGAACTTACCAGCCTAAAGGTATCGGATTGAAGAGCAAATCTAATCAATCTTAGTGCTTTGATATTGCACTGAAATTTAACTTTTTCATCTTGCGCTACATCTTTAACATCTTTCAGGAGATCATTATACTCCTTTTGAGTTTTAATAATCCTTGAAGTTGCTGAATAAGAAAACGGTCCAGAGATAATTGCTTCCCAGATGAGGTATCCATTATCCTCAGATCCTATGACATAATCTTCAAAGTGATTCGCCCAGACTTCATAATCATGGGTATAAAGGATGGGAATCTTTGTCGTTGATCCAATGCTGTTTGAAATATTGATGGGATTGGATTGTGACTCGTCCATAATTGATCGAATAACCTGTTCAAAGATCAGACTTGTAATATATCGAATTAGGGAAAAGATAATAAATATTGAGATACGTCAATTATGGGATGACGGCTCAATAAATATCAATGAATGCGGAATAACCCTAATCGAAGCTTTTTCACAGAAAAGAAGTGTATGGATTACACAGCCTCCTGCTCTGATACCAATTGATGAGTTTAAAAAACAAACTTAAAGATCGATTAGATCAATGAAACAGGTAGATGAATGACTAAGTAAACAATTAAGAACAAGCTAATGAATCAAAAGGTGCCGAGTGATTCAATAAACAATCCTCAGAAGAGCTCGATGAAGAACGTCAACTCTATAGGATTTTAGGGTTTACAATATTCAATGAGAATGACAACTGTTACTATACGCATACATGCATGCATATATTTATAATCAAACCCTAATAGTTTTTCTAACAAAAATAACGCTAATCTAGCTGAACACGGATTGACAAGCCCAATCCGGTTGTAAAACAAAAGGGCCCAAGACGCAACTCTATTATCTTCAACAAGCTTAATGGACCTAAAACCCCAAGCATATGACTAATGGGCTTAGTGAAACCCTAAAGGGCCTAGTAGAATCATAATGGGCCAAATGAACCCTAATTTGGGGAATTAGTCGGGACACATGAGAAATATGTAATAACTTGAGATATTAATTAATAATCATTGAAAATTAACCTAAGGGCATGTGAGACTTAATGGATTAAGTCATTAATGGGTTAAGTAGGAAACTTAACCCTAATCATCATTTTATGTGAAACCCAAATTTTACTTTGGTATATTATTGGGCCTTTCAATTGGATTGTTAATGGGCCATCCAAGACTAATTATAAGGACTAGAATAATTTAATGGGCCTAGAGTAAGGCCCATGTAAGGAGTTTGGGCCTAATTTGAAAAATTGGGCCATAGATGGGCTACTGTTTGGGCCTTAATGAGTATATGATGTTGGGCCTTAGAAAAAGACCATGTATATGCTTAGGCCCAATTTGGAAATTGGGCCATGCGTTAGGCTTTGATTCCCAATGGACTTTGAGCCTATGGATTGTACCCTGGGCTTGAATGAGCCAAGCTTGGGGTAATGTAGTAATTATCCAAATAATGTACTATTGGTTATGTGTTGGAACCCAATTATTAATTGGGTAATGTTTTGATATTGACAGTTCGGGAATCTATCTTCCAGCAGCTGAGGTTGGGTTTGCGGGACTTCATCAGTGTGAGGTTGAGTCAACGAGACTTCAGCAGTGTGAGGTAAGTTCCCTTCCAGTAGGAACGGGTCTACGACCATAATGCCAACCTGTTTTGATAGCACTAGTATGTATGCTTGATGTCTTTGTGATTCATGCATGTTTTGTTATGTGTAGTATGTCGGGCAAGCCTGATATAGTATGTTATTATGATATATTTTCATGATATGTTATATCCACTTTATTCCGGACTTTGGTCCGATGCCGAGTGGGGCCCGATGCAGTGGGTGGGGCCCGAGTTATTCCGGACTTCGGTCTGATGTAGGGTGGGGCCCGATGCAGTGGGCGGGGCCCAAGTTATTCCGGACTTCAGTCTGATGCCGGACGGGGCCCGATGCAGTGGTTGGGGCCCAATATGTGTTATCTGTATTATAGTATGGTATGTGGTCGTTTGGGTGAGCTCACTAAGCTTCGTGCTTACAGTTTCTGTTTTTGGTTTCAGGTACTCAGTTTTCAAAAGAGGAGCTCGGGAAGATTGTAGTGCACATACCATTTGTTCAGTCTAGGATATTTATACTTTGATATACTTGACAGTTGTTATAATACTTTTGAGATACATTGCTTATGATTTTTATATGAGGTTTATTGACTATGGTTTTTATTATAAAATTAAACAAAATTTTCAGATTGTGTTTTTGGGATGTTACAAACAAGATGTGAATAACCATGCAAAGCCTTTTGAAAACCTTGATGTCATTTATCATTTCACAATAATGTACCGGTAAACCACACATGTTCCATCAACAATGATAATTTTCCATTATATCTCTTTATAGTCCCTATTTGTGTGTCAGTTAAACACACAAGCTCTACTAATGACATATAAAGCATGATGTGTGTTTTTCATGGATTAACATGCTTTTTACATTTTCCTTAAAGTAACTAAGAATGGCATTTTAAAATTGGTTTAGTTACTTTATATCACTATAGTTATTAATGAGATTATCTGCTATCAAATCCATTTGGCTAATGAGCATCTAGCACATAGGAGAACGGTGGGTAACATTGGACATTAATTCAACGATCATTTTATAGGCTACTTCCTTATACCCTCTTTATAAGATGGTTGCGTGAATGAGGCACACTAGCGATTTGATTGACTTGTCTAATACATATATTATACTAATCTTTTAATTATATATAATATAAGGTTTATTTAAAAACTTTTCTAAAATACTAGGCTTAACTTTAAATTATCAAAATTAATATAAAATTAATCTAATTTAAAAGTAAACCATTTTGATTTAATCTTTATCTTTTAATTAAACACTTAAAAAATATAATTAAATCAATATGAATCAAATAATTAATTACAATTAAACAATTAATTAAATAATTCAATTTAATATTTATCGAAAGCCTTCTATTGTTTCCAAAAATAAGGTAGGGTTTACTAGGTTTTAATTGTTCAAATTTTAAGGCTGTAGAAATAACAAATAAGGAGACAAGGCAAACTCTAGAAGGGATCCCTAAATTTTCAAAAATTAGGCAAGGAGCTAGGGTTTCTAAAATCTTTGCAAAAATCGAAAAACCTAAGGGTGAAAGGTAGGGTTTCAAGAACCCTTGCAATTTTTGGAAATGCCTTCGTGACGATTTAGTTTCTATAAACTTTAATTTTGATCTATTCAACTTTGTGCAACATCATTAAGAACATTGGATTTGATACCACTAATGGGTTTTATATGTTCCAAAAAATCTATTTTTGGTGGAAAAACATATGCACCCTAAAGGGCCTATGTTTTCACTATGATTTGCAAACAACAATTGAATATCAAGAACCCTAGAGGTATGTTACTAATTTTGAAATTATCAAAGGGTTATAGAAATTACATACATTTTGTTAATTGTAGTAACAAAAACTGATTACTTCTTGATCTAGTTTTAGAAAGCAAACACTAGAAATCTCGTACATGTAGTGGATCACATCAAAAACCTAGCAAGTTGGAGGCTAAAGAGGAAAGACGAAGAGAAAGGGAATTTTTGAAATTCTTTTAGGCATGGAAGTGGATATTACCTAGCAATTGAAGATACTCATGTTTGTAATGAAAAAGGCATGGAGGTGGATGTTACCTCGCATAGTGAGGATGAAACAACTAGCAAGGATGAAGAAACTAGTTATTTTTAGTTAAAATGCAATTTAGCACAAATAGTATACCTAGTAACTTAGGTGTGACTAAATACTTTGTTAAAGTGAAATAGCAAAATTAAAGTATAACACTTTGTTATGTGGCATGTGAGGGTAGATGGTCAAGGTGTTCGAAAAGTTACACATGAAAGCCTTAAAAAATATATTGGTGTGGTCCTCTAGGATACAATAAATTTAAGAAAGCTTATAATTTTTTTGACTTTTCGTTTGATAAGTTATTGACATTTCTCTTTAAGTCATATTAGCATGATTAAAGCACCCTTGCCTTTTTTTGAGCATGTGTTATTCAACGATACAATGTTCCATTGGTATTCTATTCAATAACCGTACCTTAAGCTTATCATTAGATATATGTATTATGTTATGAATCAAAGTGTTAAAAGCTTTAATAGTTTAGCATACAAAACGAACGGGTCAAACGGTTTTAAAATGGACAAAATTACCGAAAAGAACTTATACCATTTAGCAACTTAACAATTTTATACATGTATTAAACTATGATGAGTGGATCTTAATACGACATGAATATAACATGTTTACTTTTGTTTATCATATTTTTAATTGTTACAGCTTAGTGGGGTGAGAAACAAAGAGTGGCAATCTTCTTGAAAGCTCCCCCTAATCTGTTTACTTTTCTTGCATTTATTTGTTCGTTTTCTTTTATAGCTTTATGCACCTACTACATTAGCACCTGCTCGCGACTTATAGTTACTACGCTATGCGTCTCCTTTGGAGTATGGTAGCCTAGTGGTATGTTCTATTACACTCTTTTATTTTTTTTTTTTCTAATCTCAGAAAACTAATGTTATTTTGATTTCATATTTGTGAAAGATCATTAAACAACACTTATAATGATCCTAGTAATCCACATGCCTTTTATTTTGTAAGAGCATAAATCCTGCCAAGTGGGTCTTTAATAAGACAATATGAAGGTGGTGGCTCAATAATTTACATAGTTGATCATTTTATTTTACAGATATCAGAAAGGAACTTACTTCTAGCTTATGTATCAAAAATGCAAAAGAAACAAAGAAAAATCGTCAACAATTAATAGAAACTATGCATTATTATTATTATTATTTTTGGTAATTTATTTTCAGTTGAAATGTATTACCTTGAGGTATTCATTGTTGTTTGATTCATAGATAGGCTGTATGATGAAGCAAGAATTGATCTGGATAGCACAACAGAGGCAGAGATACCGACAACTGAGGTCACTTGCCAATAACTAAGCAACAGTCTTTGTTGCTCATAAGCTTACAACTGCAATGCGGTGAGACCAACCAAGCCCCCCCTTTTTTTAATAATATTAAAACATTTCTTCTATTTATGTCATCAGTAAATAAATGTACATTATTTGGTATTATTATACTTATGGGCTATCAATTATAAGAATATTGGTATCACAATTGCCAATCACATATTTATCTTCTATGCTATCTAGAATCTCCTCTATTTTTACCACATGCGGGTTGTTTTCAATCCTTTTCTTTTGGTTGTGTGTGAAGTAAAAACATCTCTTTTGCTTGTTCTAGTTTCTAGTACACCGAGTGTACTTCCCTAAACATGGAGAAATTGAGAAGAAAACCATGTAATTGTCCAATATCATCCTTTTATGCATCATATGTTCTTGAGAAGTTGGTATAAGGTATCTTTAATATGTCACAGGTAACTTTACTCTTTCGAACCTTGGAATGGGGCAATTTTGGAATATCCATATCATAATAGCTTCATCATTCATCTTTTTTTTTTTACAAGAAAATTTCGGATTTTTCATTCATAAGAAAGATTTATATAGACGTTGTGGGTAACGAGCAACAAGTTATGCCACAAACGACGGTTCCAAAGTCAAAGTCAAACCATGCCTCTTTAAATAACTTTTGCTTTTTTGGATTGTGTGCATATTTTTTAGCATTAGTGTAATAAGGTCACGATGAAAGATAAAATTGCATATGTACGTGGTTCCCTAATTCAAGTTTCCATGTCAATAGTTCTTTTGAGAGTCTTGTATTGTGTTAGGTAAATGGGTTTGAACATACATCTTATTTGGAGAATGTGTTTTGGTGGTGGAATTGATGATATGATGAAAAAGATAATGTATTGCGTTTATTTAGTATATGAATGATTGTTTGTATATGACAGAAATATATATTGTGAAATGGATTGTCATTTTCTTTTGTATGATATGTTATTTTGTATTATGGGACATTAATTGTGATTTAATATGAAAATCATATAAATTTTTTTGAAAACATTTAAAATTATGACACGTGAAAATGTGTGACATCTTTCTTTATGAGATTGGCTTTAATGACACGCAAATGAATGTCATGTTCCTTTATGATAGATGTCTCCTTGATACGCATTGTGTGTCATCTTTGCGCGTCGTAAATGCGTGTCATAAGGTTACGACACACAATGTGTGTCGTCTCCCTTTTTTACAAGACCTTCAATTACATGCATTTGCATGTCGTCTGTGAGTCTTATGACACATAATGTGTGTCATTAAAGGGTATTTTTGTATTAATGACACTCAATTCTCCCACTTAGGGTTCGAACTACCACCACCTAACACTGTAATATAACAAAAAATCAAACCAACTCAACCAAATATATACCAACCTTTATTATAAAAGTGCATATCACAAAACAAGATGAACATTCAAATAATAATCAGCCAATCTCAAGGAATCTCTTAATCTTAAGTACAGAGCTTGGAACTTCCCTCAGGATCAATAGCTCAATCTTAGCGAAGTCAACCAGGATACCATTTGATTGATTAGGCACCCTATGTACTGAACCTCACACAGTCAGATATTATATAGGAAGAAATGACGTACATCATCATCTCCTCTAAACATTAAGAATCCCTTGCAGATGATTTAACAATAGCTTCGATAAACCTATCATAACAACAATATTCTCTTATCTAAATCAAAAACTTCTCAATGCTACATTATGACAAGTACCCTCTCTCTCTCTCTCTCTCTCTCTCTCTCTCGTACGCGCGCGTGTGTTCGCTTTATTTCTAACTATGACTCCCTAAAGTAGCCGATCGAATATTATAATCTAGAATTGTATAACCTATCGGGTATACCTAACCTGTACCTTCACCTTTTTTTCATGATAGAAAATGATGTGGAAAATGGCATCCCTTTATTATTTCAAAGGACCGAGACAAATCCCATCTCTTCTCCCTCAAACACAGTAGACTGGAAGAATATAATTATGTCAATGACAATGACATCCCAAGCCTCTAGCCGACCACCCAACCAAAGTCTACTATCGTTAAATTGTTCATCATAAATGACTCTTACTTGAGTCCTACAACTTAAACTGATATGATTTCAAACAAGTCCCTCGAGACCTTAGAATCAACCAACTTACATAAGTGTACACAATTCAGACCCAATCTGTCATGGCTATTTAGGCTTAAACAACTACCAGACTCCTCATCCAAAGCATCCATAATAGAAATACAGATAGATATAGAAATGAGCTACAACTAACCTTAGTTTTATACTACATTATCTACCATTAGCCAAAACCCTATTAGCCTTGTGACTTTTCTTGATCCACGTATATATCTTGTACTTTCAGTAGTATGGTTGCATACTACGTTTCAAACCTATCAGTATTTGTCTCATGAATCACCCCAAAGTTCTAAGTTGCTACACTCGACCATTGCTAGGTGTACTCACACACACTTATAGGCTTAAAAGAAACAAAAAACAAACTTCCTTGATTTACATCCTAGCGTCGCGCATTACCACCCTCCTAACCGCCAAAAGTCTCTATTAAAACCGTTGGTCGCCCCGAGTATTCAAGTCGTACATAACAAAGGATCAGATAGACGGTCGAATAAATGGTTTTACCATAAGTCGAGAACCAAATAAAGAAGAAGAAGAAAGGAAAAAATCAAGTATTATAAGGCTATAGAATCCTAATTATGTACAAGAGTAAACTATACGAATTGTCCCTTGTTTAGGTGCCAAAAGGCACGTTCAGTCATTATTTTTAAAAATTAACTTGTACCATCCCTCATTACTTTAAAACCTACACGCTTCATCCCTCCAAACATAAGAAGACAATTTTGCTATTATTTATTATTTATTTATTTTCTATTTACTAATTAATTCTTGATTTGTCTGTTATTAAAATAATTATTTGTTGCTTTATTAAAAGAAACATGCCTTAAACCCTAAGCACATCGTCTGCCACATTTCTCCTTTAGTTCTCTCCAATAGTATCAGTGTTGACGCCATCCCTCTTCTAATTTGTAAATATTGTTGTTGTATCCTAGCCCTACTTTCACATTCAGGTGTTTAATTGGGGATTCAATTCTAATCAAACTTTGTCCTTTTTCTATTTCAGATGTCGAACTTCAACAACAACGCTTCCGGCTCGAACTCCTCCGGTTCGTTCTCACTAATGAATTTGTGTGGGAGAGTGATATTTGATGGGTCCAATTTCAATGATTGGATCCGCAACATCCGAACGGTCACTCGCTACGAGGACAAAGAGTATGTCCTTGATGAGAAGCTGAAGGAAATCAACATCAACACTTCCTCTCCCGATAAGATTACTGCCTTTGAGGCCCATGAGTGTGATGCCACGAAAATCCATTGCATCATGCTAGCGACCATGACTGTTGAACTCCAGAAGTCCTATGAGGACATGTATCCCTATGAAATGCATCAAGACCTGCTAGACCAGTACCACCAATGTGCTAGGCAAGAAAGGTATGAGATCATCACTTCGATGATCACTGCCAAAATGGGTAATGGAGAGTCCTTTACCGCTCATCTGCAAAAGATGCAGAGATATGTTGATCGCTTGCTAAAGTGAAATGTTAACTTCGATGAAGAGCTAGAAATCGACATCATGCTTCACTCCTTGCCTCCCTGCTACAACCAGTTCCGCATGAGCTACCACATGAATAAGGAAGAGGTCACCTTAAGCAAGCTTCAAGGCTTGTTGAGGACTGCTGAGAGTAATCTAAAGGATAAGTCTGTTGCACCAACTCCTACTCCTACTGCTGCCCCTATCTTCGCAATAGGGCAAGGGAAGGGTAAGAAGAGGAAGTCTCTCTCAAAAGGCAACCATAAGGGAAAGTCCCAAGATGGTACCTCTTCTGGTGGAACCAATGTTGGTTCTGCTAAACCAAACTCTAACCCTAAGGAGGCAGAGCGCCACCACTGACATAAGATAGTGCATTGGAAAAGAAGCTACCCATAATATTTTCAAGCTATCAAGGATGGGAAGAGCAAGCCGTCCTTTTCAGGTCTTAACACTATTAAATATAATGATTCATCGCATGCTATTTCTTGGGTTCTTGATACAGGATGTGGTTTTTACATATGTTCTTATTTGCAGGGACTAAGAAGAAATAGGGATGTGGAGCGTGGAAGGATAAATCTAATCATGGGAAACAGAAGATCATCGCCTATCACCAAGATTGGAGTTTATTCCTTAGTGCTTAGTAATGGATTAGGTTAAATTTAAACAACTGTTGCTATTTGCCAGATATGGCAGGAAACATCATTTCATTTCATGGTTTATATAGACAAGGGTTTAGATATTCATTTGATAATGAAAAGGGTTCTATTTATGCTTATCTTAATAGTGTTCTATATTTTGAAGCATTGCCTTGTAATGGAATATATGAGACTGTGATGGTTGTAGATAAGTTAGGAAATGATGTGTTGTGTGTTGATTCTTTCAATAGTATGGATAAAGCATGCGTGTGGCATTGTCGTCTTGGACATGTCAACAAGAAACACATAGCCTAACTCCAAAAGGATGGAGTGTTGGAATCATTTGACCTTAGGGACGATGACTTGTGTGAGTCTTGTTTACTTGGAAAGATAACCAAGTCACCCTTCACTGGCACTTGTGAAAGGGGTGATGGTTTATTGGATCTCATACACACTGACATGTGTGGGCCCTTTAGATCCACCACAAGAGATGTGAACCACTTCTATGTGACTTTCACTGATGATTATAGCAGATATGGGTATGTCTACTTAATCAAACAAATGTAAGGAACCTTTGAAAAGCTCAAAGAGTTTAAAAAAGAAGTGGATAATTACTTAGGCAGGAAAGTCAAGATGCTTCGATCCGATCGAGGAGGAGAGTACCTAAGTCTTGAATTCCACGACTACCTCAAGGAATGCAAAATAGTTTCACAATTGATGCCACTTAGGACACCACAGTTAAATGATGTAGCTGAGAGGCATAATAGAACCTTGCTAGACATGGTTCCTTTCATGATGGTTCGTGCTTCACTACCTATGTCGTTTTGGGGGTATGCCTTAGAGACTGCCATGCATATCCTTAACTTAGTCCCAACCAAGAAGGTTGCCAAAACACCTCACGAGATGTGGACAGGTAAAGCTCCCTCTTTGGCACATATCAAGGTTTGGGGTTGCCAGGATTTCGTAAGACAAGAGACTCACAATAAGCTCGAACCTCATAGTGAGCGGTGTATTTTCATCGGCTACCCGCAGAAGTTCTTTGGATATATCTTCTATACACCAAGTGATAATGTTGTCTTCGTTGCGAGGAGAGGGGTTTTCCTAGAGCGATAACTCATAAGCCAAGGGGACAGTGGGATGCAAATCGATCTTGAAGAGATTCAACAGTCGAGCGATGAAGGAACCTCTAACGCTGGCACTCAACTAGAGGATGAAACTCAAGTTGAACCGATTGACGAATCATTACCTCTTAGATGTTCCAGTAGAGTTAGTGTTCCACCTGTGTTGTGTGGTTTTCATATTACTAGCGGGGGTGATACGTATATTAGTGATAGTACACTAATAAATTTGGATGAACCTAACAACTATAAGGAAGTCATGGTAGGCCCGGAGTCAGTAAAGTGGAAAGAGGCGATGGACAGCGAGATTCAGTCCATGTATGATAACCAAGTTTGGAGCTTGGTAGATAATGTGCCAGGTCATAAGACATTCGGGTGCAAATGGATCTTCAAGAAGAAGACCGACATGGATGGGAATGTGCACACTTATAAGGCGCAATTGGTTACGAAGGGCTTTACTCAAACTCTCGGAGTTGACTATGATGAGACCTGCTCACCAATTGTGAAGATAATGTCTATTAGGGTGATGCTGGCCATTGCTGCATTTCATGATTATGAGATATGGAAAATGGATTTCAAAACCGATTTCCTTAATGGGAAGTTGGATAAGGATGTTTACGTGACTCAGCCAGAGGGTTTGTCAATGCAAAGCATCGCAATAGAGTGTGCAAGCTTGAGAAGTCCATTTATGGACTTAAGCAAGCATGTCGTAGATGGAATATTCGTTTCTATGAGAAAGTTAAAGAGTTTGGTTTTTTGCGAAGCGAGGATGAATCATGTGTATATGTCAAAGTAAGTGGGAATATAGTAAGCTTCCTCATATTGTATATTGATGACATATTAGTCAATGGAAACAACATCCCGATGTTGCAGGCAGTAAAATCCTAGCTCGGGAAGTGCTTCACTACGATGGACCTCGGAGAAGCTGCCTATATTTTGGGAATAAGGATAGTGAGAAACAAGAGTAAAAGACTAATATGACTTAGTCAGAATACTTACTTGGACTAGGTACTAAAATGTTTTAGTATGGAGAATTCCAAGAAAGGGGAGTTACCAATCCAAAGTAATGTCAAGTTGAGTAAGACTCAATGTTCGAGTACCGAAGTCGAGATAGTAGAGATGAGTCGAGTACCTTACACTTCCGCAATTGGCTTGATCGTGTATGCTATGACTTGTACTCACCCTGATGTGGCCTTCGCTTTGAGCATGGTCAGCAGATATCATTGGAACCCTGGCAAAGAACATTGGACCGCAATCAAGAATATTCTTAAGTACCTTCAGAGGACCAAGGAGTGGTTTCTAATTCTTGGTGGGAGTGGTGACTTAAACTTGCGAGGGTATAGTGACACCAGTTTTCAGACCGACAGAGATAATTATCGTTCGCAGTCGGGTTGGGTCTTTACCCTAAATGGAGGAGCAGTGTGTAGCACTTGATTCTTGGTACGTATTCTTTTATTTATATTTTTTCATTTTCGCCTTGGACTCGGCGTGTAGAGGTGCGGGGTTTAAGCTGTAGACTCGAAGAGTTGGGTCCCGGACTCGGCGTGTAGGCCCTGTCTAGACAAAACCCTAACCCGAGGGTTTGCACCCTATTTAAACACCTTAACTCGGCCTCTTTCGTCCTATTTTCTCCCAGAATACCCCCATAGCAAACCCTAGCCGTTATTGAAGAAATCTAAGGCATTTGGAGTGATTTTGGTGCATTTGTGACCCACGGAAGGAAGGAGAATCTTGAAAGATCAAGAGGAGGCTAGAAGGATTCGAGTTTGAGCATCATTTGCAGTCTACAAAAGGTAGAAAGTCTATACATTGTTTGTTCTTTTGATAGATCCCATTTTGTGGAGTTTTAGGGCTTTTCTAAGCCATTTTGGTCACCAACCATGAGTGCAAGCATGGTTTGTGTAAAAGCCAGATTTTTTCAGGTATCTTGTATATTTATGTTTTTGGTGTTTTGAGAGGGGACTCGGTGAGTTGGAGCTCAGATTCGCCGAGTAGGGTCGCGGGATCGCGCCTGGACTCGGCAAGTCCAGGATATGGACTCGACGAGTCAGCTCTGTGTAATGAAACCCTAATTTCTCGGTTTTGAGACCTATTTAAAGGGCCTTATGGCCGTCATTTGTGCTCACCAGTCCCTTGAGTGAAACCCTAATCGAGTGTGAGCATTTGAAGCAAAGTAGAAGGCCATTATTGATCTTGGAGGTGTCATTTTTGCAAGAAAGGAGAGAACTAGCTAAGGGAAAGCAAGTGGAGCTACTTCTGAGAGTTTGGAGTCCAGAGCATCACTATTGTGGTAATAATTTCGATTTATCTTCTTCCTTGTTGATGTTTATTTAGATTTAGGGTTTGTTGAACCCTTTTGTGGCAAGATCTAGTGCCCCCTTGGTCCCTTATGTGGTTTAAACCATAGATCTGGAGCCTTGGAGGTCCATAGTGTCCCTTTGCCCAACCTTTTTGGGAATCAATGGAGGTTTTGGATTGGAATCCTTATGCCTTAGGTCAAAACTCTATTTATGAGCCATGGGGTGTGTTATGGGCACCAAGATAGAAGCTTTACGTGATGAATCAGTCTAGGGAGGCCAGATCTATAGATTGTGGAAGCAGATCTGACCTTAGAAGCAAGTTGGAGTGGTTACATGGCATGGACTCGTCGAGTCTGTTCATCAGACTCGGCGAGTAGTTTGAAGATTGCCTTGGGTTCACTCAGTGAGTGGTCCAATCGAGTCATGGGTTGACTCAGTGAGTTAGGGTGAGTTGGAGAGGGAAGACAGGTGGACAAAGTCGAACTGGGACTCGCCGAGTTGTTCTTGACACTCGACGAGTTGAGTCGGGGTGGCCCCGCGATTCTTCCAGGTGAAACTCGTCGAGTGAGGGGGAATACTCGACGTGTAGGAAGGGAATTTTAGAGAGTTGGTGAAAACGTCTAGACTCGCCGAGTCGCCATAGCGCACTCGCCGAGTCCGGTCAAAGTTGACCGTTGACCATTGACCGTTGACCGAAGTTGACCTATGTTGACTTCTTAGGCATAGTCAACCTTAGAATATATAAAGTGTTAACTAGAGACATATGATGTTATAGGAGGATTAGAGCTCGGAGGATCGAGCACGAGGGATTTCCAGGATTCGTGAGATACCGAGATACGTGAGGTGAGTCTTCTCACTATACCTTACCTTGAGTAGGTAACCAGAGTTATGTGATAGAGTATTTTTATGCTATGTATGTTATGTGTTGTACTGCATTATTTCTATGTGATTTATGTGATGCATGTTTATCAGAGCTAGAACCTAAGGGTTCACAGAGTTTGGGTGCACGGACCCACAGAGTTATAGCCTCGAGTGGCTATTATGTGTTATATGTGGTATTTTGGGGAACTCACTAAGCTTTGTGCTTATAGTGTTTGATGTTATTGTTTCAGGTACTAATGACGACCGCGGGAAGGTGCCGGCTTGATCCGTACACACACACTCGGAGTTTTTACATTTGTGATCTTGGGATTTTGTATTGACCTGAATTGGATAATTAATATGGTTGTTTTATGAATATTAATTGAATTCTGTTTTATGAAAATTTGAAAATTTTGTTTTGAAATTTACGGTGTTACAATTTGGTATCAAAGCCTTGGTTTGAGGGATTCGGGTACACCTTCGGGAGTATTTGAACTGAAACTGAGGATTTGGAAAGATATTTTCAAAAGAAAACCTAACTTTTCTAAGAGTAAAAGATTTTCTTGAAAAAGAAACAAATTCTAGGAAGAAACATGTGTACGATCAGTCAGCGCTCGAACGGTGAATTCCCAAAATACTTTTATATTATGTAATATTGATATTGATATGATGTATCTGCATGCTAGAGTAGGCTAGGTATTGCTAATAGGACCAGAGTGGCCTGATTTGTGATGCCTTAGCCTAGGGAGAGGTGAGCTGCTATGAGATGCTTGAGAGTGAGTAGGTAGCAGCGAGGGGCTTATGAGAGATCTATTAGAGAGTGATCTTCGCATGATAGACTACTTGGGATTTGGGATCCGAAGAGGAAGATTTGGGGTGGGTACTGCGACGGTGTGGATAGTAGTATTGGGCCCGTACTACTGAAAGCACCGGGGCGGTGCACGGTCCAAATAAGAATCTTTGGGATACCAAGAATCAAGGAGGGATGTATTATCGAGTGTGAGTATGCTCGAGTGAATTCTAATTTATCACATGTTGTATTTCAGAGGTTGATCATGGTGAGGACACGTCATATGCCGGAGGGTGCCGGAGCTAGTGATGAGGAGATTCGACAGATCATTCATGAGGAGGTGGCTGCGGTCATCAGAGCTGAGATACCAGAGATATTCGGGTCTATTAAGACCGCATTGATTGAGACATTTGACGAGCGTTACACCACTCTTTCTGAGGCTGCTGTTGCAGCGGCTACCGCAGCAATGGCTGCGGCGAGACCCCAGGGAGGTGATGCATCGCTGTTTCGGGAGTTCAGCAACACCAAACCACCAGAGTTTGATGGGACACAGGATCCGGTGGCAGCTATGAGGTGGATATCTGATATGGAGGGGTGCTTCTTCACTTGCTCATCTCTTGAGCATCTGAAGGTTCGGTTCGCGCTGAACCAGCTTCTCTTGGGAGCGAAGGACTGGTGGAAGTTTGTGACGGTGCATTTTACGCCTGCTGAGCTTTCGGCGGTGACCTGGGAGAGGTTCACTACCATGTTCCGGGATGAGTACGTTCCCCAGGTGGAGAGGGAGCGTTTGGCATAGGAGTTTCTGACCCTCAAGCAGGGTACTGAGTCAGTTACAGCGATCACGAGGATGTTCCATGAGAGGGCGATGTTCTGCCCTGAGCACGTGTCCACTGAGCAGGCACGTATGAGCCGCTACCTAAGCATTTTCAGATGGGATATTCGGGAGTTTGCTGCGAACTCCTCGTATCGGACATTTGCTGAGCTTCAGGCAAATGCCCGGAAGAGGGAGATTGAGCTTGAGACACAGGCCAGGGAGGAGGCGGAGTCTCAGGAGAGGGATCGGCGGCCGGCACAGTCTCAGCCGGCAGCCAAGCAGGCCAAGCCCGCTGATCCTAAACCCGGGAGCCAGAAGGGCCGCACTTGCAGGAAGTGAGGCAAGGGTCATGATGGAGTCTGTCGAGCGGGATCTTGCTACAAATGTGGCAAGGAGAGGCATATGGCCAAGGACTGCCCCAAGCGGTTTGCAGTGTGTTTTCACTGCAACCAGACCGGACACCGGAAGGCGGAGTGTCCGCTGTTGCGCGGAGCATCTCAGGGATCTGCTCCTGCCGCCATCAGAGCTACATAGAGTCGGCCTGTGAAGGCCGAGGCGCCGAGATCTCGAGGGAGATCCTTTCAGCTGACTGCGGAGGAGGTCCGCGCTGCACCCGATGTTGTGGCTGGTATGTTTCCTTCTATGTATTTATTTTGGTGTTGAGATATTATGCTTATATTATGTTATGCATAGGTACCTTCCTTGTGAACTCTGTGCCTGCTTTAGTGTTATTTGAATCGGGTGCAAGTCGGTCTTTTGTATCTTTGGCCTTTAGTCAGCATATCAGTGTTAGTCGTGAGGCATTGAGTCGGCCTCTGCGGGTTTCCATAGCTGCCGATAGAGTGATTTGTGCCACGGAGGTCCTTCGGGGATGTGTGTTAGAGATTTTTGGGGTTGAGTTTCCGATTGATCTGGTTCCTATTGCAATGGGTGATGTTTGTGTCATTGTGGGCATGCACTGGTTGAGCCAATTCGGCGCGGTTATCGACTGTGAGCATCAGCTGGTGACCATACGAGATCTTAGTGGGGGAGTTCTTTCAGTGTACGGTGAGGGTACACGTTCTGGATCAGCCTTTTGTTCGGCCGCTAGGGCGAGGAAGTGTTTACAGCAGGGCTGTAAGGGTTTTGTGGCATATGTGATGGATACGCGGGTGATCTCCGAGAGACCGAGTTCAGTGGAGGAGGTTCCGGTGGTGCATGAGTTTCCAGATGTTTTTCCCGAAGAGTTATCAGGTGTGCCTCCCGTGAGGCAAGTAGAGTTCAGTATTGATTTGGTTCCGGGGGCCGCGCCTATCGCTAAGGTGCCTTATCGTTTTGCACCTCCAGAGATGTAAGAGTTATCCTCGCAACTTCAGGAGCTGCTGGGGAAGGCGTTTATTCGGCCGAGTAGCTCGCCGTGGGGAGCGCCCATTCTGTTTGTGAAGAAGAAGGATGGCTCGCATCGAATGTGTATTGATTACCGGGAATCAAACAAACTGACGGTCAAGAACCTTTACCCGTTGTCGAGGATTGACGATTTATTCGATGAGTTACAGGGAGCATCTTGGTTCTCCAAGATCGATTTGAGGTCGGGCTATCATCAGGTGAGAGTGCGGGACGAGGACGTCCAGAAGACAGCGTTCAGGACGCGATATGGGCATTATGAGTTTGTGGTGATGCCTTTTGGGCTCACCAATGCCCCGACTGTGTTCATGGATCTCATGAACAGGGTATGTAGGCCGATGTTGGATCGGTCAGTGATTGTATTCATCGATGATATTCTGGTATATTCGAGATCTAAAGAGCAACATGAGGAGCATTTGAGGGAAATTCATGGGGTTTTGCGATCGGAGAAACTTTATGCAAAGTTTTCCAAGCGCGATTTCTGGTTGCGGGAGGTCCAGTTTCTGGGACATCTTGTTAATCAGAAACGGATATTGGTCGATCCGGCCAAGGTTGAGGCGGTGATGAGTTGGGAGGTTCCAAAGTCACCCTCTGAGATCAGGAGCTTCCTTGGGTTGGTAGGGTACTATCGGAGATTTATCAAGGATTTCTCCAAGATCGTGGTGCCACTCACCAGATTGACCCGAAAGGGTGTTGCATTTTCATGGGGTCCCGAGCAGCAGACCTCCTTTGAGACGCTTCACCAAAGGTTGTGCGAAGCCCCGATATTAGCTCTTCCGGAAAGGATGGAAGATTTTGTGGTATTTTGTGATGCATCGATTTTAGGGTTGGGGGCGGTACTGATGCAGAAGGGACATGTGATAGCATATGCATCGAGGCAGTTGAAGCCTCGTGAGACGAGATATCCCACGCATGATCTAGAGTTAGGGGCAGTGGTGTTCGCCCTCAAGATTTGGCATCACTACTTGTATGGGATTCCTTGTACAATATACACAGACCATAAGAGCTTGAAGTACTTGATAGATCAGCCTAACCTAAATATGCGGCAGAGGAGGTGGTTAGATGTGGTCAAGGATTATGATTGTGAGATCTTGTACCATCTGGGCAAGGCTAATAAGGTAGCTGATGCGTTGAGCCGTAGGGCGGAGAGTACTCCATTGCGAAATGTATGTTTGAGATTGACCGTGATAGCTCCAGTTCTGGATGCCATTCGTGGGGCACAGGCCGAGGCTGTGCATCCGGAGATGCAGAAGAGAGAACGGGTCGTTGGTTTGGTTTCAGAGTTTGTTTCGGACAGTCGAGGGCTTATGACTTTTCAGGGCCGGATTTGGGTACCGTTTGTGGGCGGTACGCGTATTACTTTCATGGAGGAAGCACATAGATCGAAATTTTCGATCCATCCTAGGGCTACGAAAATGTATTTGGATTTGAGGAAAGAGTATTGGTGGCCCTGTATGAAGAGGGCCATCACATGGTTTGTCGAAAGGTGTTTGACCTGCCGAAGGGTTAAGGCCGAGCACCAGAGACCGCATGGCAAGTTACAGCCATTGGAGGTTCCCGAGTGGAAGTGGGAACAGATCACTATGGATTTCATCACCAAATTGCCGAGGACTGCCAGAGGAGTTGATGCAATTTGAGTGATTGTGGATAGGTTGACGAAGAGCGCTCACTTCCTTGCCATCAGTGAGAGTTCTTCGGCGGAGAAGTTGGCGGAGGTTTATGTGAGAGAAGTGGTATCTCGGCATGGGGTGCCGATCTCGATTGTTTCGGACCGTGATGTGCGTTTCACTTCCAGATTCTGGAAGAAATTTCATGAGGAGTTGGGTACTAAACTGCGTTTTAGTACCGCATATCATCCCTAGACAGACGGCCAGAGTGAGCGGACGATTCAGACGCTTGAAGACATGCTTCGAGCATGTGTGTTTGATTTTGGGGGTAGCTGGGATGCGTATTTACCCTTGGCAGAGTTTTCCTACAATAACAGCCATCGTTCGAGCATCGGTATGCCGCCCTTTGAGTTGTTGTATGGTAGGAGGTGTCGGACCCCCATTTGTTGAGGTGAGGTTGGGTAGAGAGTGATGGGCAGTACAGAGATCGTGATTTAGACGACAAAGCAGATACAGCAGGTCAGACAGAGGTTATTGACCGCCCAGAGCCGACAAAAGAGTTATGCGGACAGGCGTCGGTCCGAGCTTGAATTTCAGGTCGACGACTTCATTCTCCTGAAGGTTTCCCCTTGGAAAGGAGTGATTCGGTAGAGGAAGAGGGGCAAGTTGGGGCCCCGGTTTATAGGACCATTTCGTGTGATTGCGAGGGTAGGCCGGGTAGCCTATCGGCTGGAGTTGCCAGCAGAGTTGGGGCAGATCCACGACACTTTTCATGTTTCACAGTTGAGGAAGTGTATAGCCAATGAATCGGCAGTGGTTCCATTAGAGGATATTCAGGTGGATGCAAGCCTGAATTATTCCAAGAGACCAGTGGCCATCAGAGATCGTAAGATCAAGGTTCTGAGGAATAAGGAAGTACCTCTGGTGTTGGTTCAGTGGCAACACCGGAGGGGATCGGAGATGACCTGGGAGCCAGAGCGTATGATGCAGGAGCAGCATCCGGAGCTGTTTTCAGAGCGAGACTTCGAGGGTGAAGTCTAGTTCTAGTTGGGTAGAATTGTAACAGCCTGATTTTTCAGGTATCTTGTATATTTATGTTTTTGGTGTTTTGAGAGGGGACTCGGCGAGTTGGAGCTCAGACTCGCCGAGTAGGTTCGCGGATCTGGTCGCGGGATCGCGCCTGGACTCGGCGAGTCCAGGATATGGACTCGGCGAGTCAGCGCTGTGTAATGAAACCCTAATTTCTCAGGTTTGAGACTTATTTAAAGGGCCTTATGGCCGTCATTTGTGCTCACCAGTCCCTTGAGTGAAACCCTAATCGAGTGTGAGCATTTGAAGCAAAGTAGAAGGCCATTATTGATCTTGGAGGTGTCATTTTTGCAAGAAAGGAGAGAACTAGCTAAGGGAAAGCAAGTGGAGCCACTTCTGAGAGTTTGGAGTCCAGAGCATCACTATTGTGGTAATAATTTCGAGTTATCTTCTTCCTTGTTGATGTTTATTTAGATTTAGGGTTTGTTGAACCCTTTTGTGGCAAGATTTAGTGCCCCGTTGGTCCCTTATGCGGTTTAAACCATAGATCTGGACCCTTGGAGGTCCAGAGTGTCCCTTTGCCCAAGCTTTTTGGGAATCAATCGAGGTTTTGGATTGGAATCCTTATGCCTTAGGTCAAAACTCTATTTATGAGCCATGGGGTGTGTTATGGGCACCAAGATAAAAGCTTTATGTGATGAATCAGTCTAGGGAGGCCAGATCTATAGATTGTGGAAGCAGATCTGACCTTAGAAGCAAGTTGGAGTGGTTGCATGGCATGGACTCACCGAGTCTGTTCATCAGAGTCGGCGAGTAGTTTGAAGATTGCCTTGGGTTCGCTCAGTGAGTGGTCCAATCGAGTCATGGGTTGACTCAGTGAGTCAGGGTGAGTTGGAGAGGGACGAAAGGTGGACTGAGTCGAACTGGGACTCGCCGAGTTGTTCTTGAGACTCGGCGAGTTGGGTCGGGGTGGCCCCGCGATTCTTCCAGGTGAAACTCGTTGAATGAGGGGGGAATACTCGACGTGTAGGAAGGGAATTTTAGAGAGTTGGTGAAAACGTCTAGACTCGCCGAGTCGCCATAGCGCACTCGCCGAGTCCGGTCAAAGTTGACCGTTGACCGTTGATCGAAGTTGACCTATGTTGACTTCTTAGGGATAGTCAACCTTAGAAGATATAAAGTGTTAACTAGAGACATATGATGTTATAGGAGGATTAGAGCTCGGAGGATCGAGCACGAGGGATTTCCAGGATTCGTGAGATACCGAGATACGCGAGGTGAGTGTTCTCACTATACCTTACCTTGAGTAGGTAACCAGAGTTATGTGATAGAGTATTTGTATGCTATGTATGTTATGTGTTGTACTGCATTATTTCTATGTGATTTATGTGATGCATGTTTATCAGAGCTAGAACCTGAGGGTTCACAGAGTTTGGGTGCACGGACCCACAGAGTTATAGCCTCGAGTGGCTATTATGTGTTATATGTGGTATTTTAGGGAACTCACTAAGCTTTGTGCTTATAGTGTTTGATGTTATTGTTTCAGGTACTAGTGACGACCGCGGGAAGGCGTCGGCTTGATCCGTACACACACACTCGGAGTTTTTACATTTGTGATCTTGGGAGTTTGTATTGACCTGAATTGGATAATTAATATGTTTGTTTTATGAATATTAATTGAATTATGTTTTATGAAAATTTGAAAAATTTGTCTTGAAATTTACGGTGTTACAGTTTGGAGTTGATGTTTCGGATCTAGGTCCTTAGAGGGGTTACAAGGCATAAAGGAGTGGCTCTTGCACTCAAAGAAGGCCCCATGCATTGAAAGAGCTTGTTTAAGGACCTTTTGAGCTCAAAGTCCCATGGAAGCACGTAAAGGTTGTAACTTTACTTGCTGGATCGATTGTAGAAGTATAGATCTATCTTTTGATTAAGGGTTGGACATTAGAAATCGAAGATTTAGTGAGTGGATGTGACCAACTCGACGAGTCCATTCTTGGACTCGGCGGGTCAAAGGTTTTTGTCCCATATCAGTTAAGGGTCATAAGGACCCATTTTAGTGTAAAAAGGTTTTAAGGGGGTCCCAGGGAGTGACCCAACGTTTTGGACTAAGCCATTGATCTGGAAGTTCATGGGACTCAGCTAGTGCAAGAGTGGACTCAGCGAGTCCAAGGCAAACTTCTTAAGGATGAAGATGAACTCGACAAGTTGTTCATACAACTCGGAAAGTCAAGGACATGACCTGTGTATCAGTTGTAGATGAACTCGATGAGTTGTTCATACAACTCGGCGAGTCGGAAGAGGATTCAGCCGATGTTCATTTAGAAGGAAAACTCATCGAGTCATCGCCAACTCGGCAACTCATGTCAACTAGAAGTTGACTTTGACTTTGATTTCGTAAATGGTAAAATGGTCATTTTACCCTAAGAACAGTTGCCAGTGTATGACTAAGTGTTTTGTGGGAATTATAGCCGGAGGATTTGCGGAGCAGCAGCAACAACAGTCAGAGGATTCCTATAAAGATCAACAACTACTACGAGGTGAGGTACCGTCCAGTAGCGGTGGGTCTACGGCCACAATGTCGGCCGACCAGTAGAAGTTGTATGATTAGACGATTGCCTTTGTGATATCATATAGGTTTGCTACTACCTGATATGTTATATGCTGGCATGATATGTTATATGTAATAGTATTAGAGTTCGGTTGTTAGGACCGAAGGGTAGGTCAGACACCCCAAATATGTCTGATAATATGTGATGATATGTTATGTGTTGGCATGATATGTTATATGTGATTGTGGTAGTAGGAGGGGAATAGTCCCCAAGTTCGGTAGTTAGGACTGAAGGGTAGTTCAGACACCCCAGATATGTCTGATAGTATGTTTATGTTACGATATATGTGATAGTAGCAGTAGGGAGTGGAATAGTCCCCAAGGGTCGGTTGTTAGGACCGACGGGTAGGTCAGCACCCCAGAATGGCTTGACATGGCTAGGACGGCACCCCAAAATGGCCGCATGGGAAGGACGGCACCCCAGAATGGCGGCATGGGTAGGCCGACTCCCCAGAATGGTCGTACCGGGTAGGTCGGGTACCCTAGAATTGCCTGGCAGTATGTATGCTATGTGATTGTATGGAATGTGGTACAATGGGGGAACTCACTAAGCTTCATGCTTACAGTTTACAGTTTTGGTTTCAGGTAACTCTTCAGCAAAGTGGAAGGAGTTGGCGTGCTAGTGGCACATCATACACACTCTTTGTATTCCACACTATGAGTTATCTGGGATTTGTACTCTGATATTATTATTTTTTTATGATTCGGTTTTCAGATATGAGACATGTTTTTATTAAATGATATGATCGGATGATGTTTTGTTACAAATGTTTTGTTAAATCACTTAATCAAAAATGAAATTTTTGGACGTAAAAATTGGGTCGTTACAAGTTGGTATCAGAACCCTGGTTTGAGGGATTCAGACACACCTTCGGGGGTGTCTGGACTCAAACCAAGGGATTAAAAGGTTTTTACAAGGAAAATGACTTTCTAAAAGCTAAGATAAAAGATTTTTGAGAAGGAACAAGTGTATGATGTGCGCAATCGGCCAAGCTCAAGTAATTATTCCCCATAGTACCCATACCAGTTATATTATGTTTATCAGTTTTAGTAGAACAACATGCTAGAATAGGACTGAGGATCTAGGAATGATGCCTTATGTGCTTGCTTTATGTGCTTCAGCTTATGGAAATCGCGTGCTAGTATTGATTAGACAGTAGTAGGATAACATGTTTAGATTATGCCTGGTAGTATGAGCTCAACACTATATGCTAGTTCAGCTTCTCATTATGAGGACAGATTTGCTTGAGTAGTTATCATCCGTCTGAATGCTGCTTTCTTTGTGCTTTGTGGGACTCTGAGTGATGGGAGTTAGCCATTAGGTGGCTACGTCACGTCACATGTGATCAGGGTTGCATAATCTCAGAGTGTTGGATTTGGCCCTATTGCGCAGGTCTCGTTTGAGTCTAACCGTTGTAGGTACGAGTCTATTACTCAAAGGATTATCTGAGCCTCATCACATGTGATGGTATCCAGGTAATGGCGTCAGGCCGTATGTTTGCTATGTGATTGTATGGAATGTGGTACAATGGGGGAACTCATTAAGCTTCGTGCTTATAGTTTACAGTTTTGGGTTCAGTACCTCTTCAGCAAAGGGGAAGGAGTTGGCGCGCTAGTGGCACATCATACACACACTATTTGTATTCCGCACTATGAGTCATTCTGGGATTTGTACTCTGACATTATTATTTTTTTATGATTCGGTTTTCAGATACGAGACATGTTTTTATTAAATGATATGATCGGATGATATTTTGTTACAAATGTTTTTTCAATCACTTAATCAAAAATGAAATTTTTGGACGTAAAAATTGGGTCGTTACAAGTTGGTATCAGAGCCCTGGTTTGAGGGATTCGGACACACCTTCGGGGGTGTCTGGACTCAAACCAAGGGATTAAAAGATTTTTACAAGGAAAATGGCTTTCTAAAAGCTAAGATAAAAGAGTTTTGAGAAGGAACAAGTGTGTGATGTGCGCAACCGGCTAAGCTCATGTAAGTATTCCCCATAGTACCCATACCAGTTATATTATGTTTATCAGTTTCAGTAGAACAACATGCTAGAATAGGACTAAGGATCTAGGAATGATGCCTTATGTGCCTACTTTATGTGCTTCAGCTTATGAGAATCGCGTGCTAGTATTGATTAGATAGTAGTAGGATAGCCTGTTTAGGTTATGCCTAGTAGTATGAGCTCAGCACTATATGCTAGTTCAGCTTCTCATTATGAGGACAGATTTGCTTGAGTAGTTTTCATGCATCTGAATGCTGCTTGCTTTGTGCTTTGTGGGACTCTGAGTGATGGGAGTTAGCCATTAGGTGAATACGTCACATCACATGTGATCAGGGTTGCATAATGTTAGAGTGTTGGATTTGGCCCTATTGCACAGCTCTCGTCTGAGTCTAACCGTTGTAGGTACGAGTCTATTACTCGAAGGATTATCTGAGCCTCATCATATGTGATGGTATCCATGTAATGGCTAATTGGCATCCAGGTAATGGATAATTGACAGCAGCATCAGTGCCAGTGAAGGCGCCAGCTCCAGCAACCCTACGGATCACTGATGGTCGGCAAGGCAACGCATAGGCTCCAGGAGTGAGGAGCAGGGCATTCCAGTTGACTACCGAGGAGGCACGCATTGCACCCAATGTGGTGACGGGTATGATTTCCTATCTTTATGCTTTATGATGTGTTGCTGTGATTTTGATATGTTATGTATGTGCCTTGTTTAGGATCGTTCCATCTGAACGGTATCCCAGTTCAATTACTATTTGATTCGAGGGCCACCCGATCATTTGTCTCTCTTGCGCTTAGAAAGAAGTTTCCTAAGTCTTCGGGCGTGTTGGACTGCCCTTTAGAGGTAGAGATTGTAGATGACCGATCAGTGCAAGCATCGACGGTATTCCAAGACTGTGTGCTGAGATTTTTCGAGGAGCATTATCTGTTGGACCTGGTTCCTATTCCATTGAGAGGGAACAAGGTGATTATGGGCATGGATTGGTTGAGCCCCAATGGGGTAGTGATAGATTGCGTACAGTAGTTGGTTCGGATCAGGACCCTGAGTGGGGGAGAGTTGGTAGTTCAGGGCAAGAGGCCACAACAAGGACCACCGGTATGTTCAACAGCAAGAGCTAGGCATTACCTTCAGCATGGTTGCGCAGGATATGTCGCTTATGTTATCGATACCTGGGAGTCCGGTAAGGTGACAGTGGGCGATGTGCCCATAGTGTGAGAGTTTACGGATGTATTCCCCGAGGAGTTGCTAGGGATACCCCCGGAGAGGCATGTGGAGTTCAGGATAGACCTAGTCCTCGGTGCGGCTCCGATAGCCAAGGTACCATATCGGTTGGATCCTCTTGAGATGCAGGAGTTGTCTACCCAGCTGCAGGAGCTGTTAGAAAAGGGATTCAATAGACCGAGTAGCTCTCCCTGGGGATCCCCGATTCTATTTGTGAGGAAGAAGGACGACTCGTATTGGATCTGCATAGATTACCGAGAGCTGAACAAGGTAACGGTGAAGAACCGTTACCCACTTCCGAGGATTGATGACCTCCTTGACCAGCTTCAGGGAGCATCTTGGTTCTCCAAGATTGATCTGCGTTCAGGATATCATCAGATGAGATTCAGAGAGGAGGATGTACAGAAAAATGCATTTCGGACGCGCTATGGCCACTACGAGTTTGTGGTGATGCCCTTCGGGCTCACCAATGCTTCTGCTGCGTTCATGGACCTCATGAACTGCGTGTGTAGACCGATGTTAGACCGGTCTGTGATAGTGTTTATTAATTATATCTTGGTTTACTCCAAGACGCAGGAGGAGGACGAGGAGCATCTGCGAGAGGTTCTGGAGACTTTGAGGAGGGAGAACTTGTATGCTAAGTTCTCCAAGTGTGAGTTCTGGTTGCGCGAGGTGCAGTTCCTTGGGCATCTCGTCAACCAAAAAGGGATCTCAGTGGACCCGACCAAGGTAGAGGAATTGATGAGATGGGAGGTTACGAAGTCTCCATTCGAGATTCGGAGTTTCCTAGGATTAGCCGGCTACTATCTGAGATTCATTCAGGATTTCTCCAAGATAGTCGTACCCCTGACCAAGCTAACAAGGAAGGTCGTGGTCTTTCGTTGGGGACCTGAGCAGCAGGCCGCGTTCGAGACACTGAGATAGAGGTTATGGGAGGTGCCAATCTTAGCCCTACTAGAGGGCATGGAGGATTTTTTTGTGTACTACGATGCATCCATCTCAGGTTTAGGTGCAGTATCTCAGTTAGGATTAAGAAGTTAGTGGCAAAAAATACTACCTGTTATAATATGTTGCACCCCTAAAGCAGGATGGCGGAAACGTCCAGGGGCGGATGACTTCATTTTGTAATATCATAACAATTGAATATGAATGAAACATAGCAACCAAACATCATACATTAAAGATACAAACATACACTGTTTATAATTTCTATTTTTTCATGAAGTTACACCCCAAAATAACATAATGTATGATATTTCAAAAATACACCAAATATCCAAGATCCATAGCCGAATACATGCTCACTAGGTGCCTGAGAATACAAGTCGTTTTGAAAAGCGTCAACATAGAATGTTGGTAAGTTCATAAGCACATTTGTAAGAGAACATTGAAATATCTTTGTTTGTAATAATTTTTAAAACTCTAGAAAATCCAATATTTTATATAAAAAGTAGTTTGTGAGTCTCGTTCCAAATCGTGTATAATTACATGCACGTTCTTTATTTTCCTTGTTTGTAATGGTAAAGAGAGTGTCACCACAAAATCATATATTTTATGTTATACGAATAATTGTAATCCTAAAACCCTAATACTGCAGTGGTGAAGTTAATGTACAAAATAGATGAAGCGTAGTTTGTATTTTTTATTAAAACAAGTAGAGTGTATATTCTTCGTAAATTCAAAATAATATTGTTATTACCTATGTGAGTCGTTTCAACCATACTTGATGTGTTTGAATGCCTGTCATGACGTTCTTCAGGTGTCGGTTTTTGTAAGATATTTGTCACCCTAGACTCGCCCATCTAGCTGTAGCGAATAGCTCAGGTGTAGGGGTGTCAACCTTGTATAGATCTTGTTGGATATTATTCCTTTTATATATCAGCTCAGATACCGATTTGTTGGAAATATAACAATCTGATCACCACAACAAAAGGCTCGGTTACCAGTTACTGTGTGACAGATATATTAGTTTAAGATATAAGATAGATATATATATATAAAGAATAAGAATTGCGGAATAAGTATAAATATGAAAGCTGTAAATGACTGAAAGCTATAATAATATAAATGACTGTATTTAAATGACGTTAAGCTATAAATAATATAAATGATTGTATTTAAATGACATAAAGCTATAAATAATATAAATGACTATATTTAAATGACGTAAAGCTATAATAAAGTATATAAATATATAAATATATATCAAGTAGGTTCGTCAATAAATTGACTGAACCGGACTCATGAAGCGACTGGTCGATATTTGTTCTTTGAATGGACTGGTCGATATTGGGACTCTTGGAGCGACTGGTCAATATATGTTCTTTGAATGGACTGGTCGATATTGGGACTCTTGGAGCGACTGGTCTATATTAGTTCAAAGATCAATCCGGCATTGGATAAGTAACAAAAGTTCATTTAAAGCTCGATTTTATGTAAAACAAGTGTTTACAAAAGGGTACAAAATACATGGGTTTATGTATTTGTATTTGAAGTATTTTTGGGTAAAAACATGCACACGGGTCGTGTAAGATAAGGCACAAGTGACACGGGTCGTGTAGGAGGGTTTTCTTGATGAAGCTTCTGAACACGGGTCGTGTAGAATAAGGCACAAGTGACACGGGTCGTGTAGGAGGTTTTTAGAAGGTTTTAAAGGTCAAAATCCTGAACACGGGTCGTGTTGATTTAGGCAAAAACAACACGGGTCGTGTTCGCGCAGATCCTTGCATACACAGATTAAAAACCTTCAGTTTTCAGAAAATCTCTCTGGATAGCCATTTCTCTCTCGCGTCTCTCTGGGGTTTCCTGTGGTCAAAATCGTCCACGAAAATTCCTTGATTAAGGTAAGGTTCTAAAGAATTTGTGATGAAAATCTCCCTAGTCTTATTTTGGCTGTGTTGTGATCGGTTTTCTGTTTTCTAACATGCAGATTCTGAACTTGAAAACAGAAATCTCTCTGGATAGCCAATTCTCTCTCGCGTCTCTTTGGGGTTTCCCGTGGTCAAAATCGTCCACGAAAATTTCTAGATGTAGGTAAGGTCCTGAAGAATTGATGGTGAAAATCTCCCTAGTCTTTTTGTGCTTGTAACGAGCCCAGTTTTCTTCGTTGTTGACTTGAAGATTCTGATGTCGAAAAACAGCAAGGTGGTGATGGTTGTGGTGATTTGAAAGGGTTTTTGGAGGAGGTTTAAGGAGGGTATTTGGAGGGTGTTTGGAGATTATTTTGAGATTGGAAGGAGGTTAATATAAGGGAGGTGTTTGGTGGTAAATGGTGTGATGAACAAGGATAGTGAAGATGAAGAACCTTGAGTTTCAATGAAGAAGATGAAGATGGTTGATGGTGTTCTTCATTTAGCTTGTTGATGATCTTGGTGTTCTTCACTTCATTGTTGTTTGATCTTGGTGTTCTTCATTTTCTCCAGGGATTTGTCTTTGTTCTTGAGGAGGATGAAGATGGTTGATGTTCTTGGGAGAGTTTGTAGTTTGTAGAAGTGTTACAAAAATTACAAAATGAACACACACCCTTACACACACAAACTCATGTATACATATATGCATGAAACAAATATCTTCTAGTGCACTTGAGTATATGGAGAGTTGGCTGCAAGTTGATGTAGAGTAGGAGGCAAAAACGTGGGGGTTCTTTTGCTTCTCATTTCCTTGACTTTGTTGACCATTTCTTGTAGACTATTCAACATATATACATATATAATACATATATACATATATAATACATACATATGTATATAATACACACGCACACACACACATATATATATATATATATATATATATATATATTGTTGAAATTGTTTAGTCACACATATGTGTTTTCGTCATTCGCGTGTTTTCGTATTTTCCGTTTTATCACGCATTTGTGCAACCTGAAATAACTGATAATATTTGTTAGATTGTATAAAAACAGTTCATCTTATTTCAGTGATGGTCACATACTAGGTTACATAAGAACATTTTTCAACAATTTCCCCCTATGTGATCATTGCTGAAATAAGGACAAGTATAATCATATTGACAGTTTAACTTTTGAAGATTCGAGATAAAAGATTTGTCAATAGATAAGATATATAAAAAACCATAGCAATTGATTTGAAAGTTTGTGACTTGGTTTAACATATCTTATGTAAAAGATTTTCAGAAATTTGTTTCCGAATCAAAGTCTCGGGTTCGGTTATCAAAGGGTAGCCATATATGTATCTAAAGAAATTTCTTAAGATTTTATAGCATTATTAATGACGACAAGTGGTTTAACAGGTCGATTCAGATGAACGCTCATAGGTATAGCTCACACTTCACTTGGGTGTTTGGTTGTTCTGGCAGCAGAACAAGTTAATGATCACTAAAAATGAGTGATATCTCTCTCTGACGACTCACACTCATATTGGAGGTGTTCAACTATGCTTTTCCTGAAAGGTCACTTAGTCTCATTATTAGATAATCAATCACATAAGACTGGTTTCGGCATTACTCAGCGGGTTTCTTCATTCATGCCATTAACTTTCTCTCTCTCTCCGTCGGGAAATACATGTAGAGGGGTTTAGCAATTTTCATAGTGCAGTTTGCAACTAAGAATCTTCATTGATGAAGGCTACAGTATCCCGGGAAATCCATTGTTGTTGCAGCTTTTTCTTTGATGGTATCCTTTTTGTTGATCAATATCTTTTTGTTGTAAAAGGATATTTTGTTTTAGCATCGAGAATTTGCTACATTTGAGAAAATTGGGATTTTTGAGAGTATCTATCTTGCGGGATTAAGATATCCCTTTTTGTGAAAAATGGTTAAAAACAGATCACGAGATCTTTTGATGTTTGCTTTGAAATAACCATTTGGTTGAACTTTGTTTGAAAATACCAAATGTAGAGTTTTTTTTTTTTTTTTTTTTGGTATTTCTTCGGTGAATGATTTGGCTTTCTTGTTGATTCTTCTTTATCTTGTTTCATCTTTTCTTGTTGATGGATCACGGGATCTCAAGACATCATTTTTGGTTGGCTTATATCTAGGTAGGGATTAGTGGCATAAAAGACAGTTTGTCTAGTATGTAAGAAATGAATGTATCGTCCCTGGTCATTTTGATATCTAAGCAAAAATGAGACCGTGACAAGGTATAATCGGATATACCTTATAAGCAATAGTGACACACCTAAGCTCACAAGAAATGAATTCCTCAATGATACAGATTGATGAGGCACAAATTCTCACATGGGTTTTTGTTTTCATCTGAACCTCCTAACCTTATGTCCCTTTTTAAAATCATCAATAATGAAATAAAATTGAAGGAAATAAAGTTATGTACATAATGAAAAGTAGGAGATTTGAACCTTCACTCCAATTGAGAATCAATATGACTTAAAATCTTCATCGAGCATAAGCATCTGAAAATTAAGTCAAAAGACGATTAATCACAAGGTTCTATAAAAGCTTATTATGGCAAGTCTTTTATTATATTTTTGAAGATTTGTTTTTCTGAATGTTTTTGGAAATATTGGTTATTTCAATGTTTTTGGTTTTTTTGAAAAGAAAGTAGTTTTCAAATGTTTTTGAATTTTCTTTTTTTTTTGAGTGAAAGTAAACACACTTTTGTACAAACAAAAAGTAAAAGTTTAAGGATGGATGTTATCTGGATTTAACATTCCTAGACGGCCTAGGAAGTATTGAAACTTCGTTTCATCGAGAGCCTTAGTGAAGACATCGGCAATTTGATCTTCGGAGTTGATGAAGTGTAGTTCGATATGACCCTTTTGAATGTTGTCTTTGATAAAGTGATATCGAATGTCGATGTGCTTTGTCATGGAATGGTGAACGGGATTGTGAGAAATGGCAATTGCACTGGTTGAGTCACAAAATATGGGAATTTGTGAGATTTTGAAGCCATAGTCACGCAGTTGAGTTTGCATCCATATGACTTGTGAACAACAGCTGGCGGCAACGACATATTCAGCTTCTGCTGTTGATGTGGATACACAAGTCTGTTTCTTTGAAGTCCAACTCACTAGTCTACCTCCTAGGAATTGACAGCTACCAGATGTACTCTTCCTATCTAGCTTGCATCCTCCGTAGTCTGAGTCGGTGAAAGCGTTCAGCTGAAAATCGGATTTAGCTGGATACCAAAGGCCAAGTTTGGGAGTGCCTTTAAGGTATTTTGAAGATGTGTTTCACAGCAACTACATGGGATTCCATAGGATTTGCTTGGTATCTAGCACAAACACATGTAGAAAACATGATGCCAGGTCTGCTGGCAATGAGGTACAAGAGTGATCCGATCATTCCACGATATCTTTTCTGGTCAACGGGTTTGCCATTTAAGTCTGCATCAATTTTGTATCCAAAAGCCATTGGGGTTTTTGCGGTATTGGATTTTTCCATTGAAAAACGAGTGAGTAGGTTTTTGACATAATTCTCTTGGTTGATGAAAATGCCATCAGTTGACTGTTTGATTTGAAGTCCGAGAAAATTAGTCATCTCCCCAATCATGCTCATTTCAAATTTGCTCTTCATTAGATCTGCAAACTTAACACTTAAAGATTCATCAGTAGAACCGAAAATAATGTCATCAACATATATTTGTACAATTAACAGATGTTTATTAAAGATTTTACGAAAGAGTGTTTGATCAATTGAACCTCTTTTAAAACCTGATTCTTCGAGAAAGGTTGACAACGTGGCATACCAAGCTCGAGGTGCTTGTTTCAAGCCGTAGACAGCTTTCTGCAATTTTAAAGCTGTGATCTGGAAATTTGGGATCTTCGAAACCTGGTGGTTGTTGGATGTATACTTCGCGATCTATCTCTCCATGTAGGAATGCACATTTAACATCCATTTGGAATACTTTGAAATTCTTATGTGCAGCATATGCAAGAAAGATGCGAATTGCTTCGATTCGGGCAACTAGAGCATATGTTTCATCATAGTCGATTCCCTCTTGTTGTGAATATCCTTTGACTACAAGACGTGCCTTGTTTCGACAAATGATTCCTTGATCGTCAGTCTTGTTTCTGTATACCCATCTTGAACCTATAACAGTAACATCGGGTGGAGTAGGAACAAGATTCCATACGTCGTTTCTTTCAAATTCTGCTAGCTCTTCTTGCATAGCTTTTACCCAATCTGGATCTTTTATAGCGGAATGTATGGTTTTGGGTTCGGTCGTGGATAAGAAGGCTCCAAATAAACATTCATTTGTGGATGCGCCTCTAGTCTGAATGCCTATGTTGGGATCTCCGATGATTTGGTCTGTTGGATGATTTCTGGTCCACTTTATTAAGCGGTTCTCTTCCGCTATAATAATTGGAGTTTCAGTATCCCATTGTTCTTCTCCGGGCGTTTCATCTTGGAATAGGTTTGAAGGTTCCCCCATAAATGATGCATCGGGATTGTTTTGGCTATTTGGGGTTCGGGTGTTTAAAGGAGGATTTGGTGTTTGTTCCAAAGAGGAAGTATGTGTTGGTGGTTCCCCCTCGAATTGATTTGCATCATTTTGGTTTGTTTGTGGAATTACTTCACTGGGTGTTCCTGTAGGGTCAATTAAAGTAGTTAGAAGTTCAGAATTGTAAGCGGTTTTTGGTTGTTCAAAAAGCAAATCAAGATCGATTTCAATGTCTATGTCAGGAGAAGGTGTTTGTTGAATTGGATTTTGAAAAATATTTTCAATCATTTGTGAACCAAAATGTTCACGATCCAATTTCCTAACATAAAATTCATCGAAATGAACATCGGTACTTTCTTCAATTACTCTAGTACGTTTATTCAGTACTCGATAAGCAGCTGAAGAAAAAGAGTAACCAAGGAAAATTCCTTCGTCCGACCTTGATTCAAATTTTGAAAGGTGATCTTTATTATTCTTTACGAAGCATCGACAACCGAAAATATGAAAAAATTTGATGTTTGGTTTTCGGTTGTTAATGACTTCATATGGTGTTTTATGAAGATGTTTATGGATTAAGGAACGATTTTGAGTATAGCAAGCTGTGGCTATTGCTTCTGCCCAGAAGTATTGTGGCAGATCAGCGAAGATAAGCATTGATCTTGCAGCTTCACATAGAGTTCGGTTCCTTCTTTCGACAACACCGTTTTGTTGTGGAGTGTATGGGGCTGAGAAGTTATGTTCAATTCCTTTGTCTTTGAGAAATGAATCTAGAGTATTGTTTTTGAACTCTAAACCATTATCACTTCGGATTCTTCGAACAGGTCGTTTCAGCTTCAGCTCGATTTGTTTGATGAAGTTGATCATCTCTTCAGGTGCTTCTGATTTTAGTCTTAAGAAAAAGACCCAAGTAAAGCGCGAGAAACCATCAACGACAACAAGAATGTACTTTTTCCCTTGTATGGTTTGGGTTTTGGCAGGGCCACAAAGGTCTATGTGCAACAACTCTAGTGGTTCGGACACACTAGATTCTGAGATGCTTTTGTGAGTGGATTTGGAAAGTTTTCCTTTTTCACATGCGGCACAAAGAGTTTCGTTATCAAGCTTCAGAAGTGGTAGCCCTCGAACAAGATCATCGCCGATTAATTTGTTGATATACCCAAAGTTTAGATGGGAAAGGCGGCGGTGCCATAACCAACTAATGTCTGCTGGGGCTTTAGATAACAAACATATATCGGGTTTACCATAGATAAGATCCATGTCAAGTGGATACATATTTCCGGCACGGTCAGAATCAACTATAACATCTTTGGTTTTGGCGTCCATGATCAAGCTTCGTTGTTTGGTGAAAAGAACTTCAAGATTGTTATCACACAGTTGAGAAACACTGATGAGGTTGTGTTTCAGGTCATCGACGAAGGCAACTTTCTTTATGGTAAAATTACCATTTGTTATGTTTCCATAACCTTTGATTTTTGCTTTCATGTTGTTGCCGAAGGTAACATCTTGATTGGTTTGTATAGGTTTGAAGTCACGTAAGTAGTTCCGGTTTCCTGTCATATGCTTGGAGCAGCCACTATCAATATACCATGTATCATCATTGGGTTCTCCAGCATTAAGTACCTACAATCAGACAGAAACTTTAGGTACCCAAATCTGAATGGGTCCTGGTTTGTCAGTTGTTATTTTGGGTGCTTTTCTTAATGAATTTCTTTTATCATTTGACTTCATATTATTGTAATGGTTTGGTTTATAACGATGGAATGGTTGAGGTTTGATTTGATCTATCAATTTTACCCAAAATGCGATTTGTTTTTGAAAACCTATGGGTTGATAAGATCTGTGATTTGGTGACAGATATCCTAGATGTGAAGGTTTGTTTGAAAAGTTTTCTTCATATCTGGGATGTGATGGGCGGTTTTGAAAAGCTTTTTGAGGATGATGGTTTGAAACTTTCGGATGTGATGGTTTTTGAAAGTTCCTTGAATGATTAAAAGTGATATCTTGAAAGCGATTTTCAAAAGGTTTTTGAAAAGGTTTTGGTTTTTGTTTTGAAACCTGTTTATGTGGTATAATGTAGGGTTTAACTGGTTTCTTTGGTTGTTTTTCAAAAAGGTTTGGTTTGATTAGTGGGGTTTTGGTGACTTGAATGGATTTTTTGCTTGTTTGTTGTTTCTTGGAGTATTTTTGTCCCAGACTAGTTTTTCCAACAATTGATGAAGTCATTGTAGGAAAAGCAGTTGGTATAGAAGTACTACCATCCTCATAAGAGGAATTTTCTCCATTCAAAAAGTTTTTGAGTTTAGTGGTTCCATCGGTATGTTTGATTTGGTGAGTTAAAGAACTTGCAGAGTCTGTTTCAGAATTTACAACTCTTTTGAAAGACTTTTTGGAAACACTGAAAGCAGTATCATCTGGACTACAGTTGATAACTGTTTCTTCATCTGAATCTTCCTCATTAACAGATGTGAAAAGATTTGGTAGAGTAGATTCAGAGTTTTCACAATTCATCATGTTTTCCTGTTTTGCTTGTTCAATTTCAAAGGATTCTCTTCCAATTCCTGGTCTATATTTCGTATCAATTTTGCCAGTTCCCAAGGTGTTTGCCTTGGTGAAAATATCATCACTTAGTTTTCTGGCAACTTTGATAGAATCCATATTCCATATCAGTCTTTTATTATCGGTTTCAAGAGAATTGATTTGTTTTAAAGAATCAGTGAGCTTTTCATTTAAAACATTGTATTTGTCAGTTGATTCTTGAAAGTCTTGTTTCAACTGAAGGATTTCCATTTCTAAAACATCTTTTATTTCAGAAGAAATGACTGACTGATTTTTTAGTTCCAAATCCCTTTTTTGAATTAGGGACTGATTTAATTGTTCCAAGACGTGATTATAATCTTCTGATTTTCTTTCAACGTCTCTTTCCAATTTGCTTTTTGTTCTTGTTGATTCTCCAAATTTGAGTTGCAAGGTTTGTAACTCAGATTTGCAAATATCATAATTGACCATTGTGTCATGATATGTTTTGAGATCAACTTCCAGACTAGTCTCAATTTTGGTTATGTGAGACTCAAAAATTGTTTTGGAAAAACCAAGTTCAGAGATCATAGACCATACCTGTTCTATGACGTTTGGAGCTCTTGAAGGTATTTCAACACCAGCTACAAAGCAGAAGTTTGAGTGTGTTGGTTCGTGTTCAGCTTCGTCATCAGAAGTTGGCCAGTATTCCACACTTGGTTCATGGATTGCCATCAATGCTCTTTGCTTTTCTTGGTTTTCCAGTTTCTTCAATTCATCGGCTCTTTGAGCATAGTATGCTGAGTCTTTGATTTTGGTTTTGTTTTTGGCTCGACATTCTCTGGCATAGTGATTTGTTCCTTTGCAGTTGTGACAAATGATCACTTCTTCATCACTATCATCCTTTTGACTTTTAATCGGAAGTCTTTCAGGTGTTTGAGTTTGGGCTTGTTGGGAAGGTTGAGAATGGTTTTGTTGGAATCCAAAATTTTGGTTGTTTTGAAAACCATTGTTTTGATTGTTTTAACCTTGATTTTGGAAACCTTTGTTTTGATTTTGAAAACTGTTGTTTGGATTGTGATTATGACCTGAGTTGGGATCGTTTTGAAATCCCTGGTTTTGAAAACCTTGGTTTGAGTTATTTTGGAAAGAAGGTCTTTGAGAATTTTGTCCAAAGTAAGGTCTAGGTTGAAAACCTGAGTTGTTTTGACCAAAAGATGGCCTTGGTTGAAAACTTGAGTTATTTTGTCCAAAAGATGGTCTTGGTTGAAAATTTGGTCTAAAATTTGATTGACCATGATTTGGGATAAATCTTTGGAGATTTGTGTTTGCAACCAATGCACACAGTTGTTGATAATCTGCTTCATCATTTGAATTAGACTGGAAGGCTTGGTTTTGAAAAGATGTAGTCTGATTAAAATGATTAAAGTTTTGATCATTGAAAGGTGTTTGGTTTTGAGAAGTTGTGGACACAAGTGCAAGTGGTCCTCCAAAAGCTGCAGTGGTTGGTGGGTCAATCGAGGATTCATACGATTGAAGTTCTCCATACAAGTTGTACAAAGTTTCAGTATGAATAGCTGGATTTCCCTGAATAATGAGTTTAACCATTTTCCAGCTTTCGAAAAGATTGTTTAAAAACTTGAGATTTATCTCGTGTTGTGTCTTTTTGATACCCAAATTGTTCATTTTAACCATAATCAAATTGAACCTATCATGAGCATCATGGATGGTTTCTGATGAAAGCATTTTGAAATTATCAAATTCATTCAAAACAGATGTTCTTTTGTTTCCGATGATTCTTTTATTTCCACAAAAACGATTTTTCAAATTCTCCCAAATTTGATTTGCGGTTAACAGTATAATGTCATCCATTTGACTTAGAATACTGTGAGGTATTCCAGAAACAAGTTCCTTTTTGGCTTGGAGTTCCAACTTTTTTGTAATTTCAACTTGAGTGGCATGATTTGTAGCAAGAGTAGCCATATTTTCTGGAGTAACATATGTTCCTTCTACACACTTCCAGACATCTTCATTTATAGCATTAAGATGAAGATTCATACGGCCAACCCACAAATTATACTCTTCAGGAATAAGTATGGGTGCCCGTGAACCAGATCCTAAGCTATTTGCAATGGAGACAGAGTTCATGTTGGAGTAATTTGCCAAAGACATTTTTTTTGAAAGGATTTTGAACAAGTGATATTAAAATGAAATTTTTAAAGAAAAGCTTATGGAAGGTTTATAAACGCTATAACCAAAAGTTTTTCGACAAAAATTTCAAGGTAAATCACACAAGCTCTGATACCAATTGTTGGATATTATTCCTTTTATATATCAGCTCAGATACCGATTTGTTGGAAATATAACAATCTGATCACCACAACAAAAGGCTCGGTTACCAGTTACTGTGTGACAGATATATTAGTTTAAGATATAAGATAGATATATATATAAAGAATAAGAATTGCGGAATAAGTATAAATATGAAAGCTGTAAATGACTGAAAGCTATAATAATATAAATGACTGTATTTAAATGACGTTAAGCTATAAATAATATAAATGATTGTATTTAAATGACATAAAGCTATAAATAATATAAATGACTATATTTAAATGACGTAAAGCTATAATAAAGTATATAAATATATAAATATATATCAAGTAGGTTCGTCAATAAATTGACTGAACCGGACTCATGAAGCGACTGGTCGATATTTGTTCTTTGAATGGACTGGTCGATATTGGGACTCTTGGAGCGACTGGTCAATATATGTTCTTTGAATGGACTGGTCGATATTGGGACTCTTGGAGCGACTGGTCTATATTAGTTCAAAGATCAATCCGGCATTGGATAAGTAACAAAAGTTCATTTAAAGCTCGATTTTATGTAAAACAAGTGTTTACAAAAGGGTACAAAATACATGGGTTTATGTATTTGTATTTGAAGTATTTTTGGGTAAAAACATGCACACGGGTCGTGTAAGATAAGGCACAAGTGACACGGGTCGTGTAGGAGGGTTTTGGAGGGTTTTCTTGATGAAGCTTCTGAACACGGGTCGTGTAGAATAAGGCACAAGTGACACGGGTCGTGTAGGAGGTTTTTAGAAGGTTTTAAAGGTCAAAATCCTGAACACGGGTCGTGTTGATTTAGGCAAAAACAACACGGGTCGTGTTCGCGCAGATCCTTGCATACACAGATTAAAAACCTTCAGTTTTCAGAAAATCTCTCTGGATAGCCATTTCTCTCTCGCGTCTCTCTGGGGTTTCCTGTGGTCAAAATCGTCCACGAAAATTCCTTGATTAAGGTAAGGTTCTAAAGAATTTGTGATGAAAATCTCCCTAGTCTTATTTTGGCTGTGTTGTGATCGGTTTTCTGTTTTCTAACATGCAGATTCTGAACTTGAAAACAGAAATCTCTCTGGATAGCCAATTCTCTCTCGCGTCTCTTTGGGGTTTCCCGTGGTCAAAATCGTCCACGAAAATTTCTAGATGTAGGTAAGGTCCTGAAGAATTGATGGTGAAAATCTCCCTAGTCTTTTTGTGCTTGTAACGAGCCCAGTTTTCTTCGTTGTTGACTTGAAGATTCTGATGTCGAAAAACAGCAAGGTGGTGATGGTTGTGGTGATTTGAAAGGGTTTTTGGAGGAGGTTTAAGGAGGGTATTTGGAGGGTGTTTGGAGATTATTTTGAGATTGGAAGGAGGTTAATATAAGGGAGGTGTTTGGTGGTAAATGGTGTGATGAACAAGGATAGTGAAGATGAAGAACCTTGAGTTTCAATGAAGAAGATGAAGATGGTTGATGGTGTTCTTCATTTAGCTTGTTGATGATCTTGGTGTTCTTCACTTCATTGTTGTTTGATCTTGGTGTTCTTCATTTTCTCCAGGGATTTGTCTTTGTTCTTGAGGAGGATGAAGATGGTTGATGTTCTTGGGAGAGTTTGTAGTTTGTAGAAGTGTTACAAAAATTACAAAATGAACACACACCCTTACACACACAAACTCATGTATACATATATGCATGAAACAAATATCTTCTAGTGCACTTGAGTATATGGAGAGTTGGCTGCAAGTTGATGTAGAGTAGGAGGCAAAAACGTGGGGGTTCTTTTGCTTCTCATTTCCTTGACTTTGTTGACCATTTCTTGTAGACTATTCAACATATATACATATATAATACATATATACATATATAATACATACATATGTATATAATACACACACACACACACACACATATATATATATATATATATATAAATATATATATATATATATATATATATATATATATATATATATATATATATATTGTTGAAATTGTTTAGTCACACATATGTGTTTTCGTCATTCGCGTGTTTTCGTATTTTCCGTTTTATCACGCATTTGTGCAACCTGAAATAACTGATAATATTTGTTAGATTGTATAAAAACAGTTCATCTTATTTCAGTGATGGTCACATACTAGGTTACATAAGAACATTTTTCAACAGATCTATACACAATTATCCTGCTCTCCATCTAGGAGAATCTGGTTATAACTACAGGACTTACGGCGTAAGCTAGGTAGGTATGCTGAATGACGTTTCTAGTGTAAATTTATTACTACAGTTTTATGACACACGTTTTTACAGCTTTATGACATACAACTTAACACTTGTATTTTTAAAAGCTTTATAGTGAACAGATTATGACACGTAGATATTTCTGTCGTAAAACTTTGTTTTGCATACCGGTTTTATTAAATTATTTATAATGATATTCATAAATAATTACTAATGGTATTGTCAACTTGTAAAATGTGTTGTAAAATTAACATAATACTCTATGGTTTAAAATGTTGAAATGGAAACAACATATTACGATTATTTTACTAATAAAAATTATTTTTAGTAAAATATTCAAATTTATGGTGGGTTTTTAGCACACCGAAATTTGTTTGAGTGTTTAGTAAGAATAAATGTTCTATTTTTATTGTGACTAGAAAATGTCACAATTTCCACAAGATTTCATAAAATCCTTGAAATTTATAATAATTCAACATTTGCACAAGTATTAGTGGTAAAAATATATAGGTCCAGAAATTAACCATTTGGAGTGTAACTCTCATATTTTCGCCATCTCTCAAGTGTTTAAAACCAAATATGTTATAACATTTTTTTTGATATTAAGTTCTTTCTATTCAAATACACACTAAAACCCATTGTTCAGCTAGTAACTTATTTCACCTTCAACATATAACCATGATATATGAATTTATACAAAACAACTTTATTCTAACCATATGAGATTGGTAAAATCTCGAGTTTCATGGGGTGTTAGCATCAAGTAATCAACATTTAAAAACACCTAGACATATAAACATACCAGTACATGCATTTATCTAAAGATTTAAACAAAACATAACTTTTATCCCCCCCCCAAAGGATGAAAACTCGAAAATAGTGGGGTATAAAGCTCACCCTAAGGATTTTCGAGATGTAGAAGAGGAAGATGAACAAAATTCGAGCCTAGCTTGTGTGCTTGGTGTGATATTCTCGAAATGTGGGTGTTCTAAGGGACATGTACACAAAAATGTCGGTGTAAGAGGAATGATCTTAGTATAAATGTGAAACAAAACACTTAAGTTTAACCTAGAACATACCAAGTTTAGAAGCCTTTAAAGAAGACTCCTTGAAGCTAACACACACACACCCACACAATTTTAGAGGAAAGAAGATGAGAGAAATTTGAGTGTTTGAAAGGAAGAAGGGAGGGTGTTCTTGTAACTTAGAGAGGAAAAATGAAAATGTGAGGGGTGTTAGAGGGGGTTGGCCGATCTTAAGAGAGGTAAAGGGAGGAGAAGTTGACTTTTTGCTAGGTGATGGGAGATACATAGAAGTTTGGTGGTTAATTACTTGTTATTTGTTAGATAAACATGAGGTGTCATGCATATTATCCCCTCCTTTTTCCTTTTTTTAAGCCAACCGACTCAAAGAGGGTCCTCGGCCCAAATGGTGGCCCAAAAATGGTGGGCTTTGATTTTGGTTTGAACCAATAAGGATTTTCGGCCGATTGATGCTTAATAAGGGATTTTTAATTTAAAGAGCCCAAAGATAGGAATCCTCGACCCAAATAAGGCCCAAGTATGGGTTTTCGGTCCAAAGGATGGCCAATTAAAAGTTTTCGGCCCAGGTTACAGCCTAATAGATGTTTTTAGCCTACTATTGCTCAATATAAGGTTTTCAGCCTCATCTACAACCCAGTAGAAGTTTTTGACCCATTAGGCTAAGTGAAGAAGTGTGACAACCCGAAATTTCTTCCGTTATTTTAACCCACCTCCGTTAATAAAAATTTAATTTTATAAAAATCTCCATCAACTTCTTGGGTTAAGTAAATTAACTAAGGTTATAGTTGTAATTACATACGAGTCGGAAAACCAAAAAATCAAGCGAAAAACTCACGATTCCTCGAAAATCAATTAGTTCACGGCCAAGATGAGTTTATCACCGTAAACTCGTGTACAACCATAAACCCGTTTACGGTCAGTCTCAGGTGGACCCCACCACCAACCATACCCCTGGCCTATAAATACAGGACCCCCACCATTATTTGAACCTTCTTGGCCAGAAACAACCACTTTCTCTCTCTAAACCTCTTGACCATAAACTCCATGAAGCCTTACTTTCACCCGAAAAACGCCGGAAATCGTCATTTGGGGCTGTTTCGGAACATCTAGAACACTTTTTCGTCAAAAACAAGCAACAATGTTCTTGATTTTATGACCGTAATCACGACCGTAAACCAAGTTCACGGCCGTAAACTCCATTCACGGCTGCAAACCTTGTTCATGGCCGTAAACCCCCTTTACGGCCGTAAACAACTCTTTCAAGTGAAAAACCTGTTTTCCTCGATCCAAACAAGTCCCGATAACATTCCTTAACCGAAACCAAGTGTTTATCTAACAACATATGTAACGAAATCGCTAATTTAGTTACATATATTTATTTATTTGATATTAGAATTCTGTTAGCAACATACATCAACTCAAGGATCGTTCGGTTCAATCCTTTGCATCCAACCAACTGTGAGTTCCTACCCCTACGCTTTTATAAGTTTTTATAACGTTTTTAGGGGGGGGGGGAATACAAGTCACACATAAAGGTTTTCAAAAGTTAAAAACTGATGCAATTACAACGGTTTTACATCAAACTTTTACATAATTTATCCCTTTTGTATTATGTAGAGCATAAGCGACGATTTCTAGACATAATTACATAGTTTTCAGAACAATTCATGAACATAATATAGCAGTCACACTATAATAGGTATAGTTTGGGGAATTCTCTACCGGGTTTACAGATTCAAACACATAAACTATGACCGATTTAGTTTATCAATTATTATCCATAGATAAGAAGAGTATCTTACTAAATAATTATTTTGCGTATAATTAATTATACTCTACACCATTTGCAAATGATTTCGAACTCGAGAACAACCAAAATACACGTAAACAAGTTAATACAGGATTGTGAGACCTATCTTCGTTATGCCCTTCGGGGTACCATTAAATCACCAACTTTAGTATAACCAGAGTCTCCTGGAGGGAGAGCGTGAAATTTGTGAATAGATCTATTCGGGACCGACAATCCCTCACCAGAACTGGTAGCTACAGTCAGGCAAGCATGCCTTGGGTGAAAAATTTTGTAATCATACGACGCCTGAAGAAACGTCAAGGAGGTCAGCGGTCCTATTAGAATGGTTATATGACTCATAATAAGTATAAACTAACCTTTGTTTACCAAATTTCTTTCTTCAATATTTTTATTTTAATTAATATAACTACTTATCTACTTACTGGAGGGTATTCCAATGACAGAACCTTTGGTTTTATTTTAAGTGATAAAACTACCCTACTTACTGGCAGTACCCAGGGTTTTCAAACGAAACGTACCTTACTTACTGGCGGTAGCTAGGATTTTCGATAAAACATACCTTTCTTAATGGTAGTAGCCAGGGTTTTCGATAGAACATACCTCACTTATTGGTGGTAGCAAGGGTTTTTGATATAACATACCTCACTTACTGGCGGTAGCCAGGGTTTTCGAACGAAACATATTTTACTTACTGGTGATAACTAGGTATTCAATACAAACGATATTTACTTATAATGAACAGAAATCATTTGTACAAATTCAATGACTAGTTTCCAATACAAAAACATGCTTATGAACTCACCACCTTTATGCTGATACGTTTTCAAAACCGCTTGTATTCTCAGGGCAATGATAGACAGGTACCTTCACTAGCTTTTGGAGTCTCGTCTTTATCTTTTTCTACTATTGATGTATAAACACTGTGTTTCAAACAGATGTAAATATTCATATTGTAATGCATTGGTTGTGTTTTCTTTGATTGCTATGATACGATTGCTGTGATACTATCCATGACGTTGCCCGCCCCTGAACATTTTCGCCTTTCATTCTGACGGTTCGGAGGTGTGATAGAATGGTATCAGTGCTATTGTTTATAGTGAACTAAGTATACCGAACCTTACATGGCATACAACTATAAACACTAAGGGGCCGAAGTGCTCTAAACTAAAAGTATACTTTTAAAATATAAGTAAATCGCAAAAATTATACAAGAATACCTACATACCAGAAACAGTATCATGTGAAGAACAAAACAAAAGTATTTGGATGTTCGACACTAAGGTTAAACCTGGGAAGCTATGTAATCATGTCTAGGGTGAATATAGCCTGATCAACTATATTCATTCGAGACATGACCAACATATGCTTGGGAGTGACTGTGGTGTTGCAGCAGGCATAAAACTTGCCTAGTATTCCTAGAATAAGATGTTGATAGAACAAAACAAACAGCTTAAAATACTATAGGAGTAGTTTTACTAGAGTCAAATTCATTGCAGGGATTCCTTCCCAAGGGTTGCTACTCATTTCTTCTTGCGATAATTTACTTGCACTAGTAGCTTTTCCTTGTTTATCGCTTAGTAGAACACTCTAACTATCATATTGAGATATATCTTGCTTCATATCTCTCGATTTAATTTGAGACGACTTACCATCCTTTTTATTCCTAGTTATTTTTATAATGAGATGCCTCCAAAGAAAATACCCAGCAAAAAGAGCAAAAATTCCTCGACAAACCCAATGCTACCACCACCTCCTCAGTTCGGTCCTGTTATGTTCCAAGCATTTGTTAATGTTGTTGTGACTCCCACTTTGTCTCAAATTAATTCTGGCGGCTCTAGCGGATCGGGGAGTGGTGCCCAATCCCTTAACCTCGACAGAAACCAGGGACATCAGAAGAAATGTTCCTACAAGGATTTCATGAACGCAAAGCCCAGATCCTTTGACTGCAATGGAGGTTTCATTGCCTTAACTCGATGGATCGACAAGATCGAATCGATCTACGAGATCTGTGCATGTTCTGAAGCCAACACGGTGAAGTTCTCTGCTTGCACCTTCACCGACAGAGCATTGACTTGCGGAATAGTCGGGTCAAATCCCTAACCCTGTAAGTAGCGAATGCTATGGGTTGGGAGAGCTTGAAAGAGCTCATGCTTGCTGAGTACTTCCCAAAGGGGAAGATGAAGAAACTGGAGCACGAGCTATGGAACTTGAAGATGAAGGGTTCAGACAGTGCTACCTACACTTCTATATTTAATGATCTATCACTTCTTTTCCCGGGAATGGTCACCCCGGAAAGCAAAAGGATTGAGGGATACATTTGGGGCAAGGCCGACTCTGAGATTTTAAGGACCCTGTGCTAAAATGAAAAATGAGGCCCTAAATATAATTTTATAATATATAAGGTAAACAAATTTAAGTCGGTGAGTTGTTGTTAGTGAAAACTTAAAAGTAAACAAATTAATTAAAGAGGAACATATGGAATTTTATAAAAACTTAAATGGTTAATTATGTAACTTTTAAAAACTGATTTGTTAAACATATTGGAAGTAAGGGTTGATTATGAAATATACAACATAAAGTAAGGGCCAAACTGAAAAATGATTTAAAACATGAAAACGTTGTGTACATGAATCGAACCGCCACCACCCACGCTTGACTGAAAAGTAAGGACGCAGTTTTGCCGGTTGAGCTACACATATTTTATCCAAAAGTTTGAATAAATTCATATATATATATTTAGTTATTAAATATAGAATTTAATTAAAGCTCGGGCCCTATTTTTTTCGGGCCCTGTGCGGCTGCACCTCTTGCCCCCCCTTAAAACCGGGCCTGATTTGGGGATTGACGCCCCCAGCTCAAGGAAATGTTTTGGCTGCTAGAATAATCACTTTTAATAGCGCCAAGTGCCAAGCGTAGACTCTCATAGATCATGGAGTTGATCTTGATAAAGTGACAGCCGCTCCCGAACCAGCAAAAGGGAGTGGTGAGAAGAAAAAGCTCTAGAAGCAGCGAAAGGGAGAGTCTTCGCAGGAGCCTTCCACGAAACAACATATGGTGGCAGTCCATGATGCTACTACTCCTGCCGCTCCTCCTGCAACTCAAGCACCTACCAGTAACTATATCGGTACGCTCCCTTAGTGCAACAAATGCAGTTAGTATCGCCGTATCCCCGGCTCATGGCGTGAAATGCTCTATAGCAACTGTGGTAAGAAGGGTCACACGGATCGAGGGGAACACTCCCTTAGTGCAACAAGTGCAGTTAGCATCACCGTATCCCCAGCTCATGTCGTGAAATGCTCTGTAGCAACTGTGGTAAGAAGGGTCACACGGCTCGAGGCTGCAGAACACCAGTCCAACCAACAAATCAGGCCTCCGGTGCAGGTGTTAGTCAGGCCTATTATGGCTATGGAGAAGTCGTGAATTACAATAGGAACTGCCCCAAGGCAATAATGACTAGAAACACATGGAGAATACTATGTATGGGGAAAAAGGAGGCAGTTGTTGACCCTACCATTGCTACGGGTATGTTCCTCCTCAACAGCTCTTATACATGCATTCTTTTCGATTCGGGTGCAGAGAGAAGTTTTGTTATTCATGCATTCAAGCATCTTCTCAAACATAAACCCCAACCCTTAACTAAAACATTTACCGTTTAGATGGCTAATGGTGAGAAAGAGAGCACTAACGACATATTCGTAGGCTGTACCCTTACACTAAACAATCATCCCTTTCCCATCAACCTTATGCCAGTATCCATAAAAAGCTTCGTTGTCATCACTGGCACAAATTGGTTGAGCCCCAATCATATTGATATCCTTTTTTACGAAAAAGTTATTCGACTCAATCTTCCCTTTAGCTAAGCCCTCATGATTTATGGAGATAACCTCAGTTCAAACCTCTCCATCATCTCGTGCATCAAAGCCCAGAAACTTCTACGCAAGGAGTCCCATGCATTCCTAGCCCATGTCATTAATGAGAAGCAGGAAGTTAAAGACCTCGAGAGCATCCCCGAATTTTGCAATTTTCCTGATATCTTTCCCGAAGAGCCTCCGGGAATTCCTCCCGAACGCCAGGTCGAGTTCTATATCGACTTAATCCCTGTAGCTAAATCCCCATACCACTTAGTGCCAACAGAAATGCTGGAGTTATCCAGTCAGCTCAATGAGCTGCTCAGCAAGGGATTCATCAAAACGAGTTCCTAACCCAAGGGAGCCTAGATTTTATTTGTCAAAAAGAAGGATGGATCCTTTCGGATGTGCATCGACTACCACGAAGTAAACAATCTCACTGTAAAAAGCCGTTATCCTCTTCCTCGGATCGACGAACTTTTCGATCAACTTCAAGGAGCCAACTACTTCTCGAAAATAGACCTTAGACCAGGGTACCAATAGTTGCTAGTCCACGGGAGTGATGTTCCTAAGACATCATTCCAGACTCGATATGGTCACTACGAGTTCGTAGTAATGCCCTTCGGTCTAACCAATGCAACAACAATATTCATGTACCTGATGAATCGGGTGTGCCATTCTTTCCTCGAGAAGCTCGTAATTGTGTTCATTAACGATATACTTGTCTATTCCAGAAGCGAGGAAGATCACAAACATCACTTGATATTAGTGCTGGAGACTCTAAAAATGGAGAAGCTGTACGCAAAATTCTCCAAGTGCGAATTCTGAATTCGAAAAGTAACTTTCCTAGGTCATGTGGTAAGCAAGGAAGGCATACATGTGGACCCCTCCAAAATCAAAGCGATAGAGAACTGGTCAGTACTGAAGACACCCACATAAATCCGTCAATTCTTGGGCCTCGCTAGCTATTATCGCAAATTTGTCCAGAATTTGTATAGAATTGCGAAACCCTAAACCACTCTAACTCAGAAAGGTGTACCCTTTTGTTGGGGCGAAAAACAAGACACTGCGTTCCAAACGTTGAAGCAGGCCCTTTGCAGCACACCTATCTTGTTTCTACCCAAAGGGACAGGGGAGTTTGTTGTCTACTGTGATGCATCCAATTACATCTTAGGTTATGTGCTTATGTAGCAAGGACAGGTTATTGCTTATGCCTCAAGGCAACTGAAGGCACACATATTCAATTATACAACTCACAACCTGGAATTGGGAGCAGTGGTCTTCGCATTGAAGATATGGAGACATTACCTTTACAGAACCAAGTGCACAATCTTTACTGACCATAAAATCCTGCAACACATCTTCGACCAGAAGAAGTTGAATATGAGACAACGACGATGGGTAAAGCTACTCAGCGATTATGAATGTGAAATACGCTACCATCCCAACAAGGGCAATGTGGTGGCGGATGCCCTTATCCGGATAGAATGCTCAGCTCGTAGAGTGAAGGCACTCACAATGACAATCCATTCCCACTTATCCGCGCAAATTGGAGAGGCTCAGCTGGAAGCCTTAAAACCAGATAACATGTTAGGTGAAGTCCTAAGAGGAATGGAAAGGAACTTAGAGATCAAAAGAGACGGAGCCTACTATTTCATGAACCAGATCTGTACCACAAGTTTGGTGGTTACAGAGTGGTTTTCATGAATGAATCTCACAAAAATAGATACTCCATTCATCCAGGTTCGGACAAGATGTACCTTGATCTCAAGAGACTGTATTGGTAGCCAAACATGAAAGTAGAGATCGCTACCTTGGTGGGCAAGTGCCTCACTTGTGCCAAGGTGAAGGTCGAATACCAGAAGCCCTTGGGTCTGCTCCAATAGCCGAAAATAACTTAGTGGAAGTGAGAGATGATTACCACTGATTTTAACACTAAAATAACCAAATCTCTGAGTGGGTACGACACCATCTGAGTAATAGTCGACCAATTGACAAAATCCGCTCACTTCCTACCAATCAAAGAAACTTTCAAAATGGAGAAACTCGCATGAATCTACATCCAAGAAATACTTCGACTGCACGGTGTGCATGTATCCATTATCTCCGATCGAGATAGCAGGTTCACCGTGAGATTTTGGCAGTCCCTGCAGAAAGCTCTTGGAACTAAGTTGGATATGAGTACAGCGTACCATGCTCAGACAAATGAGCAGAGTCAGAGAACCATTCAGACCCTGGAAGACATGCTAAGAGCATGTTTCATCGACTTCGGTAAGTCATGGGACACCCATTTTCCCTTGGTCGAGTTTCCCTTAAATAACAGTTATCATACCAGTATCAAGGCTACGCCTTTTGAAGCCCTTTATGGCTGTAAGTGTAGATCCCATTTGTGCTGGGCTGAGGTGGGTGACACGCAGCTAGCCAAGGGACAAGTCCCTGATAGCAATCTCACCGGTCCAGAAATCATCCGTGAGACCACTGAAATGATCATACGAATCCGGGAATGACTAAAAGTTTCCAGGGACAAACACAAGATCTACTCCGATAAACAGTGAAAACCCTTGGAGTTCCAGGTTGGAAACCTTGTTCTAGTAAAGGTCTCACCCTAGAAAAGCATGATAGGTTTTGGAAAGCGTGTGAACCTGAATTCAAGATACATAAGACAATTCGAGATCCTCTCTAGGATCGGTCCTATGGTGTACAAGCTTCGTTTACCACAAGATCTTAGCAACATTCATCCTCTCTTCCATGTCTTGAATCTTAAGAAGTGCTTATCCAACGAAACCCTTATGATCCCTCTCGATGAGATTGAAATCAACGAGAACCTGAACTTTGTGGAAGAACCGATTGAAATCATGGATAGAGAGATGAAACGAACAAAACAATGATGCATCCCATTAAGTGAAGGTTTTTTGGAATGCCAAGCGGTGACCCGATTTCACTTGGGAGCACGAAGATCAGATGAAACAGAAGTATCGGCATCTCTTTCCAAGTCCATGATTTGTAATCTATTTTCGAATTGCGGGACAAAATTCCCTCTAATGGGAAGATTATATGACAACCCAAATTTTCTTCCGTTATTTTATCCCTCCATTAATAAAAAATTATTTTTATTAAATTTTCCATCAACTTCTTGGGTTATGTAAATTAACTAAGGTAATAGTTATAATTACATATGAGTCGGAAAATCAAAAATCGCGCGAAAAACTCACGATTCCTCGAAAATCAATGAGTTCACGACAAAGACAATTTTAAGGCCTTAACTCGTGTACGTCCGTAAACCCATTTACGGTCGGTGTCAGGTGGACCCCACCACCGACCACACACCTGGCCTATAAATACATGACCCCCACCCTCATTTGAAGCTTCTTGGCCGGAAACACCCACTTTCTCTCTCTAAACATCTTGACCGTAAACTCCATAAAGCCCTTCTTTCACCTGATAAACACCAGAAATCATCATCTGGGGTCGTTTGGGAACATCTGGAATGCTTTTTCGTCAAAAACAAGCAACCTTGTTGTAACATCTCGGAATAGCAAGAGTAGAGTTGCAGGGCTAAAGTGTAAATCTTGAAGGGCGACTCGGCGAGTCCATGGATGGACTCGGCAAGTAGAGTCGTGACTTTGGTCGTGTGTGAAGCGACCTACTCGGCGAGTCCAAAGATGGACTCGGCGAGTAGGTGCTGGGCGAAGAAAACCCTATCCGGGGAATGAGCCCTATATAAAGACCATTATGTTTCCTCCACAGCCTCCTTGATCCCCCTTGAGTCCCAGAAACCCTAATTTCGTGGAGGAACCCCATTGTTGAGCAAATTGGAGCTTGGAGAGGTGCTTATTGAAGAAATCTTGAAGGAGAAAAGGCTCGGATCAAAGGGCTTTGGTTGGATTCGAGTTTCATTGCTGTTGGGGGCATTCTTTGGAGCTAATATTTCGTTCTTGGGTTGTGTGCTCTTAGATTCTCATTTTGGGGTTGTGTGGGAAGCTTAGTTGTGTGGCATCTTGAGTTGGAAGGATGGATCTGAGGTTGCTACCTCAGATCTGGAGTGGAGAAGATCTTAAGAGCATTAAAGCCCCTGTTCTTGTGTTGTTAATGAAGCTATCATGTCCCAAACTTTAGTTCTAAGGTGAATAAGGCCTAGATCTCTTTGGATTCACGTAAAGTTTGCCACTTTACGTGATGGATGGATTGTAGGAGGTTGGATCAATGTTTTGGATCAATTGCATGGCTTGGAGTGCTTCTGAATTGATTCAGACCGGTGCTACTCGGCGAGTCACATGGGTGGACTTGACGAGTTACTTGAAGATGGCCTGGAACTCGGTGAGTTGGAATAACAACTCGGCGAGTAGGTTGAAGATAGCCTTAGACTCGGCGAGTCTATTCTTGGATTGGCAAGTCTTGTCGAAGAGTCCCAATATTTCCTGGTTGAGTCGAGAATCGGTGAGTCAAGGGATGACTCGGTGAGTTGGTGCGAGTGGACTCAGAGTTGTTGGACTCGACGAGTCTTGGGGTGACTCGGCGAGTTGGGTCGCTGATTGAGGGAAGTTCTGAGCATAGGGACTCGGCGAGTCATCGGGTTGACTCAGCGAGTAGGGTCAGTTAGGGGTTGACTTTGACTTTGTCCAAGGTTGACCAGTTATCTTCCAGGGGTATTTTGGTAATTAAGGGTATTTATTGAATTGATTGGTTCGGTGTTCAGTTGAGGAGTTCGTGTCAGGGTTGGAGCAGTGGGATCTTATCCTTTCAGCCGGCAGTTTCGAGGTTAGTTATCCTCACTATATCAAAAGGGTCTAAGCCACCAAGGCCGGCCCTTATCGGATTGAGATCCGGGTAGTTGTTATTATTTTGTTGTTGTGATATGCTTGCATCCTGAGAGTTAGGACGGTATATGTTAGAGATCTGATTGAGATCGGTATTCTGAGAGATAGGGAGATGCTATGCTAATGACTTGTTAGGTCGGTATCCTGCTTAGAGTATGTTATGCTATGTGATCTGCTAAATCGGCTTGTTTGAATGTGAACTGTTATATGATTATATGTTTATGTGTACATGGTTGTTGGACTGGAGATGGGTTGAGGTGGTCCTGCTGTAACATCCCGGAATATCAAGAGTAGAGTTGAAGGGCTAAAAGAGTAAATAAGGAAATGAGTGACTCGGCGAGTCCATGTGCGGACTCGGCGAGTAGAGTCGCGACTTGGTCACGTGTTAAGTGGCCGACTCGGCGAGTCAGTGTAATGGACTCGGCGAGTAGGCGCTGAGTGGAGAACACCCTAATTCTCGGGGTTGAGCCTTATATAATGATCATTATGTCTTCCTCCCAGCCTCTTTATCACCCCTTGAGCCCCAGAAAACCCTAAATCGTAGAGAAGCACCATTGTTGAGTGGATTGGAGCTTGGAGAAGTAATGGTTGAAGGAATTTTGGGAAGATTGAAGGCTTGGAGCAAGGGGCTTTGCTTGGATTCGAATTGCATTGCAGTTGGGGCATCACTTAGAGGTAATATCTCGTTTTTGACCTGTTGTTATGTTGTTTCTTCATTTTGGGGTTTGTGAGAAATTGTCTATGGATGAAATGGGAAGTCTAGAGGTTAGATCTGAGGTTGCTACCTCAGATCTGGAAGGCAGAAGAATCAGAGAGCATGAAAGTCCCTGTGTTGGAGTGTTTAGTGAAGCTTGCATGTCCCAAACCCTTGCCCCAATGTGCAAACGGCTTAGATCTCTTTGGATTCACGTAAAGTTTGCCACTTTACGTAATGGATGAGTGTTAGGAGGCTAGATCTATGTCTTGGAGCAGTTGCATGGCCTGGAATGCTTCGGAATGTATTCAGACCGGTGGTACTCGGCGAGTCACATGGGTGGACTCGACGAGTTGGATGAAGATGGCCTGGAACTCAGCGAGTTGTATGAACAACTCGGCGAGTAGGTTGAAGATAGCCATAGACTTGGCGAGTCTGTTCTTGGACTCGACGAGTCTTGTCGAAGAGTCCCAAGTATTCTCTGGTTGAGTCAAGAATCGGTGAGTCGAGGGATGACTCGGTGAGTCGTGTGCGAGGGGACTCAGAGTTGTTGGACTCGGCGAGTCTCGGGGTGACTCGGCGAGTTTGGTCGTAGATTGAGTGAAGTTATGATTATGGGAACTCGACGAGTCACAGGGTTGACTCGGCGAGTAGGGTCAGTCAGGGGTTGACTTAGACTGAGGACTTTGATTTCGACCAAGGGTTGGCCATTGACTTTTAGGTTTTGGTCAGCGATGTGGCCTTTGGGCCAAGAGAGAGGTAAAATAGTCTTTCACCCATAAGAGGGTGTTATGAGAGGATTTATTCTAGTCTCGAGAGTTATATTCACAAGAGTATTTGCCTTACGTGTTAGGCGGTGGCGAGTTCGAGATTCAAGTGTGGGGATATCTGCTTTCTGCTTTCCAGGTGAGTCTTCTCACTATACTTTACCTTGAGTAGGTAACCAGAGTCATGTGATCAGAGTATTTGTATGCTATTTGTATGTGATGTGTTGTACTGCATTATTTCTATGTGACTTATGCTGTGCATGTTTATAAAGTTGGAACCGGAAGGTTCCCAGAGTTAGAACCTGAGGGTTCACAGAGTTTGGGTGCACGGACCCATAGAGTTATAGCCTCGAGTGGCTAATATGTGTTATGTGTGGTATTTTGGGGAACTCACTAAGCTTCGTGCTTATAGTGTTTTGTGTGATGTTTTTTCAGGTTTCTTTCAGTGTCACGGGACGGCACCGGCTTGATTGTACACACCAGAGAAAGAGTCATATTTTGGAGGATCCTGGTTTTCTATATTAGTGAAAATGGAATCATGTTTTGTAAATCGACTATGAATGAGATTTTAAACAAGTGTTTGTAAGAATAAAATGATTATTTTAAATGAAAATTTTGTCTTGAAATTTACGGTGTTCACGCTTTGTGCTGTAGGCCAAGATACTCAGGGCGGACCGGTTGTTCCGAAGGCCCAGCGAGCGGTCCGGATATGTTGTAGGCCCCACGCGGGTGTACCAGTCGTGCCGAGGCTCGGAGAGTGGACCAGGCCGACTGAAGGCCTGATGCGGGCGGACCAGTCATACTGTAGACTCAGAGAGTGGACTAGGTGAGTTGAAGGCCCAGTGCGGGCGGACCAACCACACTGTAGACTCGAAGGACATGACTAGACCTGGAGGATGGATCCGGTGGACTGAAGGCCCGATACGGCGGACCAGTCACACAATAGACCCGATATGCATGGTTGTTCTATGTTTTGTTATATTATGTATGTTTTATATGTTAGGGGCCGGAAGGCAATATGTTTTGGACCGGAAGGTCATAGCCTGGAAGGGCGTATGTGTGGTTGGTATTTTGGGGGTATCTCACTAAGCTTTCGGGCTTACAGTTGTGGTTTAATGTTTTCCAGGTTTTTCAGGAAACTGTAGCAAGGCGAAGGCGTGATCGTACCGCTCCTCATGATTTTGTAGCAATGTGATTCTGGGAATACTCTAAATGATTTGTATTGAAAACCTTTTTGTAAACAATTTAATGAAATCGGGTTGTTTTTGAAAAATTTAAATTTGTTGTATTTTTCGGTCGTTACACTTGTTCTTGAGTTTACGACGGTAATCCCCCAGATCTTCAAAAACCGCAAACACGGTTCATGACCGTAAACCCAGTTCACGGTCGTAAACTCCATTCACGGCCGCAAACCTTGTTCTTGGTCGTAAACCCCCTTTATGGCCGTAAACAACTCTTTCATGGAGAAAATCCTGTTTTCCTTGATCCAACCAAGTCCCGGTAACAATCCTTAAATGAAACCTAGTGTTTATCTAACACCTTATTTAACGAAATCACTAATTTAGATACATATATGTATTTATTTGATATTAGGATTCCGTTAAGTGAAACGTACATCAACTCAAGGATCGTCCAGTTCAATCCTTTGCATCCAACCAAATGTGAGTTCATACCCCTACGCTTTTATATGTTTTTATAACATTTTCAGGGGGGAATACAAGCCACACATAAAGGTTTTCACATGTTAAAAACTGATGCAATTACAACGATTTTCCATTGAACTTTTATATAATTTATCCCTTTTGTATTATGCGTAGCATAAGGGACGCTTTCTAAACATAACTGCATAGTTTTCAGAACAATTCATGAACATAACGTACCAGTCAAACTATAATAGGTATAGTTTGGGGAATTCTTAACCAGTATTACAGATTCGAACACATAAACTATGACCGATTTATTTTATCCATTATTATCCACAGATAACAAGATTATCTTACTAAATAATTATTTTGTCTATAATTATTTATTCTCTACACCGTTTACAAACTGGTTCACTTCACTTCTCTATCCATGATTTCAACTGGTTCCTTAACGAAATGGAGATTTTCGTTCACCTCAATTTCGTAAAGCAGTAAAATGAGGTCCTCGTCAAATAAGCATTTCTTCATGTTTGATACTTGGAAGACGGGGTGTATATTGGTGAGCTCCGGTGGTAGCTGCAACATGTAAGCCACCAGACCGACCCTTGCAAGGATATAGAATGATCCGATGTAGCGTGAATTTAGCTTTCGATGCTTTCTGAATCTTATCATCCTTTTCCAGGGAGAGACATTTAGCAGATGCGATGACCTACCTGAAATTCCAGGGGCTTCCAACTTTTGTATGTGTAGCTCTTCTGTCAGTCTTGAGATGCTTGGAGTCGTTCTGAGATCTGAGCGATTTTCTTAGTCATTTCCCGGACAATCTTGGCTGCAGTTAGAGTATGATTTGGTATCTACCCTTTCGCCAATTGTTTGTCCCCTACCTCCACCCAACAAAGAGGTGATTGGTATTTATGTCCATAAAAGGCCTCAGATAGAGCGACTTTGATGCTTGTGTGATAGCTATTGTTGTACGAGAATTCGATTATGGGCAAATGGGTATCCCATGCTTTTCCGAAGTCATTCACATAAGCTCAGAGCATATCTTCTAAGGTGTGGATGATCTTCTCACTTTGCCCATCTTCCTAGAGATAGTAGGCAATGCTCATTTCGAGTTGGGTTCCCGATGACATTTGTAGTGACTGCCAAAACCAGGAGGTAAATCTACTATCTCTGTCCGAGATAATAGACATCAGCACGCCATGTAATCTCACAACCTCCTTTATGTATATTCAGGTCAAACTTTCCGTTTTATACGTTTCTTTTATTGGCAGGAAATGGGCGGATTTGGTCAATCGATCGACAATCACCCAAATAGCATCCATATCGTCTGTGGTCTTGGGTAATTTGGTAATGAAATCCATAGTTATCCTTTTCCATTTCCATTCGGGGATTTCAGGTTGTTGCAATAGACCCGAGGGCTTCTGATACTCTACCTTTACTTTAGCACAAGTCATGCACTTGCTCACATAGGTAGCAATTTTAGCATTCATATTCGGCCACCAATATTATTGTTTGAGGTCTAAATACCTTTTTTCGGAACCTAGATGGACGGAGTACCTTGTCTTCTGTGCTTCATGCATGACCATGTCTCTGAACCCTCCAAATTTTGGTGTCCAGATCTGGTCCATGAGGTAGTATGCTTCGTCCTCTTTGATTGGAAGATTCTTGTCCATCCCATGTAAGGCTTCATTTGTGATGTTCTCTAGCTTCAAGTCTTCCAGTTTATCCTCATTGATTTGCGAAGACAAGTGGGAATGGATAGTCATCATTAGTGTTCTTACCTGCCGACCCAAGTATTATTTTATTCTTAGGGCATTGGCCACCACATTAGCCTTGCTTAGATGATACCTGATCTTGCATTCATAGTCATTCAGAAGCTCTACCCATCGCTGCAGCCTCATGTTTAGTTCTTTTTGGTTTAGAATGTGTTGGAGCCTTTTGTGCTCTGTGAAAATGGTGCACTTCGTACTGTAGATGTAGTGCCTCCAAATCTCTGTGAAAATAGGCTATAACCTTCCCGCACTGCATAAGCACACAACCATACCCTTGATTTGATGCTTCGCAATGTACCACAAAATCCATCGTTCCCTATGGAAGAGACAACACCAGAGCACTGCAGAGGGCATATTTCAGGGTTTGGAAGGCATCAGCTTGTTTCATATCCCAGGTGAAGGGTTCAACTTTTTATGTTAGAGAGGTGGGTGGCTTGACGATCTTGGAAAATTTTTGAATGAACCTCCTATAGTAACCATCAAGGCTCAAGAAATGCCAGATCTCCGTCAGAGTTCTCAGGGTTACCCTACCCTCAATTCCTTTGATCTTGGAAGGGTCCACATGTATCCCCTATTCATTGACTACGTGTCCTAGAAAATCCACCATGCAGATCCGTAACTCGCACATGGAGAATTTCGACTATAGCTTTTCTACCCTTAGAGTGTCCAAAACATGATGTAGATGTTGGCTGCCTTCCTCTTTGCTTCGAGAATAAACCAGTATGTCATGGATAAAGTCTATCACAAAGTTTTCAAGGAACTATCGACACACTCGGTTTATCAAGTCCATAAATGCCACAGTTTCATTTGTCAAACCAAAGGGCATTACCAAGAATTCATAGAGCCCACAACGAGATCGGAAGGCAGTTTTAGGGACATCTTCTTCTCAGACTCGCAGTTGGTGGTATCGGGACCTTAGATATATCTTCGAGAAGTAGATGGCTCCTTGCAATTGGTTAAATAGGTCATCGATCCTAGGAAGAGGGTATCGATTTTTGACAGTGAGCTTGTTGAGTTCACGATAATCGATACACATACGAAAGGAACTAGTTCTTTTTTATAAACAAAATCGAAGCTCCCCAAGGAGAGATGCTCGGTCTTATGAACCCTTTGTTTAATAATTCGCTCATTTGGTTGGAGAGCTCTTGCATTTCTGCAAGGGCTAATCTACACAGTGACTTCGCAATTCGGTATTAGGTCAATCCGAAATTTGACCTGTCGTTGAACGTGAATTGTCAGGAGGTCTTCAGGAAATATGTTTGGGAGGTCACATACGTCCGGGATATCTTTGATGTTCCTCTCTTCCTTCTTTTTACCCACCACGTGGGCTAAAGAGGCTTGGTTTTTTTGTGCAAGCATTGTTGTATCGGATTTATCCCTATAGATAATTAGGGTTTCGTAGTTAGGTAGGTGAAGGCGAACGACCTTCTCGTAACACATAATATTGGCATGGTGGAGGCCTAACCAATCCATAACGATGATCACATCAAAGCTTTTAATATTAACCAACATTAAGTTGATTGGAAATCAGTGTTTATTTAATGTTTATGTGCACCCTAGAAATACGTCGTTGGTTGTTTCAGTCTTCCCGTTATCCATTTCCATCATGAAGATTTTATTTAAATTTTGGGGACTTTGATTTAGTAAGTGTTTAAATTTATGATGCACAAAACTTGGTTCCGCCCCACTTTCAGATAAGATGCATGCATACATGTTGTTGAGGAGGAACATACCAGTGCCTCATCCTGATCACCCTGCACCCTGATTGTTGGCCTTGGGGTAGTTTCATTTGTAATGGCTAGCCTCCCAGCACCCATAACATGGTTAACTGGCCCCCAACGTTGTTGGGTTGGTTGTTATGTTGAGGTTGTGATTTGCAATACCGGGCGGTGTGCACTCTTTGGTTACAGTTGGTGCATTACGGGCCTCGACAAGTACCATTATAGTGGAAATTACACTTATCGTTTTATGGGAGAGAATCTTCATATGGATTTGCAGGTGATGGTGCAACAATTGTTGTGGTAGCATGAGTGGTAGCAGCGCTAACTGCTATGGTTTGTTGTTTCTTCCCAGACCCTTGACTTTGTTTTCCCTTTCTCTTCTTCCCCAGTTCTTCTTGTTTTCATCCCCTCTTCTTTTCTTCATTGGTGGAAGCCTTTGCCTCCTTTCCATCTCCATGGTCATATAACTTTTGCGCGAGGCACTTGTCACTGTCAAGTGTTGCGGGGTTTGCCGAAATTACATTTTCCAGAATCGGGGGAGTTTGTCCCCAAATAAACCATTCGACCTTCTTGCTTTGGGAAGTAATAATTCCCAGGAACGAAAGAAAGAGGTCGTTGAACCTTAAAATTTAAGCTTCAATGGTAGAATATTTATAGTAAGATCCCATAGTTATTGCTCGAGCTTCAACACTTCACCTCGGGCACAATACTCATCGAGCATCAGGTTCTTGAGTTCCCACTAGGTCATGGAGTTTGCTACTGGTAGAGTTACAGAGCCTTGACATGGTCATTTCACTAGGAGAGTGCTCTGTCAGAAAAGGTACATGCTGCAAACTTCACTTTACTCTCTTCAGAACAGTCACAAATTTTGAAAACATATTTGATCTTCTTGAAGCTTCGAGTGAGAGCTATCACACCTACACTTCTATTAAATGGTTTTGGCTTTGCGTTGGTGAAGTCCTTGTATGTACATTTTTTCTGATGTCCTAGGTTATCCCATGATTGAAACTCCCCGTTCTGTTTCTGTTGCCTCACCCGTTGGCTCCGTTGTTGATGTGTCCTAGTGTTGCAGTAACTACAGTTGAGATTGCTGCTTGAAAAGCAGCAGAGTCCATCAAGTGAGAGCTATCACACCTCCACTTCCATTAAATGGTCTCGAGTTTGTGTTGGTGAATTCCTTGTATGTGCAGGTTTTCTTATCTCCTGGGTTATCCCCGGGATTTGAACTCCCTGCTCCATTTCCGTTTCCTCCCCCGTTAGTGTCGTTGTTAATGTGATTTAGTGTAGCAGTAACTGCGGCTAAGTCTGCTGCCTGAAAACCAGTAGAGTCAAATTCTGATGGAAACGGTGGCGGAGGTGGTGTTTTTGTAGTGTTTTTGCGGATGTACTTTCTGGGCATGTCTTGTTATGAAGTAGGAATGATGATAACTTAATGGAAACCTCTTGTTTCTAACGATTACGGTGGTTCGATTGTACTTATAATTGAAATTGTATTACATCAAATAAAAATGAAAAGAGAGACATAGCACACACCATCACAAATAAAACATATAATTGCTTCATTAATGATAACGTTTTAGTACATAATGCATGAAAATTGACGTTTTAAAAGGTCTACAATACATAGAGAATAAAATATTACAACATAACGACCCTACGAGTAGTGTAATCACTTAAATGTAAGGTTGCTCCTACATACATAGAGAAAGAAAACGGTAGAACCAAAACATACCCATAACCAAATCTACCACAAATAGTGGATAGAATAAGCCCTAATCACGATGAGTTGTCCCCGGTGGTGCCTGTATTCAAGTAGAAGCACCCTGATGCTCGGCAAATCGGCGCTCAGCGACTTGCACCCTCGCCTCTAGTGCAACCTGTTGCTCCTGAAATTCCCTCACCAGGTCCTGAGTACATCTCTCCGCACGCTCCACTGCGGCTCTCATCTCGATCACCTAGTTAGCAATCACGTATGCCTGATCGCCAATAAACGTAGACCGTCGGACCATCACAGGAAGAGCTCGATTCGTCGGGCCTCAATGGAGGAGGTTGTAGAAACCCTGCTCCATGCCGAATAGTGGGCGTAGCTCTTGGTGCCTGCTCCACTTCTCAATATCAAGGGCCCAAAGGGTCGTAGGGCCATTGTAGCACATCCGTTGTGCCGACACCCTCACCGAATCCCTGAGAATAGAAGTCGTTTTGAAAAGCGTCAACATAAAATGTTGGTGAGTTCATAAGCATATTTTTAAGAAAATTTTGTAGTATATTTGTTCGTAATAATTTGTAAAACTTCAAAAAAATCCAATATGTTCTATAAAAGGTAGTTTGTGAGTCTCGTTCCAAATCGTGTATAGTTTGCATGCATGTTCTTTATCTTCCTTGTTTGTAATTGTAAAGAGATTGTCCCCCAAAAATCCTATATTTTCTGTTATACGAATAGTTGTAGTCTTAATACCCTAAGATAGGAGTGGTGAGGTTAGTGTAGCAAAGAGATGAAGTAGGGTTTGTATTTTTATGAAAACAAGTATAGGGTTTATTCTTTGTAAATTAAAAATAATATTTTTATTTCCAATGTGAGTCGTTTCAACCATACTTGATGTGATTGAATACCTGTCATGACGTTCTTCAGGCGTCGGTTTCAGTAAGATATCTGTCATCCTAGACTGGCCCGTCTATCTTTAGCGAACAACTCAGGTGTAGGGGTATCAACCCCATATAGATCTATACATAATTACCCTACTCTCCCTCCAGGAGACTCTGGTTATAAGTCTAAGAGTTACGGTGTATGCTAGGTAGGTACGGTGCAGGAGAGTCTCACAAGAGCCTTAATAAAATTTATGAGAATTCATCAAATAATGCACCTGATGTTTCTAGTGTATATTTATGACTGCAGTTTTATGACACGTATTTTAAAAGTTTATGACATACAACTCAACACTTGTATTTTTCAAAGCTTTATGGTAGACAAATTATTACATGCAAATATTTCTGTCGTAAAACTATGTTTTTCATACTGCTTTTATTAAATTATTTATAATGATATTTATAAATAATTACTAATGGGCATGTCAAATTGTAAAATGTGTTGTAGAAACAACATAATACTCTAGGTTTTACACCGTTGAAATCGTAACAACATATTACAATTATTTTACTAATAAAAATTATTTTTAGTGAAATATTCAAGTTTTATGGTGGATTTTTAGCACAACAAAATTTTTTTTAGCGTTTAGTAACACAAAAAATTGTATTTTTTTGTGACTAGAACATGTCACAATTTCCACGAGATTATATGAAATCCTTGAAATTTATAATATTTAAACATTTTTACAAGTATTGGTGGTAAAAATATAAATCTCCAAAAATTAACCATCTGGAGTGTAACTCTCATATTTTCACCATCTCTCAAGTGTTTACAAAAAAATATGTTATAACATTTTCTTTGATATTATTTACTTTCTTTTTAAGCACACACTAAAACCCATTGTTGACATAGTAACTTATTTCATCTTCAACGTCTATCCACGATATATGAAGTTATACAAAACAACTTTATTCTAACCATATGAGATTTGTAAAATCTCGAGTTTCATGGGGTGTTTGCATGAAGTAGTCAACATACACATATAAACATACAAGTGCATACATTTATCCAAACATTTGAACAAAACTTCACCTGTATGCCCCCCCCCCCCCAAAAAAAAGGATGATAAGTCGAAAATAGTGGGGTACAAAGCTCACCTTGAGGATTTTTAGGATGTAGAAAAAGAAGATGAAGACACTCCAAGCCTAGCTTATGTTCTTGGTGATATTCTCTAAATATGAGTGTTCTAACGGCCATAGACACGAAAATGAGGGTGTAAGAGGAATGATCGTAGTATAAATGTGAAAAAAAAATAGTTGAGTTTAACCTAGAACTTACCAAGTTTATGAATCTTTGAAGAAGTCTCCTTGAAGCTAACACACACACTCACAAATTTTTGAAAGAAAGAAGATGAGAAAAATCATAGTGTTTGATAGGAAGAAAGGAGTTATTGTAACTTAGAGGGGAAAATGAAAATATGAGGGGTGTTGGATAGGGTCGGCTGATCCTAAGAGGGGTAGAGGGCGGAGAAGTTGACTTCTTTTAAGGTGATGGGAGTTGCATGGAAACTTGGTGGTTAATGCAATGTCATTTGTTAGATAAACATGAGGTGTCATGCATATTATGCCCTCCTTTTTCCATTTTTTGTTTTAGTTAAGCTAACATACCCAAAGAGGGTCCTCGGCCTAAAGGGTGGCCCAAAAATGATGGGCTTCGATTTTGGCTTGAATCAATTAGCATTATCGGCCCATTGATGCTTAATAAGGGTTTTCGGTTCAAAGAGCCCAAAGATATAAGTTCTCGGCCCAAATAAGGCCCAAGTATGGGTTTTCGGTCCAAACGATGGCAAACTAAAAGTTTTCGGCCCAATTTAGAGCCTAATAAAAGTTTTCGGCCTACTAATGCTCAATACAAGGTTTTCCGCCCAATCTACAACCCAATAGAAGTTTTCAGCCCATGAGGCTAAGTGAAGAAGTTATCGGATCACTATGGCCCAATGAAGAGTTCTTGGTCCAATAAGGATTTTGAGTAGAATATCCTTGGGCTAAGGCCCAAAATTGATTGGACTTGGCTTATTCGATCGAGTTTTGGACTTGCATGAGGTTGTTTCGGCTTGAATCACATTCTAGGAATGTAGGAACGTAATAGAATTGAAGTTTAAATTTCAGTAAATGTAATGTTGCAAGGTTAAACAAAGGAAATTATGTTGTATAAGGATCAACATCTTAACCCTAATTTGCTATTTGCGACATAATCTGATGACACTACATTATAACATGAAGGAAGGTTACCGTAACATCCCAAAAATACAGATAAATTTTTTGTTTTTAATTTCATTAAAATCATATAACATTAAAATCAAAAAAGTCAAAAAGAGTATCATAGTAACATGTTATTATAGTATAATTTACCAAAATCTCTATATGCGGAAAGCATAGGTTGATGTGGCGCAGTCAAATCGGACCCTTCACCTTCGAACTCGAAGTACCTGAAACATAAACCGAACATGTACTTACAAAGATGAGCAAGTTCCTCGAACGTACCACATACTAAACAAATATACTTCCAACCATATATGTGTATTTGCCTACTCCTTCAGTCTATTTGAAACGAATACTATCAAGCATATCTAGGTGCTTACAATCTCGTTCGCTGTATTTCAACTAGACACTATCAAGCATATCTGGGTGCTTTCAATACCCTTCGGTTTATTGCTACCAGATACCGGGTCTATTTCACCTCCTATTACTACCACATAATATTATAAAAAGAATCGAAGAGTCATCAAGCAAATATATGCATAACTAAAACTTGGCACAAACACATTCACCACACCACACAATAAGCTAGTGGGTTGGCATTAGTGCCCTGGACCCATAGATACAACAAAGGAAAGCTCACCATAGACTGAAGGTATAAAATCGTACCTAGCGGAAAACTCGCGAAATTCTCTCCCTAACACACAAGCATAAAATCCTAATTAGATATTAGGCCACATTCTAACTCAAAAGTTCAAACCTAATTATGCACGTAAGGAAAAAGGGCCTCTTTACCCTTGCCTCATTAGTAGGGCTGTCAAATATGTACCACAAAGAACCAACCAACATGTTACCAACGGAACCAAGAAAGTTGGTTACCAATATATTTGGTAGGCAACATGTGTGGTTGTTAGTACCGTACCAATTCAGTAAACTTGGTACGGTAATGGTATTAAATTTTAAATACCATGGTATTACCATACCAACCAATATATATATATATATATATATATATATATATATATATATATATATATATATATATATATATATATATATATATATATAACAAAATCATATTTTTAAATGTCAATTGTTTATTGTTTATGATTTTAAAAAGTATAAAATTAAATATTAGACTTAGTCAATGGTTATTACCACATTTGATAAAAAAAAAAACTAAAAAGTTATTTATTAAATTTTTTGAGTAACTAGAATAGTTAATTTACTAATTTATATTACTAGACGGGAAAAGTGTCCCATATCATTACTAGTCTTTAACTATTAAAATTACAAATATGAACAAATTTAGTAATATGTCATTAGCAATTTGTACCAATCAAACAAAACAAGTTGGTACCGAGTATAGTTGGTATGGTATTGGTAGCAAAAAATTTATACCAATTATATTCCGTACGGTACACGGTTTGAGTAAAAATCAATTGGTACCATACCATATTCAGCCCTACTCATTAGACCTCCCTCCTTCTCAGACCCAAATCCATATAGAGTCCAAAAAAGCATCCAAGCCCGACTACAAGGCCGCTAATGTCCAATATGGCCCTAGAACACCTAGCATGGCCTTAAACCCAAAAATGCCCCGCTACAATAGGTGGGCCTAAGTCCTAACCTAAACAAGTCCAAAACGCCCAAAAATAATCGAACCCAAAAGTCTTGTACATCCACAACCTACGTATGTGAGGCGTACATGACTCGTACGCCCATCGTACGCTAACGACAATCTAGAATCGGGGAAATGACCCAGTTGGCGTGGCTTACTCTATTGAGCAGTCAACCCATAGTGCTCCCATTACTTAATCCCTTAAACCCTAACATCCAAAACATAGAACCATGCTTATAATTGCGTCTTAAGCCATAAAGTTGCAAACTTTATGCTTTTGCATGCCTTGTTGGGGCTCACTATGAATTAAGCACATAAAATCACTTAGGTGGTCACTAGCACATGCATGGTTGAGTCTTAACCTCCACGATATGATTTTTATGACTCCATAAACTTCCAAAAGTCCAAAAGGACAACTCAAATGACCTTAGGTAGCTCATACTCAAAGAAAAAAACTTATTGGACCAAAAGTTGCTAAAATCTACCCTAAGCCTAGACCTAAGCTTAGAATGACCAAGGTTCAGACTTTATACCTTCAATAGGCTAGAAATGCTACACAAACTCTAGATCTACAAGCTCCTTCTTTTCCTTTGCTTCTTCCCAAGCTTTCTTCTTCTTCAAAAACACAGAAGAACACCAAAACACATAAGGTAAGCTAAAAAATGCACTCAAGAAGGCAAGGATTCGAGCTTATCACTAAAAGGGCGATTGAAGATGACAGGGTAATGGACTTGAAGAACTTAATGTCTTTAAATAATATAAAAACCCTAAAAATTAGTGTTTGCCCCTGGTTTGAGAATGCCCAGCATACGATGGGTTCACCGCAATGGCGTGCATGCAAGGTGTATGTCGTGCATACCTAATGTACGCCCAACGTACTTACAAA